>NC_024307.1:7382506-7393963 GCF_000523025.1 Cynoglossus semilaevis | reverse complement strand
GTGGTGGGAAACTGCTTCCCTTTCCTGAGGCGCCGGATGGTTTGCCAGAATTTCTTCGAGGCCGACCGATAGTCCTCCTCCATGGCCTCCCCGAACTTTTCCCCGACTCGAGTTTTTGCTTCCGCGACTGCCCGAGCTGCAGTCCGCTTGGCCTGCCTGTACTTTTCGGCTGCTTCAGGAGTCCTACGAACCAACCAGGCTCGATAGGACTCCTTCTTGAGGTTGACTACTTCCCTTACTTCCGGTGTCCACCACCGGGTTCGGGGATTGCCGCCACGACAGGCACCGGAGACCTTACGTCCGCAGCTTCGGACAGCCGCATCAACAATGGAAGTGGAGAACATAGTCCACTCAGACTCAATGTCTCCAGCCTCCCTCGGGACCTGTTCAAAACTCTCCCGGAGGTGGGAGTTGAAGGCCCCCCTCACCGGGGATTCTGCCAGACGTTCCCAACAGACCCTCACGATACGTTTGGGTCTGCCAGGTCTATCCAGCTTTGCCCCTCGTAAGCGGAGCCAACTCACCACCAGGTGGTGATCAGTTGAGAGCTCAGCCCCTCTCTTCACCCGAGTGTCCAATACATACGGCCGGATGTCAGATGACACGACTACAAAGTCGATCATTGACCTCCGGCCTAGGGTGTCCTGGTGCCAAGTGCACTGGTGGACACCTTTATGCTTGAACATGGTGTTTGTTATGGACAAACTGTGACTAGCACAGAAGTCCAATAACAAAACACCACTCGGATTTAGATCGGGGAGGCCGTTCTTCCCAATCACGCCCCTCCAGGTGTCACTGTCGTTGCCCACGTGGGCGTTGAAGTCCCCCAACAGGACGATGGAATCCCCGGGAGGAGCACTGTCCAGTACTCCTCTCAGTGTCAGCAAGAAGGCCGGGTATTCTGCACTGCTGTTCGGCCCGTAGGCCGAAACTACAGTGAGGCACCTGTCCCTGACCCGAAGGCGCAGGGAAGCGACCCTCTCCCTCAGTGGGGAGAACTCCAACACACGACTGGCAAGCTGGGGGGCTATAAGTAAGCCTACGCCAGCACGCCGTCTCTCACCGCGGGCAACTCCAGAGTAGAAAAGGGTCCAGCCTCTCTCAAGGAGTTGGGTCCCAGAGTCCAAGCTGTGTGTGGAGGTGAGCCCGACTATATCTAGTCGGTATCTCTCAACCTCCTGCACGAGCTCAGGCTCCTTTCCCCCCAGCGAGGTGACATTCCATGTCCCCATAGCTAGAGTGGTTGTCCAGGGATTGGGCCGTCGTGGTCTCCGCCCACAACCGCCACCCAAATCACAAGGCACCGGCCCCTTGTGGGCCTTCCTGCGGGTGGTGGGCCCACTGGAAAGCGGACTCACGTCGCTTGTTCGGGCTGAGCCCGGCCGAGTCCCGTGAGCAAGGACCCGGCCACCAGGCGCTCGCCTGCGAGCCCCAACCCCGGGCCTGGCTCCAGAGTGGGGCCCCGGTGACGCAAATCCGGGCGACGTGAACCTCTTTGCTGTCTTTTTCTTCATCGGGGGGGGGGGTTGAACTGCTATTTGTCTATAAATCTAATTCAATATATAAATTACAAAACATATATTCTGTTTATGTTTGTGGCCACAAAAGCATTACTGGTGTTTAACTTATGAGGAAGTAGCCATTTTCTCATAGCTACAGACTTTTTCCAGGACATCACTAACAGCTACTACTAGATATAGAAACATCTTATTAACATTTAAAGAGTTGTACACACATACACAGACAGGTTTAATATTAGTCTGCCTGAAAGTGGTTATTTTTGGTTGGTCAGTGTAGAACGCAATCCTTGACCATTCCATTCTCTAAAAAAAAATCACTATATTTCAGCCAGCAGTTGAAGCAGTGCTAACTCAACTTGTGAAACTGCAGAAGACTGATATTGATTCTATAAAATATCTAACATTTAACACACTCTGCAGTCAGCTAATAGAGCTCTGAGGAAAACAATCTCCTCCTGCCTAACACTTGTTCCAGGACTGAACTAACAGCTATCGACAGCTACATCCTGTATATTCCGTGTATACAGTCTTCATTTAAAGTTTACAGACAGGTTTACTGATTCTCTGCCATTTATAGCAGTGACTGGTCAAAACTTTAACCTTATTATTTCATAAAAAAGCCTCCAGGATGTAGACTTTTCAAGTTAGCAGTTAGCATCACCAAAAAAAAAAACGAGTTAGCACTAAGCTAAGACATGGCTCAGCAGCAGCTATCAGGGCTAACAGCCTTTTTTTACATTAATAATAAAAAAAGTGACAGTAGCAGAAAATACCAAAGTATAAATAAAAGTTACAGATGTTAAAGCGTTAGAAAATGTAGTGGTTTTTGATACGATGTCTTAAAGATTCAGATTTGTTTTTCTTTCTGTCAGTGTTGTCCAGCGCTAATGAATTGAGATTTTAAAGGCTAAGGTCATAGAAAACACACACACGTACAAACACACCTTCTAACTGCATTTTTCCTGTTCTGGTTCACATCTCATAACACATGCACTACATTCAGCCGAGCTCATTAATTTTCAGCCACACTGGCCACGTATGTTGGCCTGCATTCACACAGAGACAAAGGCGGTCCTGCACTTTGTCCAGTGTTTTTTTGTGTGTGTTTCACTAAAATAACAAGTTACATTAAAATAATTGTAAATTATTTCTCAACATAATAGCTGTTCGCTGCACACTGTACTGCTGGAGCAGCCACGGGCTAAACACAGAGTAGTCTTGAACCCATTGTGGAGTTATTATTAACACGAAGTGCTTATTAGAACGTCCTGCTGCCTTATTCTAGTGACTCATTATGGGAAGAACTACCGTTGAGAACAGCTGTTTAACTTTTTGCAGCTCTGGAGGGAAGGTTTTAAACAGCTGAGAAGTAAGTTCACGGATGCTGCTGTAAATGACTAATTAAAATACAGATTTGTAACCTAAAATTAACCAATAACCCAAACACTACAGTAAACAATTAGCCTGCTAACATGATTGTAACAGCAGCTCTGCTTTCTGTATTAAGAATGTTTAACAGTAACTTATAAAAAGACCATGGTTAGAGTAAGGACAGTGAGCTGTGCAACCACACCGCATATAAGTGAGTAGTAAAAAAAAAAAAAGACTAATCTTATTTTTTTTCAAAACAAATGAAAAATATGAAAATGAAAAATAAACAAAAAATGTTATCAAAAATGTTTTTGATATTGTACTAAGTCTATGACAATAAATGTTTTTGATATTGTACTAAGTCTAGTTATAGCTACACTAACTAGGTTTAACGTTGCTTTGTTAGCTTAGCAGTTAGCTTACATCCTTGACAATTTGAGTAAGTGAAGTAAGTAAAATAAGTGAATAAACAGCTGATTGGTTGAGCTACTCTAATAAGAGCAAGCCGTTGAATGGTACCTTTCCTTGCACTAATGACTTTTCAACAATAATATCTTTCTGTCGCTGTTCAAAAAAGAAAATTTACCTCTTTTGATGCTGTGTGTAAAATTGCAGTCTGTTGGGCTGAAAGAGCACCCTCCTCTGGTGATGGCTGGAATCACATTAGTATATGTGGAGTAGCTATTGATCCTGCAGGGTTCTCCGTAGCATGCCTCCACTGAGGTGCAGCAGTAGACTGGATGGCTTATCCCTGAGGGCTGGGGGCTTGTGCTGGGGAGAAGTTTGGGTCTTTTGCCACCCTTTTGGCACAAAGCACGTGGTGACATGGGTGAGGGGGAGGCATCTGGATGGGTGAAGTGGACGTAGTAGCTGGGGAAACAGGTGTAGGTGTGCGGACTGATGGTGATGGTGGTTGGGTGTGCTACAGAGTGAGGTGACTTGAGATGGTGGTGGTGATGATGGTGGTGGTGGTGATGGTGGTGAAACATGTCGGGCAACGAGCCGTCCTCCGTTTCCTTGTAGGGCTTGTCTTCCAGGAAGAGGGCTAGTCTGTGACAGTACTGGAGACACCGCTCCTGGGTGCAGCAGTAACAGGAGGAGGTCACCTTAGTCTCCACCTGCTCCTCCTTGATGGTTTTCAGGGGGAATCCCAGAGCAGAGCCACAATGGAGAGCAGGTCTGAGACACTCCTGTCCCCCCGTGGTGTCCATCCACTCAGGGTCCAAACTCTCCAACTTACATTGACTACAGCATCCCTGGATGTTTGACCCCGGCTGGGGATGGACCGGACCCTCAGTACCCTGTTGTCTGTGCTTTAGTTGCTCCTTGTGTTTGGGGCGCATTGTTCTTTTGGTCTGTGTTTTTTCTTCACACAAAGATTTGCTGCTTGTTTCGTCCTGAGTCGTTGTTGCTGCTGCGTCACCGCCGCTCCCCGACTTGGGCTCTGACTTCTTCTGTCGTTTGGTTCCATAAGGAGCACTGGTGAGTTTTAGGAGTGTTGCAGCAGTGAGACCTGCCTGACGCCGGGGTGTTGGCGCTAACAAAGTCAGCCAGTCAATGTTAAGAGCTTCCACTGAAGACTTCTTCTGTTTTTTAGGTTTTTCTTCAGGAACCGACTTTTTGGTTCTCTGTTCAGTTTTGCTGAGAATTTCTTCAGGAGTTTCCTCAGAGAAAGGTTGTTTCCTCGTGAGGTTTGTTGGTGCAGAACATTCTCGGTACAGCAGCAGGCTGTTGACAGCCTCCGCATTAAGAGAAGCCATTCTCCGCCTGCGAGGCTCAAGAACAGGTGTAGAAAGCGTGAGTAAGGCGTCTGATTGGTTGATTTTTGGTTCCAGTGCTTGCTGATTGGCCGTTTTCTCGAGTCCAGATTTGGTCCTCTCTTTAACAAAGTTTGAGTGAAGCTTCTTTTTGTCTTTAACACTCTTCTCTTGTTTGCATTCCTCACCTTTGACCACAAAAACCCCTTTCTCCTCCAACCTCGTGAGCAGGACGCAGCAGTCCAGTGCGTCTCCATCTCCTACGACCAGAGTTTTCATTCTACGATGGTGCGACTCCTTCCTAATTATCTTCTCCTTCTCTTTCAGCTCTTTCTTTTTCTCCTTTATCTTCTTCACCCCGCCTCCCTTTTCCTTGCTTTCCTTATCCTTGCGCGGTCTCCCACGTTTTGCAGGCTGGCTGTGCTGAGCTTTCACCATGGTCTCAGCGTCTGCGAGCAGATACACCACCCCCTCGTCATCCACAGGCTCCAGTGATGGCGCAGCTGAGCTCAGACAGGGCCGTCAGTCAGCGTCATTATAAATCTTTAGATGGGTCCATGCATGTTCTCTGTGGGGAGACACAGATCAGACATAGAATCTGAGAGGGACTTAATGTAACAGACAGGGTCTTCTGATGAATTATTTAACGACCAGTTTTACTTAGTTTGCTGCCAATTTGCACGTCCCCCGAGAACAAGACCACTTAGACAAACCTTTTCAACATGCGGTTACACTGCAAACACAGACTGTCGTTATGTTGCCTGCTGCCACATCTGAAGAATTTTTTTTTCACTACCGTTTGAATATAACTTGCTGTTACATACTAATTATATTCCATTTTAAGCCTATGCACAATTGAGTCCCAGATCACAGAGGGGTGGGAATCTCTGGGAATCACACACAAGTCAATTATTAAGATTGTGCATAGGGGAATCTCGGGGAATCACACACAAGTCAATTATTAAGTTAGCATAAAATAATTATAAAATGAATATGACCATACAATAAATCAATACAAAAAAGATAACTACCTTATCAGTGGCATTAACCTCTATTACTGCAAAAGGAGCAGCACATTCCTCTCAAAGTAACACAAACGTTTTGTTGACAAATAAAAAAAAAAAGTTCAACTAACTAAGAGTTCAGTTAGTTCATTTACTGTAAAATTAGTTCAAAGCCAAAACGTGTCCATAAGGAAATTCCTTAAGGAATAAAGGAACAGAAAAAGAATACGTGTGCATACATACAGTACATATGATTGGACAGAGACAGCTGTTGTGCGAAAAAGCCGCAAATCTTCAACAATACGACTGACTTTGTCTCGTGTGAAAACGAGAAATGTGCGAGCGACTCTTGTTCACCTCACACCCTCTCTTTACTTCATAAAAACCTCCTGAGACTCAAATGTTGTTGTCAAATGTTGCTGTTCTTGTTCAAGCTTACTAAACCTTTCAAGTGAGGCACTTTGGTAAAACCAGTTATGTTTCATTAGCCGAATGGTAAAGAGTCTACGTGGTCTTGGCCAAACTGCACTCCCTAAAAGATCCGTCATCATTAATGATGCAAATCAGACGCATCCCTTGTTGACAAGTCTTTCATATGCTCTGGTGAGTAAAAAAAACCTTCAGAATTCCTGCTTATCCAACTAATCCATCACAGTTAGGTGAAGACAAAGCCCCGGGTGTGAGCCGTCTCTCCCCAGTAGACGTAGAAATACGACGATAAAAAGAATCGGAGGACTAAGAATAATGTTTTCCTAATCCCTGTATTTCACCACAGAGACCATTCTGTCTTATTTTACTGTGTTTAGGACATCTCTGGGCTGCAGCGGGTGGGTGTGGGTGTGTGGCGCTCGGCCAATAACAGTGCACAGGGTGTGGGAGGGTGGGGCTTTATAAAAACATTGCTAACAGGTTACAAGACTTTCCGTTTCTTCTCTGCAGTCTGTCTGTTTGTCTCGTGGATGTGCTGTATAAAGAGCTGCAGGTCAAACAGCTGCACGCACACACACACACAGACACACACACATGCACATGCACAGCTGAGAGGCTGTAATTCAGTTGCCTTTGCATAGAATTTGTTCAGTGTGGCGTCTTCCTGCAGGTCTGTATCAGAGCTGCTGACGTCTGTATTGGATTTCTCCGACTGCTTCAGGCTTTTTCTACCACCCTGATGTCTGTCGCAGTCATTTTTCTTCTTGCCCCCAAAAATATAGCTGAAAAAATATAAACAATATAAAGCCCCAAATGCTTAAGTCCCTGAAAACACACCGTATATTCTGGACTATAAGTCGCTCTGGAGTACAAGTCGCACCAGCCAAAAAATGCATAACGAAGAAGAGAAAAAAAAAAAATACAAGTCTCTGCGGCGTAAAAGTCGCACCAGTGCCCTCTAGCGACTGTCAGTGTACATTTTTAGTGGTAAAGGAGTAGGAAATATTGGTACATAAGCCTAGAGTGCCCTCTAGCGGCTGAAAATAACAAATGAATTTTCAGTTGTGGTTTATCTGTCCTCTGATTGGTCAGCTAGACCTTGAAGATAAGTTATTATCTCTGTCAAGTGGACAAGCAAAATCTGAGAATTGTCGAAATGATCTTAAATTATTCATGACAGTTTCATTCATTGTACACGTGGTGAAATATAGGAGTTTTAAAACAGACTTTATGGCCTCCTGTCCTTTCAGCAACAGAAGAGCTGAAGATCTAAAGACACAGTCATATTTTAGCCTAAACTTAAAAAATATCTGCAGAAATCCTGTTCTTTTTACTGTACATCCTGCTCCTCTATTCGCTTGAGCCAAATTACATTAATTGGACGTAAGTCAGGAAGGCAAACACCTTGGTATATAAATACCCCTAACTCCCACGGCAAGTCAGCAAAAACCAAGACAGGCGAATAAAAAGAACACTCTCTGGCACAGGTGAGAGCAGGGTATAAAGAAGGATTTGTAAAATACAGTATACACCTGACCTGCGATGGCAGGTGCAGCAGTTTAACCTTCAATGTGACCACAACCTGAAAGATACTGCCAAGATGGTGGGACATTCAAATCAGATTAAGGTTTGTAAAACAGAATTTATTTCACTGAATGTTGAAAAATGTTTAACTTTCTTTCTGACTTTGCTGACTTTTACATATGAGATTTTACCTCTGTTTTGTTTTTGTTTCTTCCTTGTTTCCTGTCCCTTTTTTTCTCTTCTCTGTCTAATTCTTTTTTGAAACCTCAACTGTCCCTCTTCTCTGCTCATTTCTAATCCTGAACCTCCTGGTCACTCCCAGGTTAAATCTCAGCATCCTCATTTCTGCCACCCCCAGTTCAGCCTTCTGTCTTTCAGACCGAGCCATTGTCTCTAAACCATAGCAGGTCTCACTGCCGTCTTTCAAACCTCCCTTTTCAACTTTGCTGCTATTCTGTCATAAACCATATGTCCCCCTTACACTAACACTTACTGTGTTAGCGTACATCACCTATGCTAACACGAGAGTCTGATTTGCACTTTCTTCAGCTTCAGTTCCAGTTAGTCTGTCCTTGTGATTTCCAGACTAACATTTTTGGCTGCATACTTTATCATCTGCAGTTTCATTTTCTGCAGTGTGCCTTTCTCTTTTTGGTACATTTTCTATTCAGGCTCTTTATAGAAGTCATTGTAGAAGGTTTAAATGTGTCAATTGTAATTGGTGCAGTAGCACCGTTGAGTTGTCACAATGTAGACGATGCCATTTTGTGTCCGTTGATGATGATGACGGTTTTTTCTTTTATTCGTATGATACTTCTTAGAAATATAAGCTTCAAAAATAAGCAACAACAACAACAACAACAACTTATTGATAATTTCCACTCTACATTTGATCAATATCCATTTAAAATAGGGATGTCCGATATTAACTTTTTGCCAAAATATGAAATGCTGATATTGTCCAAACACTTAATTTATGATTCCGATATCATAGCGATAGATGTAACCGTTTTTCCCCAAACTGTGGTAAGCGTTAGCGATAGATGTAGCCGTTTTTCCCCAAACTGTGGTAAGCGTCTCAGGACCCAACAAGTGAGTCCAGCATATTGGTGAAAAAATTATAACGTTTCTCACAGATAATTATGCTAATGTTGGACATATATAAGATCTGATGCCTGTCAGCTGTATCGTGGATGAAATCTTCAAGATTTTGAGACACAAAACTGTCACAATGATCAAATCTGATCAGCGTTACGCTAATAATGACACAATGTTGTCAACAGGTTGGAGCAGCAGACAGCGTCAGCGCTTCACCAGCTGCACTCCAAAACCTTCTCTGCTCCCCCGACTGAGACACCTCCACACCTCTAAACTTCCAGATGAATCAACCACCAGTGACCTTTATGCAATGACACTCCTCTGTGCAGACGGATCATCCTTCTCCCAGCAGCCTCGCTGCAACAACAAACAAACTATTTGACCTCCGAGGAATATGTGACTGTGTGGCATTTCGTGAGCTTTCAAAACCACACTCCTACTCTGCTGTAATGGCACACATCTGCACACACAGGTTGTACTGAGCCACTCACGGGGAAACGTGTCCAACATGTGACATAGAGTGTCACAAATGTCAAAAGCTTTCTACGCTTAGTCTTTTCACGGCAGTAAATGTTGAGCTTGACATTAAGGCAATTGTCAGAGTGATTCATATGCTGCCTTCACTGTACAGCGTTCACCCTCAGGTATGTGTCAATGTCAGCGTCAAATGGGCTGCTGACTAATGCCTACTTTTCTACATGAGCTTGGAAAACTCACAGCTCCCTTCTTTGGTTTATATAAGTACATGAAATGTTTTCCAGCTAAGCTTAAAGGATTCTGAGGGAAAAATAATTCAACAATATGATTATTATTACAACAAATTTGACTTCACACACTCGTTCGTATCATAGTATATTCTGAGATCTTCCAAAATATATTCTGTATATTTGACTAGCTTTTTTATATGGCCAAGCATCTGGAAGAGTTTGTGCTATAGTGAACGAGCAGCTGTGAAACGAAGGACAAACTGATGGCTGTTGACCAGCACTGACATGAAAAAGTGGTTAAATATAGGTTGGACTGAATTTCCAAAATATGCAACGTTTGCTGTCACTTTGTTCCACTGTATGTATCGATGAGCAGTCAATACAACATAATGTCTTTGTCTTGATGTCACGATAGGGACATCATTTTAGTGGATTGATCGATTAAAGCGTTTATTTTAATATGAAAACCGTAAAACATTTGAACATAAGACTTGGAAATACATCAGACATTTGAAAAGGAGTGAGATCTAATCGCAGCCCATCCCTTCGTCTTACTGTGTATAATGAATCAGAATAACAACAGCTTCTCATGCCTGATCCTTACAGATGAATGAAACGTATTTGTTAATTGCCTAACAAAATGACCCTAGCACCAAAATGTTCTATTTATAATGTGTGATCCGCCACTTTAGAAACAGTGAGTGTCTACCCTGGCTGGCTCTGCTCTCTCTGTCATCAGCTACTGTCTTAAAGTCTGAATGAAACAAGAAGGGGACAGGGGTGGTGGAGACTACAGGAAAAGACAAGGTCCTAATAGACACTTCCTGTCTCTGGAGACCCTTGCAGCAGACGTCGGTAGTCACTGAGGATGTTTTAATCCTGAAAGGACATTTGTGTCAGTGTGTTTTCGCCTTTTAGCTGGAGGATTAGCAGGTTGAGCCCCGCAGTAAATGACGGCCTTTCTTTCTGGACTTTATCTGTATGTCTTCTCTTCTTCCTCCTCCTACACTCCACAGACATGCAGATCAGGAATGAAGGTTATCAGACACTACAAAACCATCTTTGAATCTCAGGTCTTGTTGATCAATTTTTTTCTTGGTTGTTCATATTATAACTCATGTGACGGCCGTCAGACTAAAGACGTCACATTGAGTGTTTACGTGAGTAGAGATGGACTCTACCCATGTTTGTGTGCTGTTCAATTTGGAAGTTGTTGAGCAATCAACGTCAGTCAGTTTGATTGTTTGCCATCAATCTAAGAGTCTGCTGTCAAAGACCACTCTCCAGCCTTCGTACCCCGAAGCACCGAAGCCAGCCTCCATGTTGCCACTTCATGTCCGGGGACTGAGTGAAACGTTGACATTGTTGTTTGTACATCCTGTCTAGCTTCCTCAACTGTTTTATTGACATTGTATTTGCTAGGCCCCCGCCCCCGCTCTGGCCAACAATTGTGACTTGCTGACCTCAATGAAGTAATAGTCGGAGGAAATGTGAGCTGCTGTGGCGACCCGGACCTTTGAAGCACACCGGGTGCATATTCAACTTTTGAAAATGGCTCAGGTCTGATTTTTCTATTTTATGTTAAAAAAATATATGGTATAAATTTTGACCATTTTTGTAGTGTAAACCTAGCCTAAATGAGCCATAGATGTTAGTGGGATATGTCTGCTGGGATTGACTACTGTGTAATCTGTGATGGGAAGAAGTACAATTGTCTTTTTACAGGTATTCAATCGTGTAAGGTTTGTGAAAATATTATCATAAAGTTAAACGATACACAATTAATATCTCAGAAAATCAATTAACTGGCTTAAAATTCACATATATATTTTGTGCTTTTGTTTTGTTTTTTATTCCACATCAGGACCAAAGTGTCCTTCTGCAAAGCCTCACCGTAGTAACAGCAGCTGAGTGGAGTCGACTGATGTTTGCCTGTGAATCAAGGCACCACATCATGTTAGAGACACTTGAAACTTCAACCGACCGTTATCTTTGCCTTGAATAAATACATTGAAGGCGGAGGATTTTCTGCGGCTGTTAATTTTTC
>NC_024307.1:7356697-7382464 GCF_000523025.1 Cynoglossus semilaevis | reverse complement strand
GGTGTGAAAAAGTGAGCTCACAGCAGCTGAAAAGACGCCCATAGCTAAACGTCAATATTGTAGAGACTGTTTGCTCGGTGCTGCATAATATCATACAACAGTTCACAGAGATGACAACCTGTTATGATGTAACACCTAATAAAAGGGGCTGCGAAACACCAAGCTCTAATTACAAGGAGGAAACACAGAGAGACTTTTTCAGCTCGGTTAAATCCACCAATCTGTCTCTGATCTGCGGCCGTCAAATGACTGCAAAACTTGTACAGCATGATTCTAAAACCATGGTATAATTTGTGCGTTTGAAAGGCTGTGAATGTTTTTCTAGCATTTCCTGGCATCTAAAAACAACTTCGAGGACAAGACTTAAAGTGCAGTGAACTAAATATACGGAATGCAGCTCATCTCTGAAGTGGCCACTAAAAGTCTGGCTGGGCCTCTTCAAAAGCATCTCATGGCGGTCTCTGCTTTTATTGCTGAATGACTCGCTGAACCGTGAAATGCAATCCATAAGAGAGAAATTTAATTTCCAGATAACAAGAGGACAGAGGGAGACTCACATTGGGTTTCTGTCCGTGGATATCAAATCAAGTTGCTTCATTTGAATAAAAACAAGCCTGCACAGCGGAAAGACAAGCACTCAGCGAGCAGCGGAGGAGACATCATTTCCCCCTGGCTAAACCATCACCACCGGCTGACCGCAAGGAACAACACAAGAGACTTGATGGTTGAAGGTTGTTTTCTGTAGCTGCAACCAGCGGACGATTAACACTTGTTTAACGCAGTTATGTGTATGAAGTGAAAATGAAAGTTTCTTGAACATCTTCAGATCAATTCTGGCAGGTGTGCATTTGTCAACAAAGTTTCCTAAAAGCTACATCCCATCATAACAACAACAATTCAGACTGAGGTGGTCAAAAGGAACTTCTTCATGAAAATCACCCACATCTTAGGAACACATTAACCCTACGACAAAGTGGACATCACTGCCTCCACTGCAGAGCACTGTGGTTGCAGTGTGAGACAGAAATAAGACAAATGTAATTACAATACGCTAGACTGTTTGCGAAAGTTACACAGTTTACGTCCGAGTACTTTTTCAATTTCAATTTGATTCATGATGTAATGAGTTTCAGGTATTACTCTAAAAAAAAATACAAAGCCTACAAGCTAACAGTGGGAGGCTGAATACGATTGGCCAATCTATGTAACTGATAGGTCGATTGGCCAAAAGAAGCCTGACCACGTCACAAAGTTTATCACTTCTGCTGGCTCTAAGACAGATTTCCTTTTCAGAATTTTTCGGATCTAAAAAATAAAATTCGATCAAGACAACTTTGACCATTTTTTAAATTTGTATCTTTGTCAAACTAAATATATTAAATACGATCATACATCTACATAAGATCATACAGTTTTTTTTTATCCAAACCACATTATGACAGTTGTTGATGTCATTTTTCCCCCTTATTACAAAACTTAAAACAACATTGAATTCTCTAACAAAACCATTTCCAAAATGGAAAATATGTAGAGAAACAGCCGTTATTTTCAGGCTAAAGTTCTGCGGTCCGGAGAATATGTAGAGAAACAGCCGTTATTTTCAGGCTGAAGTTCTGCAGTCCTTTAATCTTTAATTGTTGGGTTTTAACTACAATGATTAACGATCCACTGCTCACAGACTCTTTTTTTAATCTAGGTTTGTTCAAAGTCAACCCTGGAGGCCAATTACAGCCCAAGACTAAAAATTATCTTGATGGCCTGTCAACATTGAAAGATTTTATTCTTTTCTTTTACGTTTTGACTCCCCGAAGAAGGCTTCATGCTGAGACAAACTGGAGCTCTTTGTAAAAAAAAAAAACATAACATTTTAGTAGTATGAAAAGCCCTTTCTTCAAACATTTTGGTCCAACTGGTCATAACTACACGGACAATCAGTACAATAAAGGTTTGCATCAACAAAAACAAAATGTACTGAAAAGGTTTGCACCATGTACATATATACATCGTCAGAGCTGCCAAAGGAATTTCATCAACAAAAAAATAAAACGATTTGTACTATATCGATCCCATATTTGGGAAATTCTTGTGTTAGCAGCAGATATGCTGTTAACAGGCTGCCCCTAGCAAGCGCCAAGCATGTGGTTCCTCTGGGAATCGAACCCAGCACTCTCTGCTCCCGAGGCAGGCGTGCTAAACGCTACATATGGAACCGACCAACATGTCTCTTAATTCCTCTTTGTTCTTTCTCCTTTCATTTTCAGATCTCCACATTTTAATTTTCTACATCATTTTCCCACTCTCTCTCACAATCGGGACCGCCCACATCACTCGCTGGCACTTGCAGCTCCAACACCTGTACTTGATTAATTTAGACTGAATACAGAGCACGTCATTAATTAGACAGAAATATCTATTAGTTGACAGCTCTAATCAAACCATTATCTTTCTGCGAGCAAGGCCTCAAAGAATCTAACTCAGCTTCCATTTGTTCTCGGATTTAGAAGCTAAAGGTCACACGTGGATGGGTGTTAACGGACAAAGTGACATTTTTAATAGCTTAATTATGTCATGTATTACGGTTAAACCTCTAAAAATATTTCTCTTTTGTTACAGGACTAGCATCCCCACAGGACAGACATATATTTGAAGGTTTTGACCTTTAACATTATTATAATGACATTATGTGACTGAAAAAAAATAAAATAATTGCTCTTCTTCACCCTAATGTCTAACGTTGTTTCCAGTAGCTTTACAAATACTTTTAATTACCTTGCTCAGGGTTTTGGGGGCAGCCATTTAAAACGTCTGTTTTTAACCTTTTTACTGCTTGTTATCCATTGAAATTAAGCAAAGCTAATTTGCGTAGCCTCATCATTGATCCCTTAGCTCGATGGAGACATGATCGTTATGTAGATTAACCCGAGACTGACATTCTCCTCTGGGACTTCAGTTCAACATCTGAGTGATTTAAAGAGATAAAAGGGATTAAAGCTCACACCTTTGTCAGACGTGAGAATGTCATAGGTTTAAATTCCCACTAAGTAACCGCCTTGATTTAAACCCTCACCTTAACATGGACAGAGCGTTAATATTGATATCTGGTGCCGACTATTGATTTTTTTCTTTAAATACAGGCTAACCCTGTTTAACCCTGACGCTGTAGGGCTCGTTTTTTTTACAATTTTACATCTTGAGAACAAAGAGAGGAAAATGTATTCAAAGTGGTTTTTATATGTCTTGTCTTAAATGTATATATGTTTATAATAGAAATTTAATACAAATTTATACAAAAAAAGTAACAGTTTTTGAACCCATTGTGTGATTTAACTAGTTTTTTTTTTGCTTTTAACGAGAGCAAATACGTAAATTAAAACCTTAACAAAGTCAGTTTTGCATCAAATGTCCACCATTATTAGGACCATAATAATGACATTGGCACCTGCTGTCACCAGAACACTGTCTCTTGTCTTGTGTGTGGTCTCTACCAGATGAGAGACCAGTATTGTACAGAAGGCTCCCTGAGTAACACTGACTTAGAACTCCAATTAAGTTGGACTTGTTTCATGTTGCGTGTACTTGAAATGATATCCTGAGCGTGGTCTAAAGCTTTGGCATTTTATGTTTTAACTTGTGATCAGGGCCGTAGTAGTTAGTAGGGGCTACTATGTAGTTAGCTTAGAAGTACTTCCCAGTGAGTCAGTAAAGTTTAGTATTTGTAATATATGTAGCAGTAAAATTAACTTTACTGCTACAACGTATGTTAGCAGCATGCTGCAGGCTAACGCTGAAGCAGTAATTGCTTCAATGACATTTAAAATGTTAAATGACATTCGGACAAGTAACATTAGTTTAACACCCATGCTGAGTTTAACCAGTCAGTGGACGGCCACACATGATGCAGAACTACTGCACGATCTTTTATGTCAGAAAGTTGGAACTCGTTTTCATTCACTTCATTCTGGTCACCAAGCACTGCAATTTGTGTCGGACTGAGAAGACGACTAAGTGAGTTTGTTTTAAATGTTTCATAACATGCAATTTGTGTCGTTAGACTGAGAAGACGACTGAGTGAGTTTGTTTTAAATGTTTCATAACTGCTTTTATGAGAATAAGACTTTGTGCTGATGAACACTTAACTTTTTGTACTCACTGTCAACTGAAGGAAATGGGATTCAATGAAAAATTGGGATCAGAAAGTCACACTGGCAAGTCAGAAAAATAAGAAAAGAAATCATAGCATCAGTGACAAAAATCGCAGTTGGTGCAGATCTAAGTATTAACACCCAAACGATGCTGATTATTGTTTTACTTTGTCAAATAATATCTTAGAAATGTCAGAACATTGTCCTAAAAAGTCCTCATTCAAACAAAGTGTTTCAGCAACCAGCAGAGCTTCATTCAGCCTTCCAGAGATTCACTTTTGGTATCAGGAGAAAGTGGAGGAGGAGGAGGAGGAGGAGGAGGAGGCAGCTGCACTGCCTGACTTTCACACAGACTCCTTTAAAAGAAGGACATGGTGTAGAGCTGTCACCATGAAAGGGGGGAAAAAGCCCCGAGGCAGCTGGTGTGCAGCCTTAGATAGTGCATATCACCACGTCCACCATCCTGGGGCAAATCAACAGTTTAACAGTTCCACACAACCGCTGCTGAAAGGAACGAGTCACCTTACACCAGTGGGGGTTGAACTTTTCTTCTCTTTTTATACAGATGTTCAAAGAACGCACTTTTATCATCTAAGGCTGCTAGTATTTCAAAGTAAAGCACCACCAAAAAAAGGAACCAAACTGAAGTTCCAAGGGTTTAAATAGGCTTTCAAAAAAAAAAAAAATACACACACAAAACAAATCTGTCAGGACTTTTGCTCTGTTTTGGTTTCTCTCGGCAACAGGCAGCAAGGACTTTGTGAAAACTGTTCCATCTTTGGGAAATTCTGGGGATAAATCTCAATAATTACATTAAACACCAGCTGTGTCTGAGTAATAAGAAGCTCTCAACAGTGACGAACTCTACTTTGGCTCTAATTTAGGGATGTACTCTAGGTGTGTGTTTGGAAAATCCTTTAAATGCCGTCTACGGTGTTTGTTATGAGGTATAACCGTTAATACAGAGCTGCAGCCAGAAGACTGCATCATTTCTGCGATTAGACGTTCACAGACTGTGGGTCAGACATGACCTGGTGGAAGGACAGTAATTACAGAGAGTTCTTCACAACAACAACAAATAAAAAAAGACATGGAGGTGGTGATATTTTTGGTCCGGCAAATGTGAAAAGTTACCATTTCCCATGGACGCAACTGGATAAAACAGGCAAAAGATACAGAATACAAAACCAACTCAATTTACCTGAAACCACAGCTTGATGCATTTAAACTGCACCTTTAACCGTGGGTTAAAAAAACCTGAAATAAATCATCATGAAAATCAGAAAAGATCACACAGAGCATCATCACAATGAAGCAGAATGATCATTTAAATGTCATGAGAGTGATAAGAAATATAATGTTTTTGAAGTGAAAATGATCTCACTGAATGGATAATTAATTTAAAAAAAAGGCTGTTTCACATTATTTTCTAACATCAGACACAGACATGACACATTCATACCAATCAAAGTCTAATATGAAATGTAGAAAAAAGACCAAGAGTCTGACTTCAACAGAAATGAGAAAAAGAACAAAAGAAGAACCAGACAAAAATAGTCAATCGCTTAATCCTAAACCAGAGGCAGGGATGTGGTTTGGTGACAGAATGTCCAACACAGACTGAAAACACTGTCATTTTTACAAATATTACCACACACTGGTTGGGGTTCTGTAAACTCCAGACTTCACGCCACTGAACTCTTCTGTTAACACGACCAGAACCACATCAAGGAGAACAGCGAGAGTTTATGATAGAACCATGTGGTGTTCAGACCGCTCTGGTCTCCCGTCTCCTCCCGGGGCTCGTTCACCTTTTTTAAGGAAGCTCTCCCATGACTTTTATTTTGACAGGCATCCTCACGTTTCAAGAGGTTTTCATAAACCCTCTTTTGCACTAAACAGCACGTCAATAATATGTTATCTATTTTTTTCCCCTTGCGACCAAGTACAAATTAACCACAGACTGGCGCACCGGCCGCTCTAGGTGTTAGTGATGATGATAAAGTCATTGGCAGGTCAATGGTATAAAAAAGTAAGTTGTGTTCCAAAAATAGAGAGCCAACATTTTTCTGGACCGACACCTTTGGGTCCGGACACTCAAATAAAATGGAATGTAAATCACTTTTTTTTCCAACTACAGACACAAATGTTGGCGATTACTGATAGTTATTTAATTTATCGTTTTGTTTTGTTTGTTTTTTTCAGTTGCTTTATTAGTGCAGACCACACAATATTTCCTCTTTGATCCTGACAATTCTGGAATCCAGTTGTGGGCCAGATAGATTGACGGCTGGGTTCGTTGGACTGGATTGGGCCGACCTGTTGATGATCACTGCTGTAGAGTGATATTTATGCCGTTACTTTGGAAACCGCCTTCAACCTGTTTCTCTGATGTACAAGCAGCAGCCACTTCATTATGGTACATTATTTCAGCTCCTTGAAACCCCAGAACTATACCTGGTACAGCATATTGATAATCTTCACCATGTGGCATAAAGACCACAGGTTTGACCCCCTGTGGTCAGTGAAGGTCTTCCTGTATGGGGTTTGCCTGTTCTGGAGGGTAAATGTTTGGCTATAAGTGGCCCAGTGATGGACTGGTGAACTATGGTGGTGTACAGCAGGGGTTACCAATCTCCGGTGCGGGGACCGGTGCCGGTCCATAGGTCACTTGGTACCGAGCGGCAGTGGGATACAGTGGAAAAAATGTACTTCAGTTTTACTAATTTACTTCACTGAAAAAGAATCCAGTCATATCTCTTTACTTTGTTCATTCAAAGATAATCTGTCAATGTTTCAAAACAACAGGTCATTCAGATTCTGAACAGATGTTAACAGAATAAAATCTAAAAGATGTTTTAT
This sequence comes from Cynoglossus semilaevis, assembly GCF_000523025.1. Lineage (NCBI taxonomy): Eukaryota > Metazoa > Chordata > Actinopteri > Pleuronectiformes > Cynoglossidae > Cynoglossus > Cynoglossus semilaevis. The sequence continues at coordinate 7,375,460 of NC_024307.1, read as the reverse complement.
TTTGGAAATTTAGTGATCCTTGGCGCGGTGTTACCAGTCCAGAGTAAAGACTGACACCGGCCGACTGTTTCATGGTAGAAAAACGGTTGGTTACCTCTGCTGTACAGTACACCACCCTCGCCTGATGACTGCTGCTAGATGACCAATGACAAATGTGAGTGGATAAAGGACAGGTCATAATTTAAGTGACTGCAAATGTATATTTTTTCAGGAGCAAAAGAGAGACTGCTGCAGGGATTTAAAAACTACAAAAACCCGATCTACTCTTTCCACTGAGGTTTATTCCATCATTAGAGTCCACACAGAATTGTTAGCTCAGAGCTAACAGTAACAACACCTTACCACCAAACCACCAAACATACAGACGATGGTCTACAGCCACAGTACCCAAATACCGGCCCACGGGCCACATGCAGCCCAGACATAACCTTAGAACGGCCCAGTCTGTGGTCATTTGGGAAACGTGAAGAGAAACCGAGAGTATCGCAATTCTAATCAGAAGTTGCCACTGTAGAACAGACCGGAACACTCTCCGTAGCCTAGCAACATGCAACCCACAATGCATCACTTGCGTGTCTGGAAGCAACAGCAACATGTCCCCTCTGAGTGAAGACATGTCAAAATCCCCAAGAAAGTTATGAGTTCAGGTCAATACAGATGGACAAATACTTTTATAATGGATTTATTGGGTAAACAGTTTGATTTGTACTGACAACAAACCAATGTTTTCCAATAAATCACATGTTTCAGTCCACACACAGGCCCAACTACATTTACAGTCCACAGACTTGACCGGCCACTTCCTTAGGTGCAGCCACCGACCAACGGAATGACGAGGTAACAAGTTACTCTTCAACGTAACGAGTAGCTCAGCAGTCAACACTGACCATCCTCGTCCACCTCCCGCCTTCACCTCCAGGCAGCCTCGGCGGTTACAAACACACCCACGTCCACTCGCTGCTCCGCGGATCATGTGCAGGAATATGGGCAGAGAAGTGAAGCGCAGTGCTGCTGCTGTGTGTGTGTGTGTGTGTGTAAACACACAACCTCTTTACTGCTGCTCCTACAGGAGCTCGTACTTCGGTATGGATATGGAGAAAGAGGAGGAGGTGGAGGAGGTGGAGGAGGACAAACACCCTCTGACAGCCTGTCGTAGCTGAAGCTGAGAAGTGAAGAAAAGCTCCACGAGTGCAAAAAAAAAAAAAAAAAACACCCGATCACACAGCATCGATGGATGTTTTTATTTTTTATTTTTCACTCCTGTCTCTCCTGCCTCTCCTATCATATCAACACCAGCCCGGTACGATTAACCGTTCCTACGGTCGAGTTGCCTGGATGCATGCAAGCGAAAAAGATCCTACCGTCTCCAACTGTGACGGGGAATTAACAGCCGCGATTCAGCCGTTTTACCTTAACGTGTCCCGTCGCCGGTGAAAACCATCTTCGACCAGGAAACACGATGATAGTTAAAAAATAAATAAAAAACAAGAATAATCCACGTCCGGGAGCTGTGGAGCGATCCGCGGAGCCAACAGCCCACAGGATCTGGAGACACGGGTGAACAAATCGGTGAGCGGTGACCTACTTCCGAAGTGGCTGCTGGAGATAATATCCATGCGCTGGCTGCATTAGCGGGACATCCCTCTGCTGTCATCTTCCTGCAGGGAACCAACTCCCTCATTGGTGGAACTAATATTTATTTTCACATTCAATCGCAAATTTTTCATCCGCTAACACCGATTATGTTCCCTCTGCCTTAACTATCGATCTAAAATCGATTATCGCCGACCCCGAGGACGCGGGATTCGCCCGTCTTTAATTGCCAGACTGGGAGCTTTACTAAAATAAATAACTGATTTTTTATGATTTTTTTTATGAGTTATTATTATCTGACCACGGAGCTAAGAAACATATAGTCCGACTGAGGAGACATTTAGGTCATTTAGGTTTGAGTTATGTTTTAGAGTCAGGACAGAAAGGACAATCATTATTTGCGAAAACTACATCGATTGTACCGACTAGAAAAATAAAAACTAACAGTAAAAGTTTGTTTTGAATCCACCTTATCAGAGATGGTCCTAGCCTTTGTGGTGCCCGGGGCCAAAAAAGCCCCACCCCCCATTCCCCACCCTGAAAATTTACTTTTTTTTTTTTTATTCACACGATTAACATTAACATTGACAAAAAAAAAAGAAGACGAGCACAAACTGCAAATATACAATAACAAACCGAAAAGGAAGAAAAATTAAATAGTTGAAAAAATAAGCGACTAATTTAAATTTAAATTATATTTACTGTAAATTAGTACTGTCAGAGTCCACGTCTGAAATATTGTTTCCCACGTCATCAGGTACAGAAACCACTGCTGTACCAGATGCATGAAAACTACACGAAGCTGAACCTGTTGTGGAGTATTCTCTCCTCCATGTACAGTAAGTAGGTTGAATACGCTTTGAACTGGTTGACTGAATAAAAAAAAAAAATCACCACTATCATAATCATTAGTTTCAGTCCGACTAACGAGGCCGGTGCAGCTCCATTATAACAGTCAACCCACTGAGGATCTCATTTATAATACAACAACCATGGATTCTTTTTAAACCAGGCTAAACTACTCCATATTTTATGATGAGACAACAATCAGTAATTATTTCTCTAGGATGAATAATATACAGAGTCTGAAGAATCTGCCTCTCGGAGGACATTTCCAACATTTATTGAATTTATCTCACACACGGTGTGGACGGTTGTTGCTTGTTCATTAAAGCGTCGCGAACAGACTAACAACTGTTTACATTTACTTGAACAATAAGCTTGATCTAAACCTGATCCTCGGTGTGTTTTTAGGGCTGTCAGAATTCACATGTTAACTGGTTATGAGGCTGATGATGATGAAGGTGGTGACTGTGGTATTTACATACACTGTCGGGAAAAAAAGGTTTTCGTTTCACCCAAGCTTCTCAGGCTTAAAATACCGTCTCAACATGAGTCCAACAAGCTGACTGACAATTTCCAAATGGATTGTGAGGGTCTTCAGATTAATATAGATTAGATTAGATAGATTTTTATTAATCCCTTGTGAGTTCCCTTTGAATTTAAGGATTGTTGAGGACAAAGGCTTTACACTCAATGTGGATACAAATCCATATATACATTTGCATATTTCCTTGGAAAGTTTTTATATATTAATATTTAAATCATTTGGATTAGTCACAAATAAAAACAGGTGTGAAACACATACACCTACCTGCTGTTTCTCTATCTTTGTGTTCCAGCAAGGTAAAGACTTTTTGTAATATATAAAGATAAAAATGTATCTCAATTAATCATGATTAATTGAGAAAAATTATAGTCATGATTAATCATGATTGTTCCACAGCTACATTGTGATTTGACAGCCTACGTTGGGACAATTACTGTATCTGAGCAGAGACTTGAACTGGTGACGGAGGAAATGTTCTGCCACAGATCACTCGTTTGCATTCGATACCAAAAATACTCTAGCACTTCCATTTCAAGGAAAAATTAACACCTATTAACAACAATAAATATACATCCAATGTCAGTGAGATTGACTTATGACGACCACTGTCGGCTGACTGATGGGAGTTCCATCCAGAACATGAAGGAAATATTCAAAGAGATTTTTCTTTCATCAGATTAATGACAGCAGAAATTAGAAGCAGGCATCCCTCTTAATTAGTCTCATTTACTGTATCCTCATCTCTTAATGATACATGCAATCTAATAATATGGATGAGTGATCCGTCTCTGCTCGCCACTTATTACCCTGCTGCTGATAACACAGGCCTGTTATGACACAATAACACACACAGAGACACGGCCAAAAACATTGAGCAACAGAACTCAGCCCCTGTCCGGAAAACTTCAATATTTGTTTCGGGGTTTTTATCATCAAACCGTCAGGAGAGCGGCTACTGCACGTTATCAGGACGGCGCGCAGTCAGACGTGAGCTTAGATTGGGATAAATGCTGATTGTTTTCACCACCATCGGCTTTACAGTGTGTAATTAACAGCTGTAAAGGAGCCGAGTGTGTGGAGTTAATGAGGCATGAGCAGCACATGAAGCTGAGGGAGCGTCGACCGCTGAGAGCTGACCTGCACCGCAATAAACACACTGCAGAGAGAGATGTACGACTTCAACCTGGGCGACAAAATGTTTCCTGCAAGCACTGGAACGCACACACACACACACACACACACACACACAAACACAAACACACAGAGAATTCCACACCCGTGGTAAGTGTGCAATGTAAATCACTGCGTCAATGCAACCCCTGATTAAATACTTTCCATTATCATCGGCCTTTTATTTACTGCGTATTTACACAGCGACCAAACACATTTATAAATTATAAGACTGAGCTTTGAGCTAATTTGCATGTGTTGTCCCTGAGTAAAGAACAATGTCAACAACGATGTCATTGGTATGCACAAGGCCAGTGCAGAACATCAGACTATTTTGTTTCTTGACATTGCAACAGAGACTACAAGACACAACAGCAGAATTTTTTTCCCCCAAGCGTTCTGTAGAGGATATATTTATTATTATCTCATAAAAAGATGTTTCAAATGGAGAGAGAGAAAGATCACAGCTATATGAATAACAAATGCATTTTTAAAAAAATGTCATGAATGAATATTTGTATGAATTTTACTAGTTTTTGTTGGTATTTCCTCAAGTACAAAAGGGAATGATTTTCACAGAGATACCGTATAAGGAGATGGTAGGGATGTCAACTATATCAATATCATTGGCCAATATTAGCATAACTATAATGTACTGTAATATCGGAAACAATCGTTCAGTTTTTCCTCCGATATTAAAGACCCAATAACGTTTGGGTTTTGCCAGGATGATGGGACCTGAAAATAGTTTTGAAGTGAAAGTGAAAGTGAATTCTTTTCATTGCAACACAGCACGCATTAAAATGTGGCCTCTGTCTTTAACCCTAACGGCTGCATATATGTATCGGTATCAGTTGATACCAGGGTCAGAAATGAAGTGTTTGGACAACATCGGCAAAAAGTTGATATCAGACATCCTTACTGTAAAGCAGTGAGTCAATGAACTCCATTTGTTTTTACTACATTCACCAACATTATTTATAGAGAAAGTTCATCTTTTGCACTTGCCTGTGTTTGGTACCGTTGGTTGAGGACCTGTTTTTTAATCACTGTAATTATTACACTAATGATTCATTCCTAGTTGGTGTGTGTTGGTTATGTGAGGAAACGTGTGATGAATAACAACACTTGATCCTGGCAATTCAACTGTCAAGAACCTCACAGGAAATGCAATGCGGTCTAACTTTCAAACAGTTGTTTACAGCCCGAGGGGGGAAAAATAAAAGTGGTCAACACAACAGCAGACATATTTCCTCCTTTGGGTTCGCAGACACGCAAACACTCAAGTGAATTCAGGGCTTGTGTTGTTTCCTGACCGACGGTCTTCCTCTATTAGAGCAGGGCTGGACTACAGTCCTGGTTACAGGGCGTCATGTGGTTCTTTGATCACTTGGAAGTTTTTTATCATGTGCCTCAGAATCAGTGTCACCATCACCATTTCAGCATGACGGCAAAAAGTATTGTTCCTGTCGTTGTTACCATTTCAGCAAAAAGTATTGTTCCTGTCGTTGTTATTAGAAACCATAATAAAATCAACAGAGAGGAAGGTTTTAAAGTCTGTGTGAACAGGGATATCATCTGCGTGCGTCAAAAAAAAAAAAAAAACACAAACAGAAACAATGATGTTTACTAAAAAAGTTTTTAAATATCACTCAGTCCGCAGTTGTAGGGGAAACTACAGAACTTTATTCTCTGAGAACTGATAGCTATTGGAATTGTCCAATAGGAGACCGGTTACAAACTGCTGTCTACAAGTGTAAAAAAAAGATCAAACTTTAGGATCTGATACTTTCAATCAAGGTATGTCTTTCGATAAAGCATCCAACTTTATAAATGTTTATCGCAGTCTTGCCACCGAATGACAAAAACGTTTAAAGCAGGCATGGGCAAAGTATGGCACGGGGGCCAGATGCGGCCCGTTTGGCTCTTTAATCCGGCCCGCCAAAAGTGTCCAAATTATGTTATTAATTTTTATTATCATTATACTTCTGCCTTTTCCCTGCAATGCCCAATGATCCGGCCCACTGTCAAATTTTAGGACCCATTGTGGCCTGCAAGTCAAAAAGTTTGCCCAAGCTTGGTTTAAAGGTATGAAAGTGCCAATTGGCCGTGGTGAAAAAAACAAAGAAGAAAAAGAACCAGCAAGAAATAGCAGACTTTCATTTATCAAGGTTACATGTATGTGTCAGTAGTATCCGGACGAGGTTTCGTTGATGTAATTTACCCTCCCACCCTTAAATACTTCTTCACTCCTGGCGGCCTGTGCTCGTTGTCAAGGTCAGGCAAAGAAGGTCTGGAGAAAATGTAAGTAAGTAAAAAGAAAAATGATAACAAAGATACTTCTCTTATCTCTATTCAAATGTAAACACTTCTGTTTCCATCAGAGAATTCAGCCTTGGTAGAAATCTGGATCCCTGCCTCGTCTAAGGACTGTCTAAGAAATCAAGTTCCTTCCAAATGTTCTTTAAAATTTGGGAACGCAGAACTGTAATAATATTGGTTAAAATGTGTTGTTTTCTTATCAATTATTTCAAAACGGTCCATTTTTGAAGGTTGAAAATCCTGGCAAAATAAAACGAGGCAACACAGTTCAACAAGTGTTGGAGACGCCTGAAGGACGAGTCTTGGCATCTCTTACTCAAACATTGGATCTACTCTCAAATACAAACCTCAGCTACATCAACTACAGAAAAACGTTGAGAAACATCTTTGTTTTTCGCCTCACTAGCCTTTAGCAGTTGTTTCTCTCCTTCTCGTAGCTGTCACTGCATTCCTCCCTCTAAAGACAGCCATAAACCAAACTGCTCCTGTGTGTGTGATACGGACGTCTCCAAACTGATCTAGATCTTGCCCCAGAAACCCTCATCTCAGGAGACATTTACTGAAGATGATGAATTTTTCATCCTGATGGTGAAAAGATGGCAGCGAGGCCAGTGAAATAACACTGCAACACTTTATTGATCCCTTCTTCCTCCACTTACCCCTGTCTCTGAAAAGTCACAGCTCAGACTCGGCTTCAGACCAGACGCCCACGAGCTGCCAGGTCATCAGCACAAACAGTTTACCAAAATATCCCCAGCATGCACTGGAAATGCCAGGCTTATTTATAGGAAAAAAAGGCAAAGCAGCCACGTGAGGGAGGGCCGCTCACTCTTCAGAAAGATGATTAGACGATCATTTGTCACATTTTAAATATTGACTAAAAGCATATTTACTGTGGAATCTACAGCAGTGTTTCCCAAACTTTTTTTCTGGAGACCCATATTTCAAAAGTCACAACCCTTAGCGACCCAAGTCAATAGACATTAATAATAAACTCCTGGGAAACATGATGCGAAACAACCATAAAAATAATCTCTTGCGCCCCACCTGAGGGTCGTGACCCAGTCTTTGGGAAACAATGACCTACAGTATGCAATATATCTTACAATGAACCCATAGAATCATTAAATTCACTGTAAATCATTCTTTTAAATCATCAAATTAAATTAAATTATCCCACTTGGTCATTTCATACAGGTCACAAAAACATTTGGTTGAGTGATCTTTAGCAAACTCTCAACCTTTTACTGTATTTTTTTTTTTTTTTTTTTTATCGTGTTGAATGAAGAGTGTTAAACAAACACAGTAGATGGCAGTAGTTCCACAAACAAGAATTAGTGTCACGGGTATGTAAAGGACCCAATAGCAGCTTAGTCAAATTAGTCAAGTCTTTATTAGAAGCAAACAGAGCACTTCAGCTAGCAAATGAGGCAGGAACTGGAAACAACAGGCAGGGTTACTGAAGCTTAGACGAAGTGATGTCCTGGGCAGGTCGGGTCTGGATCAAATAAGTTCTGGGAAGTGTTCATGAAGCGAAGACAATCTGTCAAGAGTCAAGGGAGTGCAGCTGAATACATAGGTGGCAGTGGCTGAGTAGAATGAAGGAGCAAAGGCAGGAGTTGAACAAAGGAGCAAGGGCACGAGGAACAGACTGTGACAGTTAGAGCTTCCAAAGAAGAAGCAATCAGTCCTAAGGACAATCAAGGCTGAAGTTGTTAGGTCGAAATGCTAGCTTGCTCAAATACAAATGTACTTCACACCATAATGGAGCTACATGCTCAATGCTAACAACCACAAAATACAAACAGAATTTAAAAAGAAACGGCATACTTTCCGTTTAATTGGTCTAAATATATTTGCAGTACAGTAGCTCCCTTATACTGTATTTATGGCTGCTATAGATTAGCCGTTACATCATTTATTTTATGGTTCCTTATGGTGATTAACAAACTGACTTTATTACATAAAATGCAGCAGAAGTTAAATTTAATGTGTCTCATTTACAGTTTTCTGGTTTCGTTTTTTTTTTTTCCTGATTCGAGTTAATAAAAAAACACTTCACTTCACTTTTACCTGCAGATTGCGATAAATGTCAACGTGGAAACAGTGTGTCTGTGGAAACCATCCTCTAAATCTGCAGCTCTCTCTAAAAGCTCTTTATAAAGTTTTATAGTGAGTTCCATCTCATTATGTCACGGCTGCTCTTGACTTCACTGTGTTAGTTCACTCTCACCAATCACACACTGTTTTCAGGCAAATTAGGCGACTGTTTACAGAGTGGGGAAAAAAACCCCTAAAAATAACCGCTGTAACAAACGGCTGAACGACAAACAGCAGACGGACACAGTCAGTGAATCGATGAACATCGTGGAGTAATTAGCAGCTAAAGAGCCAGTCTTTTCCCTGCAGACTTGCTGGAACTAGCTGTGACTGTACCAGAAAACTGGTTCCAGTACTTTTTTGACGTTTGCTCAAAAGTTTCATGTACAATTATTATGTTATGACATTAATTATATTCAAGAAAGATGAGTTGATTTTTTTTAACCACAGTGCTTCTGGAAAACAGCTCGAGTTTAGTGGACCTTCAGTGGAAAACCCAACAATGTTGATAAAACCACTGTTCACATCTGGTACTGATTCTGAACCGAACAGAATTTTGGTTATTTGGTTTATCGTCATGAAGCGTACAAGCCACAACTTCACACTCACCAAGTATGAGGAACAAGAACTTTTGAAAAGGTCTGTTACCTTTACCAAACAACAACCAAATACCTTCCGAATGGGAAGTGACATCACAAGATGGCAACCCTAAAAAAAAAAAAAATCAAAACGTTTTTCAAAAATTAAAAAAAAAATAATAGTCTCTCTCACAGGTATCTCCATTAGCGGGTTTTCCGTTTACGACGTCCTTTCTTGGTTATGTTGTAATCTCCCATAAATGTATTAAGAAAGTCTTGTCCTTTCATGGTTATGTTGTAATCTCCCATACATTTATTAAGAAAGTCTTGTTCCTTTGTTCCAACGTAAAACTAGTTGGCGAGTTGAGCGGAACAGTACGTCGTCATGCCATGCTATACGCGGAAGATGATTTTGTTTACATTTGCCGATTGTACGCCTCTGAGGGTTCCTCTGCCATAAAAATACCTGGTGTAACACTTGCATCGAGTGCATTTTTCTGCCCCTGACTCGTGAACAACACCCAGCCCTGCTGTAGTGACTGAGGTTTCGCGCAGCAACAATGTGTTAAGAACCAAAAATGTAACAAACAGCCCAACCTTTAAATCACTGTGGTTTATTTACCCACATAAAGAGGAGCAGCCAGGAGCTGGGCAGCATGTGTTTACTGCCAACTCCACTGTACAGCAGCACAGCAAATTATTTATAGGTTGTTTATTTAATGGGGATTTTTTTTTGATGGCCATGTTCTGTTAAATGTGTTCAGTGAGTTTTTTCCCCAGAAAGAGTTTATTTAAAATATAACAATATCTTTTGACTCTGTTTTGGGCAGCCAGCGCCACCTATGGGGCCGTGAAATAATTTTTCACCTGAAGACTGAAGACAATATTTAAAAACTAAATATTGGTCCTTTGTTAAAAGTTTGAAGTCTGACTTGATCCTTTAAATGTTTTCTTTGTCGCAGCTTGATTTGTTCCAGGAATTATCAGCCTGTTCGGTGACTCAGGCCACTTTGTGCTCTGAAAATTGAGCCTCAAGGTTAAAAAAAGTTAACAAGCGCTGTAATAGAATAACCTCGAGATTACTACTTAGTTAGAAGTCATAGGAGAGGTACACATTCTTTAATGATATTGGACCTAAAGAAAAACACTGTTTAATTTGCGCTTCATATGCTAATGTCTAAAGGCAAATTAAACATCTATCTATTTAGGTTTTTTTATCCTTTAAAGACAAAAAAAAATAGATCATATGTTTGGCTTTTCTTAGCTTACATTGGTTTACCTTTTTAAACATCTAGCTCACTACTAGCTAATCTCTGACATATTCGTCTTATTATTAGCTGGTTTGGTCAATACCTAAGTTTTTGTTTAGGAACATTTTCAGCTTTTGTTTCTTCAATTATTTTTCTGATTTTTTTTTCGGGTAACCAACGTTTTTGACTTCTCAAATTAGCTTTAGGCTAACCCATCACATTGCCTCTCTCCCTTGTCTCACACACACATTACACTTATTCCCCTTATAAGGAGCTGCTCCAAGGGATGTAATAGACAATTGTCAAATATTGTGCAACACAATTAAAAAGAATAGACTGTCAAATATTGTGCAACACAATTAAAAATAAGATTTAAAAAATGATGAGTGTTTTTTGGTGAAATTAAGTATTGTTGAATCTAGTTTTTAATTATTTTTTGCAAACCTAGGCTACACTTGAAATGCTTTTCTATGCAGATGACATTGGACATGTTAAAGTCTTACAAGAATTCATTGCAACATTGGCCCAAATTTGCTAATCTGTTGCAAACCTAACTTTGTTTCACACTCTTTTACTGCTCATCTGACGTTATACACCCAACACCACCAACGTTACCAGCATCTTCCCCTGCGTTCACCGTCATGTATCTGACCCAGTTCCATAAAGAATATACCAGGCATGGGCAAACTAAGGCCCGGGGGCCGGATGCAGCCCGTTCAGCTTTTTTTTCCGGACCGCCACACTTTTACAAATTGTACAATTTATTTATATTATCATTATACTTCTGCGTTTTCCTTGCTATACCCACATTTCCCCTAAATTATAAAAGCATTTTAGCATTTTAGCCTTTATGCATGACTTTTACCTGTCATTTATCTTAGTTCACATGAATGCTCCATCTATCTGCTCCTGACCCGGCCCCCCGTTCAATTTTAGGACCATTGTGGTCCGCCAGTCAAAAGTTTGCCCACGCCTGGTCCTACCATCTACAGCGTGTTGATGCCATTGTTGATACAGTCCAGACAGTGCATGTCAACTAGCCTGTTTCAGCATCGTGTCAAGTATTTGTGTCATGCATGACAAACAACGGCAGCCGTGTGAAACATGACTGGTCTGTTTGTGTGAAAACATCTCTGCGCACGAAATCTGTGCCTCCACATACAACAGAAAATCAAAGGGACTTTGGGGGTTTTCCAGAGAGAAGGCACAAAAACAACCATAATGATGTTTGAACAAAGAGCTGTGACAAAGGCAGAGGGCGGAAAATGTACCGTTAAAAACTGGTAAAGACACAAAAGCACATCCTCTCAAAATATCCAAACGTGACGCTGTTATTTCACAGCTTGTAGTCGTGGAGGGCTGTGTGCTTGTTAGGCACCGCTGAGCTGACGCTGGACAGGAAGTGTAATTATCTGCTTCTACTGTTGCTCTTCAAAGAGACGAGGCAAGGTGCCAGGCAGCAACAAGGAAGAGAGAGAGAGAAAAAAAAAGAATAGGGAACGGAGTGGTGATGGAGGAGGACAGTGATGAAGCTGGAACTCACAGAGATCGAAGTGAAAGCCGAGAGGAAACACAGCTCATCAAGACGCAGAAAACTCACTATCACTTTTTTTTTTTTTTACCTCAGCAGTTCCTCTGAAATACAGTGGCATGACACAGACTGTCTTCTAGAGAAGCACAAGAGGAAAGGAAATATTAAGAGACGGTGCGAGAGGCAGCGGCGCAGGGAGGAGTGAGGAGACAAGAGAGTGATGGATTGAAACAGCACGGAGAGCGGAGACAGAGAGAGCTTGTCATCCTCAGTGTGAACAATGACTGTACCATACGAGGCCTCCGAGGGGTTGTTTCAACCCGGGCTGAGGAGGCGAGGAGCAGAGAGAGGGGACGCCCGCTGCTCTGCCAGGGTCTCAGTCACGCCGTCAGTGTCTGTCAGAGTGAAGGACGCTCGCTGCCGTGTGCCGTTACACTGAGGGAGCCTGATGTTTGTCAATCACACTGAGGGCCTGTGTTCTGGTCTGCCGTCGCAGCAACACACACACACACACACACACACACACACACACACACCGTACTAACAATCTCAATGTGTGTGTGAGACCCCGGCCCTGTTAGCTCCACATCTACTGCAGCTGTGGGCCGGCCGACAGCTGACACCAGTCTACAAGTCTCTACTCTCTCTCTCTCCTCATGCCCCCCCCCCTCCTCCCCCAACAGGCCCAGACCAGACTCCACTTCTTCTTCTATGTTTCCACGGAAAAGACCTGTAATTTTCACAGCTGTGTCTTGGGCATGGGGCCAGACTCAGTAAGAAAAAGAGGAGGGGCGGGGGCCTTAGGGGGTACTACAGGGGATAAAGAGGTCTGTTTTACTGATCCTGAGATACTGTTCATTCACTGCTCATCCAATAACTCTTTAATATGCCAGGGAATACAATAACACCACAGTCAGTTTTCCGAGACACCAGTAACTGCTGAAATGTGAGAAGACACGTTCCTTCAGCACTGTCAGATGGAGACAGGTGGTAATGAGGTCAACGGTGAAGCCTGATTAAACTGTGTTACTACAAATGCGAGGACACCCTGAGTGACGCCAGTAATCGCCCAGTGCAGGAAAACAATTTGGATTCAACAGTAGTAGGTCAGAGCCAAGGCAGAAACCCAAGCTGTGATGCCTGTTAACAGTTGGGAAGTTTTGGATTGTTTTTTAGGGGGGTTTGTTTTTCTTCAGTCTCCAACAAGACTAACCAAAAATACCAACAGCCTGAACAACGCCAAAGGATTTTCTTTTCATGGTTACATTCAAAATGAAGAGGAATTTCCCACTGAAGGCCCCTGAGGCTCCACTAGCCTTCAGAGTCTCCTGGTTCATTCATGAGTTTTATTTCTGGTTTGATGGTTGGAGTGGAGGAGCTTTAAACCAGAAGATTGAGAGAAAATAGAAAAGTAACAATAAGGTTGTCAGTTAAGACGCATTTTCTCAATGTCTACGCACCTTCTGACATCAGCTTCAAACCTAAAGAAGACGAAGGCACGGCCATGTTAGCTGTGGGCGAGCAACAAGTACAGACTAACCAAACATCGTAGTACTAACTTCCGAACAGCTGCTAAATTTGAGTTTTAAGAGCAGCCGTACTTCGTTGTTACTTTCTGTATCTACATTTATGACGTCAGGTAGATGCTCCGGGACCAGGCGTGATGACGAGAAACTGCGATGATGATGTAACAGTGATTGTAGCAGCAAGGAAAGATTTAATTAATCAAAATTGCCAAGGAACCATTTGTCAAAAAATACTGGATCACTTTATTTAAATTTAATTTATTACCCTTAAAAAAACTATTAATTAATTCTAATACTTTCCTGTTTTGAACGCTGTTGAAGCTACTTTTCATTAGGATTGAATGAAGCCTCACTTTGCTACAGAAGCTAGGCCAGGCATGGGCAAACTATGGCTCGGGGGCCGGATGCTGCCCATTAAGCTTTTTAATCCGGCCCACCAAACTTGTCCAAATTATGTTATTAATTTCCATATTCATTATATTTCTGCCTTTCCCCTGCAATGCCCTCATAGAATATAGATGGCATAAAAAAGGCTAAAAGCACTGTAGCATTTACTGACTGACTTTTACATGTCATTTGTTGTAGTTCATACCAACACTCCAGCTATTGACCCGGCCCCCCGTCAAACTTTAGGACCCATTGTGGCCCACGAGTCAAAAGGTTTGCCCACGCCTGAGCTAGGCCTGACTGGATAGATGCAAAAAACTGATCACTTCCACCAAAGCCTCGTTTTACTTGGAGTCAACGCGCAGTGGGCAACTGTGGAAGCCTGTCATCTGTTTGGTGATAATGATAATGGTCTTTAAGAAGAAGAATCACTGTGTTTGTTTGTTTGTTTGTTCGTTTTCTTTTAATCGAACATTTTTCTTGTTTCAGTTTTGTTTTATTACACTTTCCTTGTTTCAGTCACTTGTTTCTGTGGTTGTTTTTAAAATGTTTTATTTAGATATCTGGGCTTCAACTGAGCTTCCTGTTTCAGAGAAGGTGGTTGAGTTTCCCAACTGAAGTAAGTCAAAAATAAAATAATAATAATAGCAGCCGGGACTAACAGCTGCTGAAAATCTCAAACAATGTATTTATGACATTATGAATGATTAATTATAATGTTAATGATCTGTAAAGTCCACTGGTATATTTAATCACTGCATGTGTTTAAAATAGTGTTTTTCGCTGACACTGATTTCTTCTGCTGCTTATTTTTATGTCCCTTACCCGATTTGTGCCCTCTAGTGGAACAATTCTGCTGCCCACTATGTGAGGTGCAGAGTAACGACTCACTAACTGAAGTAAGAAGTAGCTATAAATATATGCTCTAAGCTATATTTGTAAATGCACTGCACGGTGAAATGCATCATTAATGCATTCTGGAGTGTCTACATTATCAATGCCTGTTACATCTGATTTATACTTGGAACAGATGATGGGAAAATGCAGCTGAAGCACTTCCTGAACAGACGCCACTCAAACCACAATGACTCACAGCAAAGAGGTACGACCTTCACTGAGCATCGGCGCTTTTCAGCGCACGAGTCAAAAGGAAACTTAGGAAAGTCTGTAAATGTATTAGGTACATATTGTCTCATCTAAACATTAGTGGCTGGACAATAAGAGAGCTGTAATTAAAGGCTGCATAAGGACAAAGAAACAGTAAAGCATGAAAATGTGTCTTCATTATGAAAACAGATTAGCAGCCTTGAATGTTGCACAACTCTGGATGAATGTGGAAGAAAACGGTGTGTAACAAAGGGGAAGAAAAGTTTTGTTTGCAGTGGGCTTACAGGACAAAGCTGGTACTTGTAGCGCTACCGTGCTAGAAGTACCACAGTGCTACGGCTAGGCCTCAAACTTGTTTTTGTACCATGGACCGCCCTTAAAAAAATGAAACAACTGGCAGAAAAACTGTTATTTTCTAACTATAATATTAAACGTTAAGCCACTGTGTCTGTTACTTTATTAGCAGCGTCCTCGTAACATCGCGCTCATTTTTTAATGCAGAACGCTTTATCTCCAAGTGGCGAGGCAGTTTCGAAGGCTTCATCGCCTCTTTAGAGAGTCGCTTGCCGCGTATTATGCAGCGCGGGCTCGGTGAGTGGAAACAACCTGTCGCAACAAATACATATTTCAAGTAGGACTCCTGAATGGAGCTTTCTTTTTCTTTGAAGGCGTAGGCTCTTCTTCTGTCTCCTCAATGGCTCTTTTATGCTGCGCAAAGAAACCTTCCAAAGACGTTTGTTTTTTGTTCATTTTGCTAGCCTTGAGATGTCTGTTTAGCAGTAATGTATTATGTGTTACCGGCCGCAGCAGACCTTTTAAGAAGGTAGCAGATGTAGGTAAGACATGTGACCGAGGCAAGCATCTTGACATGTATCAAGTGTGAGTCATTGACAAATGCTGCGGAGAGAACCTGGTAATTTTTCAAAGATAAACATCGTTCAGAATCAGATAATAAATAAAACGGAAATAATGTAAGTTATGCATTCTTTCAGTGCGGCCCGGTACTAATTGACCCAAGGACCATTGCCGGTCCACGGGGGTTGGGGACCACTGATCTATGATAGTTCATATCTATATAGATGAAATATTTTACCATGAGATTTTTATTTATTTATTTAATTCACTGAATTTTTAAAACCAGAGTCAGTCAGAGTGGAGGTGTGTTACAGCTCCATCTACTGAAAACATGTCGTTTATCATCGAGTGACAGCGACGACAACTAAGAGAGTCATTCAGGAGGAGACAGTTTGTCCTGAGTGGCATCCAAACAAATCAAAGGCAATGAGCTGTGTGACTTCCTGTTGGATAATCTATGAAACATCCCTCTGTGGAGCGCTGCAGCGTGACCACGACAGGTTGTCAGCGCACATTTACAACCGCCGCCTCACGCACGATAACTTATTCACACGGGGTTGAACGACCTTGTTACTTTTTCGTGCAGTATTTACCAAAACACAGACCATAAACCACTGCTCTGCTTTTCTTCTGATCGTACGCTTCCTCTGTTTGGCAGGAAGTGGTTGTCTCCTCTGGGACCGCAGCTAGGACAGTGTGTTTGGGCGACACGACTCTCCTCCTCCCCCCCCTCACCCTCTCCCTCTGTGGCCATAACAGGACACTTGTACAGAAATAATAGGATTACGCCTGGGATAGATATCCGGCTTTACGGCTCACGTGTGGCCGCTGCACCTCTATTCGCCGCCCAGCTGCGACAGGCCTGTCAAGGTAGAGAGCGTGGAGAACAGAGTGGACACAAATCTACCAGAACCTCTAAAAAAAAAAGAAAGAAAATGCCCTATTGTCAACCTCTCCGTTCACTAGTGGCTAGACAAAAGCCATTATGTGCAGGAACTCACCAGGCAACTTTTGTTTCATGTATTATAACCGTGACGTGCTGCTCTTTGCAGCAGGAGGTGACCGACCTTTTCACAAGTGACGCGGTTCTGGTCTGATGCCAAAAGAACCAGCAGTGAAAAACGTCCGCCCAGAGCTTTCACCTCCTTTATTGAATCCAATGTTTTATTATAGACACGTAAAGCACCAAACCTCATGGAGACAAACTGCGGTGTGCTGCTGCTGCTGCTGCTGCTGCTGCTGCTGCTGCTGCTGCTGCTGCTGCTAAACAATATGAATGACACATCAGGGCTATTAGGACGGCCTTATAAACGTGTTTGAATAAAACCAACGCTCTAGGCTAATGCTCGCAGGTACAAGTTTGTTTGTTTGTTTTACTGTAAAATATTCAGCAAGACAATAAAAAATATTTTCATTATTTTTAATTAATTAAGTTTTATTTTTCACGAAAAATATCATGCTAATAATATAGTTTTTTTTGTTTCTTTGCAAACCTTGGCTACACTTTAAATGTTTTTTTATGCAGACGACTTATTGCTTATATTACCCAAGTTTATGCTTTAACACTTCACAGGTAATGTCCATGCGTGAGTCTTTTTCCACTGTCAAATATTGTGCAAGTGGTGCTTTGGCCCAGAGGCAACGCGTCTGTCATTGGTGTGGAACCCCAGGGTTCACCTCCTGGGCAAGATCGAATCCCGGTTAGGGCGGTTGGTACCTTCCAGTGGACTCACCACCTGCAGGTGGCGACTGCTGCCTCCGCGACCCGGTAACAGATAAGCGGATGAAAATGGATGGATGGGTGGAAATATTGTGCAACACAATTAAAATATAATAAGGTTGAATTTTCCAATAAAAATATGATGCAAATATTTTCTAGTAACACTGCACATTTTAAAGATGTACAAGAACTCATTACAAGACGTTGGCCCAAATTTCTGGCAAAGATAAACACAAAAAACATCCTCTAATTTAGAGATTCAAGAGCATCTTTGTCTTACACAGGGGGTCCGTTCCTATAACGTGCTGTAAGTTAGTCGGAACTCGCGTACTGTACAAAGGTAATTTTGTCACTTACACTAACATTTACTTACTACTTTAAGACTTTCTTAATAAAGTTACGGGTCGATGGAGACGTTACCACGAAACGCCGTAGGTCCAGTACGTCGTAAACCGAGGACACGCCGTAATCGTGTTTTCATGCATAACCACAGTGACCTCTAACTCTGAGAGACTTCACTGACTTCACATATTCAACATTTAAGAATATCGAGCCACACAGATGAGTTGAAGTGGAATGAAAATAAAACACGCCTCAACGTATCGTTCAGTGGTTCTGACTGTGCAACGTGGTCTTGGTAGTAGAATCATCGAATTGTCTATGAATTCAAGTCATTCAATTTGACGTCTGGTGATTGGCCATGTACGGAGGACATCTTCATCACGAGGATTTCTTTCACCAAAGACAAGTGCAGGCTTGAAAGACACTTGCGTGGATCTTACAAAACAGTTACAAGGAAACTGTTGCTTCACAGTTAGGAAAGAATATTAATCTTCATCATTCATGCGTTGCAATACGTTGAAGCCACTACAGCAGCGTTTCCCAAACTTGTTTTTCTGGGACCCATATTTTAAAAGTCACAAACCTTCGCGAATCAAGTCAATAGACATTATTTGTAAACTCCTGAGAAACATGATGCAAGATGACGCAAAAATAAAATATCGTGACCCACCTGAGGGTCGCGACCCACTCTTTCGGAAACAATGCACAACAGTACACACAACTGTACTGGACAGGGCAGAAATGAACCATTTCAGTCTGCAGTGATGCTGCCCTCTGTCTGCCTTCTCACTTTTCTGGCCTGAATAGTTTACTGCTGGAACACAGGAGCCAGTGGGTGGCAGTAATGCAAGTCAAAGGATGTCAGCTGCTGTTGAACTCCGAAAAAGAAATG
>NC_024307.1:7318132-7356655 GCF_000523025.1 Cynoglossus semilaevis | reverse complement strand
AGAATCAGCCTGGATTAAGCTCGCAGCTGTTCACAGCAGGCACCAGAGGAGGCTCCAGACCGCGGGGAAGAAATGGGCCCAATCAAAACAAACCGTTGTTGGTTCAAAGTCTCTTCCTCTCTGTTTGTAACATAATCACAAGTGAATGAGGGACAAGATAAGACCACAGGTTCCTCCACCTCTGGGGGGGGGGCTATCTCTCCGCCTCAGACATCGCCACGGCACCATTCCAGTCGCGTGAAAAGCAGAACTTTAATTTCATTTTATCTTATTTCGCACAGACACAAAAGAAATCTATCCCAACAGGTACAGCACCGGAACGCTGCTCAAATTCTGTGTGGCCTGTGAGACAAAAAGTTGCCAAACTCTGTGAAATCCACCGTCAAAACAAAAGTCGGCTCAGAGCTGATCTCTGGTGAAACCCATCGGTCAATCGGACAGCACACCCAACCACACAGTATCCTGCTGGTCTTATCCATGTTTATATGTAGATAGATAGTAATTCTTTATCTTTTCTACTACTATTAAAAAGCCATAAAATAGAACACACCAGTGAACGCATCATCTGGAAAGTTGAGAACGTGTTGTTGGGAAACTGACATAGAAAGAACGTAGAACGTAGAACGTAGAACACCTGAGCAGAAGCAGCTTCTGTGACATTCGTTACACCCGATCACACACCGAGTCTCACACACACACACACACACACACATACACACACACACACTCCTAACACCTTCAAGACTATTTCTCTCTGTTTACTGATCAACTCCACAAGTTCAGATCAAGCTGTCTGTGTCTGGCTGCCACATTTCCAGCAGCAGCAGCGGCAGCAGGGGCAGCAGTTCGAGTCTCACGGCTCGACCTCGTCCTGCTGCCTGTGGCACTTTCAGTTTTACACGATCAGGAGTTTCAGCCTTGTCGGCGAGTCTTACCGTGTTTAGCCCCGAAGACTGACCGCTGCAGACGACGACGTTCGCGGAGAGAAACCATTCACTTCCACAGGCCGAGAGAGTGATGCGTCAGGTGTACGCTTCCCGCAAGAGAAGGAGGAAAACGGAGTGGAAGGCTACTCATGTTGACTTCATCTGCTTCAGCTTCCTTCTCTCCCCCTCTCTCTCTCTCTCTCTTGCTCTCTCTCTCTCTCTCTCGTCTTATGTTCTCCAAACTGCACCGCTCCGTGCGCCGCGCGTGAAAATAAATCCGCCGTCGCTTGACTTTAAACTCCCGACAGTGATCGACAGAACGAGGCAGAGCTGAGCTGGAGCTCCTGCAGAAAGTACCAGTCACTTCAGCGTGTTTTTACATAACAGCATCATCCGCTTTTTTTTTATGTTGACGCACCATGTAGCGAAAACATGGAGTTTCTTAAAGGGCCACGGCCGTCCACATGTCACTGTCCCCGCGGCGGCAGCAGTCCACAGCGTGACGAGTTAACGCGATTAAAGCAGCCCCGCTTCATTTCACACTTATTTACTCAACGTGTGAGTGTGTGAGAGTGTGTGTGTGTGTGTGTTAATGCTGACTAAAGCCTGCTGTGACATGTGACTGCTCCGTGTCTCCTGCTCCACTCATGTGTGAAACACTCTGCTCCTCTGTCTGTCCAACTTTAATTTTCCACTCGTGTCACTTTAAGGGAAAAACTATGCATATTGTTTACTTATTGTTCCCAAATCTTCCACCTCCTACAATCCTGTAGGTCACGCATGGGCAAACTAAGGCCCGGGGGCCAGATGCGGCCCGTTCAGGTTTTTAACCCGGCCCACCAAACTTTTCCAAATTATATAATTTATTTATATTATCATTATACGTCTGCCTTTTCCTTACAATACCTACGTTTTCCCAATAGATGGCAAAAAAAAATGAAAAAGCATTTAGCGTTTAGTTGTGGCATGAGTTTGCCCACGCCTGCTGTAGATGGTGCTGTGGGTCAGTTTTAAAGCCCTGGACCATGAGTTGAGAGTTTGCTGGATTTCTTTTTTCTTCTTTTTTCTCTAATTAGGTCAACATAAAAAAATTCAAATAGTACTGAGTAAGCAAAAAAAAAAAGTTGGAACAAGTCTGCACCAGTCTGTCCTACCTGGAAACATCCCAGTCAGTCAAACATGTTGAATTTTCAGAGTCAAATATGAACACGATCAGGGTTTAGGAACTGATTCAAGAACCAACTGCAAATAAACATCATCGAAGTTCTAGTGTGTTTAACATAATGATAACAATCATATATAATATAAACAACAGTAATAAAAACACAACGATATTAAGCTCAGTAATAATAATAATAATAAAACCATATTTCTTCACTCTATTCTTTGTTGACCAAATATTGTTGAACACCGGTTACAACACAACACGAAAATATATTAAAACAATATTTCAAAGTCTGGAGCTGATGCCAGGATCTTGTCAAAGCTGCATGTGATCTGCAGAAAAACAGGAAAAAAACACAACATTCTTCATTTCTCTCCTCACTCCTCACCTCTTGGACCAAACAGATTTATTTTCCGAGAGTCACGGCTGCATTCAGTGAGTTTCATTTGAAACTAAATGCCATAAATTTGAATGTTTTCTTAACTCAAATTAATGACTTTAGCTTAGCTTTATTATCACAAACATGATCCCTAAATATCTGTTTTTTAACTTAGATTTTGACTTAAAGTATAGGAAGGAAAGTGAACTCCTTGTCACTGTGACACAGCACACAACCTAATGTGACCTCTGTTTTTAACCCATCACCAAAGTGAACAGTGGACAGCAGTGTGTGGGGACGGTGGTAATTCGGCAGCTGGTGGACTCAAACCTGGAGCCTTCCAGACCCAAGTCTGCTTCCTTAACCACTAATCCACCACCACTGAAATAAACCAACCCTTCCTTCAGGAGCCTCACAGCCTCATTTTGACTCCAGCGTCTGCACGGTCCCCGGTGATAAACTCACAGTGACTTCAGAGCCGAGGCTTTTCGTCAAACAGCAATGGTTCTCCAGGACAATAACACACTGAGGTTGCAGCTCTCTCTGCAGGGAGGAGGGAGCCCTTCCGGCTGAATACAGAGGCGGACAGCCTGAAGGTCAGAGCGCAGTCCACGTCCAGCAGCCGCTTCCTTCACTCAGACCAGCGGACGCCCAGCTCTGTCACTATTACATGGTAACACAGCTATTAAACAGAGGATCATCCCTGCAGACTAACTACAGATGTGGAGGTCGTCACAACCCAAAAACTAAACTAAATTCACTTTACTGTAAAATGAGAAATTATTCTAGGGGCTTATCAAACCTTTCGAAAAAATATTTAAAAAACAATTAACTGTCCTATAAACTGCATTTTAACATCAGTGTCAGAGTGCCAGGGGTCAGAGGTCACTTTAAATCAGTACTTCTCAAATAGTGGGGCGGGCCCCCCTGGGGACATAGGGAGGTGCCGGGAGGGGGGGGCGGGGGGTTGCGAGGGTCTTCCAATGGAATATGCCAAGCTGGACATCAGTGTCACCACTGCTGTAATGCTAGAATGATAACAAGCCTCCAGCCACTAGGTGGCAGCAACTTATACAGTGGTTTGTACAGATAAAAATATACATGTTATCAGATTCTCAAATGAAGACTAGTCAATCATTTTTTGGACAGATCACATGCATGATAAAACTGTCATATGATTATACTTTCTTCAATTCCTGCAAATATCTCAGGGCTGTGAACAACTAAACGGGACAGGGTGTCATACGGAGTAAAGAATATGGGAGTAAATTAAAACTAGAAAATATTTCTATTATATTACATGTACTTTTTGTGAAATTTACATTAAGTGGTGCACCATGGGAATTTTTCCAATGTCAAATATTTGACATGACTCGATACATTTTAGCCTTTGCTCCAACATGAGGACCTGCTGTAGTTGGTTACAGGAGGTTTTGCCGACTTAAACTGATTGCCTAATAAAAACTGGGTTGTGACCCAGAGGCTCGGGGGGAAACTGTGGGTCGTTTGGGCCGATTATATGAGAACCACCAGTTTCAATTTACATGCCAAGAAATTGCAGTTGTATGCGTATGAAGCCACGTTCACAGGGACAGAGGTTTGAACCTGAACGCACCTTCATACTGGACACCTCTGAGCTGCAGAGTCTGTGACAAAGTCACTTCCTGTAAAATGGAAATCCACAGTGAAACAGAGCTCCTATGTATTATTCAAATGTAGTAGATGAGATCAGTCGTTGAACTACTGTCTACCTTCGGGCCTTTCTACAAACAGCCAGCTCATTGTTTTTTTTTTGTTTTTTTTTACAAAGTTATCCTTTTCATTTTCTATTTTTTGTTCTAATCAGATGATCTAACAACAAATGCACCTTCATTTCAGCACAAACCCACAGTCATCTCTGAATACGAAGAGAGCAGAGTGTCTTTTGTACCAGTCATCAGAGCTGATAAGGAACTTCACTGGAGTCAGACATAAAACAAGTATCTCGATAATCCACACAGGGATGGGGGTGGGGAGGGTGGAGTCCAGTCAAACCAACCGTCCAGAGGAGGACAGCTGCAGAGAAGAGCCATCGTTCACACAGGTGATGGACAGAGATGTCAGTGACCGCCGTAATTCAACTCCAACCTCGGCCAAATCTGACATTTAGACCAGCATAAAAATGTCACAACAGCTCCACGTTTGCCAAGTCAGCCCAAAAGTCATAAAGAATATGGAGCAAAGGGAGCGAAGAAGTGAGAGAAGAATGTAGCTAAAGGAGAGGACAAAAATAGCTTAAATTAGCATAAATGTATAGGTATGTAGTGATTGTTTAAGGTAGCAAATATGTTTATAAATATAAAAGAAAAACCTGACAGAGAGATATGAATTTAGCTTAAAGGCTAAAAAAAAGAGTTAGCTGAAAAAACTTATAGTGGCGCTTTGGCCCAGAGGCAATGTCTCTGTCATTGGTGTGGAACCCCAGGGTTCACCTCCTGGGCAAGAACGAATCCCGGTTAGGGCGGTTGGTACCTTCCAGTAGACTCACCACCTGCAGGAAGGTTCAGGGGGGTTTGTACGGTGCAGTTTGATTTGGGTGGAGGTCAGGGAGACTGCTGCCTCCGTGACCCGGTAACAGAAAAGCGGATGCAAATGGATGGATGGATGGAACTTAACTTACAATACAATCAAGTCGACAAATTTAGTCAAACTTACAATATGATTTTAGGTCAGAAACAGCTTAAAATTTGACAAAACAACTACCTAAACCTAAACAAGCTTCCAGTCACTAGGTGGCAGCAACTCATATAAATGATAATATAATAAGTAGTAGCATGTAAGACAACAGTTAACTGAAAAAACAACGTTTACATTTATGCTAGCAAAAATTGCTCAAAGTTAGCATCAAGATCTAGCAAACAAAGGACTAAAACTTAGCAAAATGGTTGAAGAGAATTCATCTGTTATGTCCAGCTTTATAATTAACAAAAACGGCATTAAAAAAGGCCATTACAATGAAATTTATTTATAAAATAGACAAATACATTTACTCGACGATCAATACAACGGACTTCAAACTCACTGCTCATTATTTCTCATCAAACATTCTACATCTGCATTTCTGTACTTAAAGAGAAATCACATACATTGATCGACATTTCCATTAAATACACATCAGCTGACGATAGAACCACTGTTAGCTGAAGAGGATGAAATTAGTGGCTCAATAAGTAACGCTAGGTCGCCAAAATGTCCCGGAGCAAAACTCAAGCCCTTATCTGTCGGCCATCCTGACACAACAAATACTGTAGAAACAGTTCTCACAACCTCTGAACATCCCAGCAGCAGCAGCAGAACTTTCACAGCTCTGGTCGGAGTGTTGGTTTAAAACTTAAAGTATTTCATACACGATAGAACTCACAAAGAAAAAAACATGCAAACCATGAAAATCATGTTAGTTTTACAAATTCATAATCAACACAAAACCGATCTTCAGACGCAATTTTCGTTAATAAGGTTCTTCCTCCGCATTTGAGTCGTGGTTGAAAACTAACTGTACCAAAACGTTCAAGAAATACAAACATAGATTTAAGGCCACTTTTGAATTGAAAAACAGTAACTACAACGGTGGTTCTCAAACTATGGTACATGTACCACTGATGGTACTTTGGCACCCACTAGAGGTGCTTGAGAGAATCTGATTCCCATTAAGATTGGGTGAGTCTCTTAGTTGTTAACTACATATAGTGTCTCTGTGTGTTTTTTAGCTAATAACAAACTGTACACTTCAGTTACTAGCCTAGCCAGAAAGTGCTAGCCTGTGCTCATGTATTTTAATTATGGTGATACTGGTCATACATGGAAGGATGATACAGTCAGAGGTGGTATGTGGTGTACAAAGTTTGAGAACCACGTAACTACACTCTGTCTGTGTACAAAGTTAGAGAACCACGTAACTACACTCTGTCTGTTGTCGTGACTCTGACCCTCGCTAAATATATCTCTACTGATAATGACAGATATTTACAGGAAGTAACAATTCAGAACTGTCCAAGTGCAGTAATGCTAATTTGTTGTCCTGGGGCCGTTCACTCAAGATGGTCCTCAGTCATCACCACATTTTCACTCAACTCATTTAAACATGGAGTTAAAGGTTCGTCCAATGATGAGTCTGCGAATTTCACTTGTGCCAGCGCCAATCTCGTACAGCTTCGCATCTCGCAGAAACCGTCCCATTGGGTAGTCGTTGATGTAGCCATTCCCACCTGTAGACGTGGGACACACGCCGAGAATCAGTGGTGACTCAAGTAGGAAGAACATTTTGGTTTTTCTGTTTTTTTTTATATAAATAATATATTTACTGGAGAACAACAGTGCATCATCAGTAAATAATATATGAAATCAGCAGTAGAGAGGAAGACGTCTGTTTGTCTTATTATGATGATGTTTAACAAAGTCAATAACTTTAGTCTTTTCTTACACTTCAACCACCAGGGGTGTGATTACTTCCCTGCCACCACTGCTACAGTACTGTGTACTGTGTACTGTGTACTGTATTTCCTCTAATACACCACTTCACTCAGTCTGCCCTGGATGATGGTCATGAATAATAAATAGTCTGCTTTCATGATGGAATTCATTTATATGTAGTTTATACAGAAACTGAAGGAGGGTGAGCGCTAACAGCAGGAAACTATTGCCCTTTATCTTGTGTTAACATATTATCATAATTATAGCCTATGTTGTTGAAACCCAGGTTAGCGATACCACTTATATATAAACAATACATGAAACGACCGAAATGTACAAAGATTACTCTTCAGAGCCGGACATTTTTATGGCGTTAGCCCTTAGATCTAGGACACGTGTCAAACTAAGGCCCGGGGGCCAAATCTGGCCCGCAGCGTTATTATATTTGACCCGCGAGATCATATCAAATGTGCACTAGAGTTGGCCTGTCAGTATATAGACCCTGTATATGTTTACGCAAAACTAAAGTTTGTATCCAATAAACATTAAGTTTGGCCTGACACGTAGTCTCAGTTTTTAATTCTGGCCCGATGTAAATTTGAGTTTGACACCTGTGATCTAGCACAACACCTTCT
The DNA here is from genome assembly GCF_000523025.1 of Cynoglossus semilaevis. Lineage (NCBI taxonomy): Eukaryota > Metazoa > Chordata > Actinopteri > Pleuronectiformes > Cynoglossidae > Cynoglossus > Cynoglossus semilaevis. The sequence goes on along the minus strand of NC_024307.1, from coordinate 7,349,101 downwards.
GTCTTTTCAGGTACTTCACTGGTGTGTACAGGCTGTGCGTGTGCCAAAACCTCCAATTTTCACAGCACTTACCCAAACACTGAATGCCATCCAAAGCAACCTGAGTAGCGTTCTCAGCACAATACAAGATGACTCCGGCACAGTCCTGCAGCAGCAACACAAATCAAGACACTGAGTCACTGAGTGTAGAGGTCAGAGCAAGAGAGAAAGTTTGGGAAAAAATAAAACAATAAACTTTGAATGATGTCAAAATACGGTGTTAACTTTTTCCCCACACTCTCATTAAACTGGTCGAGTTACAGTGACAGAATACATTAGCACAATGGAATAATAGAATTAACTACACAAACTTACACCTTCATTTGTCGAGAAGCCAACAAACACTTCATACTCACTTTTCAGTGCTAATAAAGGTGCGACTGTGTACTCAGTGATATGCAACACTGTGTAATACAACAGATCAACTGGAAAATTTAAACTATAAGACAAAACACATTATTTAAATAATTAAGGTATTCAGTAGGGACGTCAGATAATACCAGTTGACCGATATTATCGGCTTGATATTAGCATATTTTGTAATATTTGTAAGAATGATTATCGGTTTTTCCTCTGATAATTAAAACCCGATAACGCGATGCCTGGATTTTGCCAAATGATGTGTGCCCTAAAAATAGTTTTGGGGATTAACGGCTGTGTATTAACGTGAAAGTCACTGGATGGCAGCATTGCAGCTCATTTAATTAAAATTATCATACTTATACAGTGCTTTGTACAGATAAATAAATAAATATTATCAGGCCCTATTATCGGTATTGTTGGAATTGTAAATTGTAAATTTTAAAGTGTTTGGACATCATCGGCATATCGGATATCAGCAAAAAGTTAATATGGGACACCGCTAGTGTTTAGTTACAACTTTAGTTGTAGGGACACCCCTAGTGTTTAGTTACAACTTTAGTTGTAATTATTTTCTCACCATTGCACTGTAATGTCCTTTGTCACAGGCTCGGGCAACGTTGTACACGTACTGTCGACAGGAGCTCAGTCTGGTGTACATGTCGGCCATCTTTCCCTGCATCAGCTGTGACGTGTAAAACAGTATTAAGATTATTTCATTATTGTCATCATTATCATTATCATTTTTAATCTTAAATCCCAATTCCATATACATTTTCACCAGTGTTGATAGATAAAAAGTTCGGGCCAAACCTGAAAATGGCCAATCTTCTGACCGAAAGCTTCTCTGACATGAAGGTAAGGAATAGCAAAGTCCAGAACCGCCTGCATGATACTGGAAAAAAAACATTAAATATATGTTTACTTGAATATACTTGCAGGAATTGAAGAAAGACACAAATCTATTTTAACTCCCTTTCTTTCATTTTTACAGCCATCTGCTGCCATCTACTGGAAGAGAATGTAATCGTTCTACCCATCACTGTTGCAAGGACTAATAAAGACAAATCACTTGCAGTAAATAAATAATAGTTTTCAGAACAATTAAACAAATTGATTAAAAACAAATGTTTAGAAAGAGTGACATATCACATTAAACAAACAGTAGTTAATTATATAAATAATTCAGAACAGAGATTTATCCACATCACTCAACCACTGACTAACCTAATAATGGTAATCTGATTCCATCACATACCACTAGAGGGAGCTCAAATACTAATACTCATACAATTTGAGTACCACCTGCAACCACAGCTGATCCATGTGCTTTATATTTGATTATTTAGATGATGAACTCACCCGATTGGTCCAGATGAAAGCACCAGCCTCTCCAGGTCCAAACCACTCATCATCACATAAACACCTTTGTTGAGCGGACCGAGGACGTTTTCCTCTGTGACGAAACAAGAAAGAATTCAAATCTGTTTAAAAAAGGTGGCAAATCTAAGCCTAGCTCAAACAAGAAAGAATTCAAATGTGTTTCCAACTGTTAAAAAAAGGTGGCAAATCTAAGCCTAGCTTTAGACTCTCCTTCAAGAAAGTAATTTGGTTTCTGTGTAAGAACAAGAGATTATTTTTTGACAGAGGCCAGAAAAGGGTGGAACCAAACAGGAGGGGCGAGGGTTAAACCAAGCACTGATTTTAAAACAAACAAAATTGTTTTGTGAATCGATGTAATTATTCAGGTCATTATCTGCCGTTGACAATTCCAACACACCTGGGATTTTACAGTCTTCAAAGATCAGCTCACAGGTGTTGGATCCCCTCATGCCCAGTTTGTCGAGCTTCTGTGCTGTGGAGAATCCCGGCATTCCCTACGGATGACAGAGACATTGGGCTGCTGCAAAAACAGGAGCTGCTTTGATAGGATTTTGAATCTGAAAATTTAAAAACCCTGGGGCATTTGGTTGAATTTACCTTCTCCACTATAAAGGCAGTGATGCCTTTTTGGTAAGCTTCAGGGTTTGTCTTGGCATAAACGATGAGGACGTCGGCATCTGGACCGTTTGTGATCCAGAACTTGTTGCCGTTCAAAACATAATAGTCACCTGGGGAAGAAAAAACAAAACAAAAGGTCAAAACATAATAAATTATAAATGACCATAAGGCCATATTTTCCCCTTTGTTTTCATGCAAAGAAGTACAAGTATATTACAATAATTATGTTTATGTTTATTTACAATAAATATCCTGAACATAAAGCGTATAAGTGTATTTTTTTATTTTCAAAATTCATCAAGTGGCCCGGATTGAACACCCCAGTGAGCCGGTTTCGGTCCCCGGGCCGTATGTGTGACACCCCTGATGTAAACACACATTGTTACTCTAACATCAGACCAATTATCAGCAGCTGGTACTGTATTTACTGATCGTAGATAAAGGGGGAAAACTCACTGATGATCATACTGTGATGTTAATTTCACTCTGTCAAAGTCAATTATCACAGATGATGCACTCGTCCACCAACTACTGAAGCCGTACAAACACACACACACACACCTGAGTCTGCACAAAACTCCATCAAACTCCATCTATCATCAGTTTTTTTTCATCTTCTTATGTCGACTCCAACATTTTGTCCGGATGAATAAATAATTCGCAGAAATTCAAGTTTATTGACTTGCATTTATTTTTGTATCGGCTTCGAGCAACTCACTTACTTTAAGTCAACAACAAGAAAAGTGTTTTGGCTTCTACTCAGCCCAGACTGTCCCCTGGGAGCAGACATAAAGTGGGGAAAACGCAGAGTCAGATTTTCTGAATTAAATACAAAATGCTGACCTCATCAGATTAGGCTCTGCCAAAGCGGGACATCATCTGCATAGAGTTAGACCGTCCGACAAACTTTGAATTAAGATTTTTAAAAAGAGACTTTTTAAATCAAGCATTCCACCCATTTTGTTTGGAAAATCTTACACTCACAATTCAGGTTGAACCACTGAATTTGATGACATCACTGTAACGGCAGAAAAACCAGACAGCCAAAAAAAAATGACCCAGGTGAGATGAGGAGTCTGTTACTGACATGATGTTCTTTTAGATTTTACAGTAGATATTAGTAAAGGTGTAAATCTGTTACTCATGGCAACCAATCAGTTCAAAATGAACCTAACATAACACTGATTTAATGATGCATGATCATCAGCGTGCCAGATGTGTTTCTCAAAAATCAAACTGGTGTGTATTTGTATCAAACTTCATGTACCAACAGGCCCGGTAGGATTCCAATCGCATTAATGCGGTAGAAGCATTTCATATTGTTGGTTTCCTACCTTTTTTATTTGCTTTGAGTTTCATGGACACAACATCTGAACCAGAGTTGGGCTCACTCATGGCCAGAGCTCCAATGTGCTCTCCAGTCAGCAGCTGAAAACAAGGACAATAAAAAACATCACTGATGAACTAAAATGTACCTTTATACTGACGTTCTCTGCAACATGGTGAAAATAAAAAACAGCACTGATGAACTAAAACGTACCTTTATACTGACGTTCTCTGCAACAGTGAACACCATTTTGACTCTCACCTTCGGCATGTACTTCTCCTTCTGCTTCTCGTTTGCATGTCGCACCATCTGGTTGACACACAGGTTCGAGTGGGCGCCGTAACTGAGCGCGATGGCCGCCGACACTCGTGACATTTCCTCCATCACTATGACGTGGTCCAAGTAGCCCAACTCTGTACCACCGTATTCCGCTGTAGACCAATGTCACACAGTCAGTGTTAATTAATCCTCATTGAATAGTTCCTCATACAACAAACTGGAGAGTATAATGAAGTACACAAGTGTCCACAGTCGTACCTGGAGCAGTGATTCCAAGCAGCCCCATGTCGCCCAACTCTTTCCAAAATTTCTGAAGGAGAAAGAGTTAAAATATTACATCACAATGACAGAAATCTAACCTTGAGATCCGAGCGCTTTCTGAACTGTGCAACCAATTTACAGAACCACAGGTTCATTTTTCTACTTCTTAGTAACACATTTACTCACTCTCATTCCAGGGAACTCATTCGTCTTGTCAATTTCATTAGCATGAGGTGCCAGCTTTTCAGAAAAGAACCTCCGCACTGTCTGTCGGAGCTGCACAAAGACAACGTACAAAAAAAAGATAATGATAATGTAGCGCACTGTGTGTGTGTGTTTCTGTGGGACAAAAAAAAGAATTAAGTAAAGTTAAAGATTCACTTCCTTTTAAACCTTTTCAGGCTAGAAACTAAATGCCTTTGTTAGTGGTGTTGGACAACAACAATCAGTCAACTAATCAATATTTAATTGAAGGCTTGTTAACAGCTCTGATGGCAGTAGGTTCTTAATGTTTGTACAGTTAACAATTACAATTAACAGTTAACAACAACAACAAACAAATGATTAAGTTTGTCAATAAAAACATTTACTTTTAACCTTTAACAACTCCTCAGGAAATAGGCTTTAACAAACTACATTAATTAGAGAAGAACAAACAACAACTTAACTGTAACAAAATAAATACTAGTAAAAACAACATAATACTGAGAATAAAACGAGAAAAATTGTGCACATTTATCATAAAAGGAAAAGTAACAATAATTAGCTAAAGAGCCATCAACACAGAAGAAGGACATGTGCGGTTTATGCACTGTGGCATCTGAAATGCTACATCATACTTCTGTATTTTCCCTGCAATACCCACGTTCCCCAATAGATGGCGTAGAAAATGATAAAAGTATTTTAGCATTTGTGCATGACTTTTAAATGTCATTTATCTTAGCTCCATCTATCTGCTCCTGAGCCGACCCCACTGTTCAATTTTAGGACAATTGTGGCCCGCGAGTCAAAGGTTTGCCCACGTCCGTTCTATAGGCAGGTGGAAATCCCATCACTGTACCACTCAATGTTATTATTTTTTTAAATAAGGGCTGACTTTGGAAAGCTATTAGCTAAGTCAATGTGCAGTGTTTGGAGTGTAGTGTTTGTATGTCTTGTTTTCTACTTTTGCAATTGTTTTGAGACCAACTTGTGTGAATTCTGGGTTGGTTATTTTTAGAAAGCCCAATAGTGTTTTATATTTGATACTCTGTTGTAAATAACTGTGTATGTGTTATGTGTGTATATTGTTTGTAGTAGGTAGGTAGGTTTCCTCCATCACTCAATAGTTTAGTCGCACTAAATTACGTTTTAGCAAAATGTTATTGCAACAAACGGTACCTCTGCTGCTACTGTGGACATGAAACTGAGGTCAGCAGCTAAATGTTATATAATGTTTATATTTTCTTTCAGTATCACTTTGTGCATTGAGATGTTTTATACTGCTAGAACTTGAAACTAATATTCTGTAATGTAACCAGCTGTCAAAGAGCAACGTCTTTAAACAATGTATAACAATGACAGAACGGCAGACAGCGTCGTCCAATCACATCCCTTGTGAGAACCCCACCTCCTGCTGCTTTAATGTTGACCTTCCATTTATTTTTCATTCAACATGTAAGTAAGTAAAGTGGACAGTACAGTGACAGACGATAACCTTTCACCCAATACTGGAGTCTTCATTTCCAGGGGTCACTGTTGCTAAAGGTTAACGCTGCTCCATATATTATATTTTTATATCCGAAAATAAAAACACTAAATTAATGTGCCAACAGTCCTTAGAGAAAAGAATAAAAACCCCAGGCCGAACAATAATGGCCTGTCAGACGACAAATGTGTTTGCATTAAAATGAAAACCTAACAGCTGACGGCTAGATGTTTGCTAATGTTACGTCACTACATGCATCATGTTGTTACTCAAAAGACTGCTTTATTCCCTATTATTATTCCGAAAATGTTTCTCCATAATCTCAAACCTGCAGATAAAACATTTAGTTTATTTGAACAGCATTGTTCCTAGCTCTTGTCAAACCTGTATTTGCTCGTCTGTGAGTCCGTTCACCACGTCGTCCACCGGGACTCCAGCTCCCGCACATCCTCTCCGCGACACCGCGGAGATTGAGAGCCTGGAGCCACGGCGGAGAAGATTCCTGACTGCAAACATAACGCCTTTTTACACCAAAGAAAATAAACAAACGTGGCTTCGGATTACAGTGATCTAAACATGAGTCAAATAGTGACCCGCAAGGACTGTACTTTCCTAAAGCAAGGAGGGATTGAAATAAGCGGATATGACGTCAAGTACGGCGCGTAGTTTCTTCTTTTTCTTTTTTCAACAAACCGGAAACTTTATTTCTTACCAAGAAGGTTCCGACTTAACAGAGAGTTCTTTACGTTTCAAAGTTTCAGGCGTTCTAGTGTTACAAATTCAATTACATGGGCCAAATGAGAGTATGTATGAATGCACTTAATAACAATTACAACTACACGAAAGTGATAAGCACTTTTATTTTGAATGGGCACGTGGAATATATTTTCAGTAAGTTTTCTCCATCCGCCTTCATTAGTCCATTAAAACGCTCACTGATAATCGTTGTAATTGCAATGCATTTTTTAAATTCTATTTTTCAAAATTAATAGTCCCAAAATGAGCATGCTAAAGGTAGGTAGGTTTTAGTGGTCCATTTTCACAACACTGGCCTTTTGTATAATTCTGTCACGTAAATACACAGTCAATAGAACATTGTCTTGTTATAAACATCTCTTATTTAACTTATTTAACATTCTGACTGCATGTAATTTTCATAACTGTCACTAGATGGCTGTAATATGACAATAATGTTCAAAGGCTGTTCACGTGGATATGAACTTCTTTTTACCGTGTCAATCCAATTACAGGGGAAATATTTTTTCCCCAAGGCGAAATATAATTAGTTTCTAATTAGCAAACCCCATGAAACTTTAAATATTTTTAAAAAGTGTTTTAAGCAAGTCGAGTAGGCCACAGGTCACACTGGTTTGTCTCCAGGTTTCATGGCTCATGTAAATAATTAATATATGAGTGAAGATTGGTGGGTAACTAAATATATTGTGGTCCAGTGGATTTTCCCTGTTGAATAGCTAATTTAAGATTGATCTTTTTAGACAGTGAACCTCCTTTTTTCATTTTTAATTTGTTGGCTAGTAGGTAAAACAGTTATTGACAGCATGAGTCATGAGTCAGACTTAGTAAAGTAGTGTATAATAAATATGGAAGTTCACACAATATCTGTGCTTAGGTTGTTAGATTTGTATTAGTATCTGCGCATCAACGCCACCTCCTGGTTTATTGAAATAAAGCAATATTTAAAATTACTACTATAATACGTTGTATAATCCCTGCTCTAAATCTGCAGCATCTTCCAGGTTCAGACGCACGTCTGTTCAAACTGCATGTTTTTGGTAGGAATAACGTTGTTTGTGTCGTAACAGAAACATAACATTTCGTTGTCGAATTTACAAAGAGGAAGTGGGAGATAATGCGGAAGATAATAAACCCATGTACACTTGGTGCGCGAAAGCCGCGTCGATCAGCAGCAGCAGCAGCAGCAGCAGCAGCAGCAGACAGGGGTTCCCCTCACTCAGGCGTCGGATCGAGCGGACAGAGGAGTTACAAGTTTGCGATAACAGAGAGAAAAGGGCAGAAAAAGCATCTGCAAGACTGACTCCAAGATCGTCTGAACTTTAGCGGACGTGAAATGTCCAGATTTACAGAGTGAGGCGCCAACGACCCTCGCTCTTGGAGGCGCACCCTCAGGACAGACACGCGTCTCAAATGCCTAAAGAGCAAAGAAGAAGAACCTCTAAGGACCTCGGAGTCAGTGCTGGAACTGCACTGAACGAGTGGCCCCGCTCGGAGAGACGCACAGACTCCCAGAGGTCCGCCCATATCTGCAATGAACTCCTTCAAAAAGCCGCTCAGGTCTCGCCTATTGTGATGGATGCGCTCCGTGTACCGCAGGTCACCATCACCCCGGAGGGAGGAGGCACCTCCAGGGAGATGCAGCAGGAGGACTGGGGCGGCGAGGTGGATGGAAGTCTACGGAGGAAACTGTCCAACTCCTCCATCTCCTCCACGGGCTCCTCGGCCGTGGAGTCCGAAGACGACTTACTCAGCGACAACGAGAGCAAAAGCAAAGGGATCGTCACGTTGGAGCATCTGGTGGACCCTGGAGAGGTGAGTGGACAGCGACGGCTCGGGCTGTCGTGTGTTTGTTTCTATTTAAAACATGTGTAACATCTAGAGTTGGCTCCTGTAAAGGTACCATAGGTCGAGCAAACCAGATATCTGGACCGGAGTTGTCCACTTAGTTATGTCCTATGAAATCGGTACTAAACTGACTCCAGGATAAACAGAACTAACCTGCAGCCTTGATTCCACATATGAGCAGTTCGATTCACATTTCTCGACATTTGTGCGAAGATATAACAATTATTTCTGTTAGATTTCCTTGTTTTCTGTCCTGTTCTTTTGTCCCATCTACCCGTGAGCATTTTCAAACCCCACTGTATATGCAACGCTGAGTATAAAGCACAGGAAATCCTACTGTCCTCACAAAAAAAGGTACTTAGTCGTTGAAAGAGTTTCCAAAGTCTTTCACTTCACCGAAATATTCAGTTTCGATGTACAAGGTGAAACCAACAAGAAGAAGCTGTAGAGAAACTTCATGGATCTAGACAGGGAAGTCAGGGAAGAACTGAAACATGGTGTTATTTTGTTGTTGTTTTTTTTTGTGTTTTTTTTTTTGTGTTGGGGACAGTACATTTGGAAAACACCACAGGTCGTTTCCATCAACTCATGTTAGAGTTTTAGTTGAACCTTATTTGAATTCACATGCTGCGTGTTCTGTCAGGTTTCTCCTCAGAATTTAAATGTCAATTTGGACAAGAGTTCAACTACGAGACTTAAATATTAACATATTACTAATTGTTTGTTGATTGTTAAAATCCTTCAAGGCTACACAAATATCTGCAGTGGTAACACGTGAAATGAGGAATAGAATATTTTTGGCTATGAGTATATTGACTCTCACAATACATCAAACAGATGTGGTGCACATAGATATATGTACGTATTTTCCGCATACAGAATTTCTAGCAAATTGATCAATTGATGTGAATCAATAAAAGTAAACAGCAATGCTACAAATGTTTATTGTCTTGCTGTTAGCAAGTGAGTTGAGCAGGTTATAAAAATGACACCTATGTGTCTTCAAAGTCACTGACTTTTGGTTTAAAAGTTCCAAACCCCCTTGGTATTCCTCTAAAGTTTATTGTTCCATAACAACTAAATATAACTGCTCTTAAAGCTGGAATGTATTGTTTGTTTTAAGAAACCCTGATAAGAATAATTAATAATTGAGTTCCTTATTAATCCCACAATGGGGAAATTTACAGCCTGAGTCCTTGCAACAGCCACAGGCTGCCACAGGAGGCGCCATCAAGTACGTGTATCTTACATCAAAGATGAACTCTCCAGCTATTCATGCCTTTATGCCTGTAAATGTTGTCACTTTACCCCAAGACATCAGGAGCTAGTTTGCTATTTTGCCATTGGCAAGTAAGCTTAACATGAAGGCAAACAAGTACGATATTACTTGTGTCGTTACTGATGATCCACACGAGAACTCGTTTTCCTGCCGTTGGCAAGCAGGAAGAGTTTAAGCTTGTCCACCGTGGTGTTTCTGTCAAGAATGACCGTACTTCCTGGAAAATGTGTCTGAAGAAGTGAATGAAATGTTGGACCGACATGTAAATACTAGTTAATTCCGACACTTTTAAATCCTGACCTTTAGTGCCGGGCCTCTCGCCTACAGCACACACCCGCTGCCGCTGAAGGATCGGCTTTTAGCTGAAGCGACGCCACATTCGCTTTCTCTGTTTGCATTTGGCGTTCTCCGCTGCTACGTTCTAACCCTAACCCTGCTACGCTGGCCTCAAAACAAAAGCATGAACGTGCGCTTGAATGCACTGATTCATAATGACATGAAGAAAGTCTCACTGGTCCGTCACTGACATGTGCAGAACAATGTTTGTTTTTGGCAGTTAGAGGATTTACACAACCGTCGTGGCTCAATGTGAGTTGAAGGGAAGTTGAGTGTGATGTCAGTGAGTCAGTTAGCATAGTTTCGGTAGTCCACCACATAATCAGGCTTTCTCCTCTGAGCTGTCAGCACATTGGATTCTCATTGGGTTTCGACTCCAGAGCGTGTGTGAGATCACCTTCTCCTTACATGGTCTGAAGCTGTCACCTCAGCTGAAACAGACTGAGTACATATTGCGTGTTAATTCATTGTGTTCACACTGTGTGTTTATACAAGAAAGTGCGACTGAACTCTTTAAAAACACTGCTCTCTCTCCCAGCTCCCTCCCTCTCTCTATCTCCACCAGGCCCTGACGTTTGAACCAGAATGATGTTGTTTGTGTTGCAAAAAGGGACTTTCACACCTCTGCCCTTTCAGCCAACACATACGCACACAAGGACAGCCACACACACACACACACACACCCACAGATCTGTTGGCAATTTAGCCTCGGCTTTTGACATTTCAAAAAACATGAAGTCAAATCAGCAGTTTGCGTCACAAACCAGAATTCCGTGCTGTGTGACTCCGTGTAAACCAGTGAGACGTTCTCCTTTGGATTCCTCCTTAAAATAATGTCAACTGTTTTGACTTTAAGAAATTGTAACAATTACACTGACCAGTGGTTCCAAAATAGATCAGAAGTGCCACCGGTGGCACTTGGGGCTCCATCTATTAGTATGCATCGGAATATTTTTTTATGACAGTGATAAAAACCACAGGCTAATAATAAATAAATCAAAGTCAATATCAGAAAATAACCTTGAAAACTTGGTCTTGTTGATCACGCCCCACCAGTCTGTCCCGCTCCACACTTGAAAAATCACCGTCTCAGGTCTGTCATCACTGAACTACACTGTAGCTGTAGTCCTGCTGGTGATGCTTGGACAGAGAAGGTGTAAAAAAAACCCCACAGATATAAATATACCAATGAATACATTGTACACAAGTGCATTTGAATTAGGACATAAGACGTGACGTCCAATCAGAGAAGTCCTTTTTCTACCATTGTTGTGGACAACAGCAGGGTCAGGAAAGACTGTGGACATCTTGGACTTGAGACACATATTTTTAGTCCAACTTTAACTGAATGTAATGTATTATATGATAACTTTTAGTTAATAGTTACTGGATGTTGTGTTATTATGTTTTAACTAATTCAGCCATGGGCAAACTAAGGCCCGGGGGCCGGATGCGGCCAGTTCAGCTTTTTAATCCGGCCCACCAAACTTCTCCAAATTATATAATTTAATTATATTCTCATTATACTTTTGCCTTTTGCAAAACCCACGTTTTCACCCAATAGATGGCGTCGAAAATGATAAACTGCAAAACCCACGTTTCACCCAATTGATGGCGTCGAAAATGATAAAAGCATCTTAGCATTTTAGCCTTTATTCATGACTTTTACAAGTCATTTATCTTAGTTCACATGAACGCTCCATCTCTCTGCTCCTGACCCTGTTCAATTTTAAGTCTTTTAAGAATTGTCTGCGAGTCAAAAAATTGACTTTTGTTGCTTTTCATTGATTTTTAATTCATATTCTTTTCACTGTTTTACTCCATGTATTTCTCAGCTTTTCCCGTGTGTGTGTGAATAAATGTGTACATGTGCCATGTCTGTATGGAAACCGTGACAGTATATGCTGTCAGTGAAGTTGGATTGATAGTTCGATTTAATAAGTGCACAAACGCCTGCGACACATTAGCGTCTATGACCTGCCTTGTCACCGACTCCTCCTGAAGAGAACAAGAAAAACAGAAATAAAAAGAACCAAAACCAGTCACGGTGTAAAAGACATGATGAATCTCCGTGGCTGAATATCACTGGCCTGCAGCCATAAAGCCAGGGTTTGCTGTGAAAACACAGCACCTCCATAATGAGGTATCATCAGTAAACATTAGCGCTGAGAAACACAAAGTACTTGACATTTAAGGCTGACTCAGCCGACCACTGGGCATTTCTGCTTTTGTGAGAACCGTGAGCCACTTAAGCATGAGCCGAGTGCAATCACACACACCTACGCAAACACACACACACGCACGCAGACACACACACACACACACACAGGTCCCTCTTTCATTTCCTGTTTTTTTTTTTTGGTCAAAACACACACACACACACACACACACCATGTCGCCACCTTCTTCAAGGCTGGTGAAGACTCACCGCGGTTTATTTACTGGGGTCGTTCTTCCATCACAGCAGGTGTTGAGTGTGTGTTGAGACACAACTCTCTCATGAAGTAACAGACACTGGATTGTGTCATGATGTAGTGCTGTAATCTTGGTAAATCTGCAAACGGTTATTGGGTCTGTCACACCCCCCCCCCCGCCGCCCGCTCCCCTAACACACACACACAAATATTTACATGAACAAAAGAGCAAAAATATTTGGTTTGCAAACATTTAAAAACATTCAAATACATTCCAAGTCTGATTTGCAATGTCACCTTTGTGTTGTTGAAATGTTTGAATCTGTTTAATTTTTAATACAAATATACATTAATATATATTAGGGCTGATTCATATTTAAAATGTTTAAACAACTTAATGTTTGTGTGTTTGTTTAGTATGTGTATATATATATATATATACACATATACATGTACTGTATGTATGTATGTAAGATTCTAAAAGTATTGTTCACACCATTATCTCACCATGAAGACTCTAGATGTAAAGTACAGATATAAGTTTCCACAGAAACAGCATTTTCTTGACCTAGATCGGCCGCTTCTCACCGTGGAATAAAACAGAAGTCTGGCTTTAGACTAAATGGGTAAAACTGAACCACCAGTGACTTTGAATATAGAAAATGCTAAAATAACTGGACATTAAAGGCTAACAACATAATACGTTTAATTAAACCTGCCTTAAAAACTACAACTAGATAAAAGTTAAGTTAGCCTAAAAATGTGTAAAAACTTAACCAACAGAAAATGCTTAATGAAATGAAATGATCTGCCATGATTGGTCCTTCAGGTGAACTTTGATTCCTGGTATAATTATCTCGGTTTAAATACTTCTGTTTCTGTTTCTCTTCTGTTTTCTTGCACGTCCTCTGCAGACCAAGCCTTGGTGGAAGCTGAAGACTGTAGTTCACTGGCCCTTCAGTGCAACCCAGAGAAGAAAACTGAACTGGGTTCAGCTCGCGGGTCATAAAGGTACTGTATGGTTTGCTGAGGTCAAGTCTTGTGGTGGTCAGACTGGGTCCAAACAGCAGGTGTGCCACTAAAGGATCTTGACCACTGTGTGATCTCAGGTAACTTCAAAGCAGCAGACGAGGGCACCATCCTGAAGAAGTTCTCTGAAAATGAGATGCAGTGTTTCGAGAAGCTGAAGGAAGACGCGCTGCTTCCCTTTGTCCCGGGCTATCATGGAGTGGTGGAAAAAGACGAGGATTATTATCTCCATATGACGGACCTGCTGGTGAACTTTGACCATCCCAATGTCATGGACTGTAAGATGGGAGTGAGGTAAGAAAGGACAAGAGTTCTGTTACTGGGTGATTTATTTATTACTTAAGTAAGTACTTGTAGAACTAGCTAGCTAGCTAATATTTTTTTAGTCAATTTTTAGCCATTTCTTGCTAACCTATAATCATAATCCAACAGTGTAACAATATTTTATAAGCAATAATATTTTTTTCATTTATATATTCCATCATGACTATCATTTAGACTTTGTTCTATAGATGAATTTTGGGTGGTTTCTGTTTATTTTGCCACCTTTTGCTGTCCAATAACTTTTAGCTTTTTTAAAGACAAGGATGTTGTGTTTACTACAAGAACTCAGCTGCACTGACCGGACTTTAAGAAGCTAGGCCTAAGCTGAGGGCTAACTAGTGTATGTTAAGTTATTATTAAAGTTACTATGTAGTGTAATAATGGATATTCAACATTGAACCTAATCAGAAGGTGATGGTAAAAATATTTTGACTTCAGGGCTTTAGCATTAGCCTGATTGTCATTTGATCTGTATTGTTTTGGTTTTTTTGTTGCTACCAACTCTCGTGCTGAACACCTGTTGTAACTGCAGGCTACAATACGTGCTTAACTTCCTGCCATGGGCCTCTTCCATCCCGTGTACAGTCACATGAAATAACATGTACACACACACACACACACACACACAAATCACATACACTCCATGCATAAACACATTGCCACACCCAGAACCATGCATTCAACCCACAGACTTGTCACATTAAAAACTACTTTGTTATCCAGTTACACTCAGTGTGTGTCTGCAGTAGTTTAAGCAGTGTGTACTAGATACACACATAGTACACGCTAAGGGTGTCCCTGGAGACTCCCCTTTGTCAAAAACAATTGACCGCAAAGTCGCAAAACCGCTTACTTGCACAAAGAGTTACTTTCGCACAGATGAACGCTGCACACAGGAGTCTCCTCTCAGCTTCTCCTTTTCAGCACAGAGGAAGTTGAACTCGCAAACTGAAACTGAAATACACATCTGCTGTTGGCACAGAAATGCCCTGTTTGAGCGCGTTGTGTCGAAGCGTGCCGCTGGGTTGTAAATCAGAAGATAAAAACTGACGCAGCAGCTTTGTCAACGTGTGACCTTTCATCTGACCTTTATTCATTTGATATGCTGTAATGTTTTTGATAAACTAGCAACTTTGTTTGAGTTAGCATCACCAGTTGTAAGAGTTGGCAGCAGTAACGTTCGGTCAGGGATGCCCAGAAACACGGATTAGTCATGTTGGCCGCTTGCGTAACCGCTGTAATAACTTGGGTGTGAGCTTCAGAACAAATAACCTTTTGCAATTATTTACATGAAAGCTGGGCAAACACACAGCTCCTGTTTTTTAAAGGATTGTACTCTCCTGATGTTCCAGGACGTACCTGGAGGAGGAGCTTGTTCGAGCACGAGAACGGCCCAAACCCAGGGAGGACCTGTACAGAAAAATGACGGAGGTGGACAGTGCCGGACCGACTCCCCAGGAGCATTCACAACAGGGTGTCACCAAGCCTCGATACATGCAGTGGAGGGAAACCATGAGCTCCACCAACACCTTGGGCTTCAGGATAGAGGGGATCAAGGTACGAGCAGGGACCAGTAACCCTGCAGTGAACCTGATGAAAAATAGAAAAACCAAATTCATACCAGGACTACATTTGATCCATACATGGACACCTTTGTACTTGTTAGCGTAGCCTTCTTTAGTTATTAGTCACAAAGTTTCATTCGGTTTGGTATAGTCTCTTGTGTTTACAGGAATGGGAGTAGAGACAATTTTTTTTTTTTCTCAGGACGACCTGAGAGACCAACAAACCCAACCAATAAAGGCAACAATTACCAGCCAATCAGACGACACTGCTAACACACAAACTTGTCATTTACATTTGAGACATGACACCAGGAGTTCACCTAAATAAACAGCCACACCTTGTTAACAAACATAAAACGGCAAATATCTGAACAAGCCTAAAGCTGTTAATAAAAGTATGGCAGTTTTGTGTCCAAAACCGCCCCCTACAGCCTAAATACTGCACCACATAAGGGGCATGGCATTTTGAGGTGGCGTCCGAGTGAGTAGAAGTCGTCCACTATATAGGGCACTCAGTGTATCCCACAATGCACCGTGAAATGTAGCGTAGATCCTATGTACACTACCAAACAATATATCCCATCATGCATTGCAGTCATGACGAAATGGCGGCGAGAGGAACAGTTTCCGTCCATACATCAATTTTACTAATGAAACAGTGATGAGGTCATTAACTGTGCACTGAGTTTGGGCCAAAACGTTGAGTCCACTGTATCGTGTGCTACATATAACTGCCAACAGAGGGAGTAGAGAATCGGGGAGTCAGTGAGTTTGTAGGTTTGTACCATATGGGTTATTTCATACCAGCTTCTGTATGTTAGCGTTGTGTGCATCAATAGTAAATACGGCTGTTCCCACCTTTTAACATCACAGAGTTAGTTTTCCTGCTATGAGTAAAAGTGTGAACGGAATTACTTTTTCTGTAAAGAGAAACTGAATATATGTAGAAACCTCAGAAACTTTTCACTGAATCATGCAGTACTTTGAACCTAAAGCCCAATATCTCTGAGTAAATAGAAACCTTATCATTAAATGTACTCTTAGGACAAGAAAATGTAAAAAATGTTTCAACTTCACCGCCATAAATACTCTTGAAAATACCTCTCCTCTACAGTAATCTCATAGTTTCCTAGTTTTTCACAATCCACCATACAATGACTATTTGTCCAAATGCTGAGCTAAGAAGCTGAGTAAACGCTAACCGCTAAGCTAACAGCTAAGCTAAATACAGCCACTCTTTGCAAAGTTTTATTTTTAAACAGTAAGTGAGCAACAAACGGCTTAACAAAGGAACTGACGTGTGTACAGTCTGAAGTAAACCAGTAAACGTGGTGACGGTACAACAACTTCTATAGAAATGGTGTGAACAGCTAACAACATTAGCATCTTCTAGGTCACACTACAGGAAATCAACAACAACTGAAAGCAAGAAGTGGGAACTTACACACAAAAGTAACAGTGACCTGGGAAGGAGGGACAAAAGAAAATGACAACACACACGTGTATATACACACAGACAGACACACACACAGAGACACACACAGAGAGACACAGACAGAGACACAGACAGAGACACAGACAGGTGCAGGTGATTTGAGTGAGGAAAAACAATCAGAGAGACAGGAAACGTGACAGAACTTGAGGGGTAAATGCACCCGCCATAATAAAGCAGGAAGTGAAGTCTTTGTTGTGTGAAGTGTTCAAAGACGCTCAACCAAAACGAGCCACTCAGCCATTTTATGTCATTCGGTGGCATTTAATAAGTCACTTTATTAAGTATTCATTTTATCAAGATCCTTTTAGCCTCGTTCCTGAACAATGTCACTGAAGTGCTGCCTTCCTGTCCCTGGGAGACGAGCCCTCTGAGCGAGACCGCCGTCTGTAGCTGCTGCCACAGCACGCAGTCTTCCAGGAATCGTGCTCATTCTGGCCAAACCCTGCGCTGAACACAATCCCACAAATAATTACAGTAAAAGCTGCATTTCTCTACTGGCGTTCCATCGATCTCCGACCACTAAATCCTGTTCAGGCTGGAGAGTGAGGGAGAGGTGGAGGGAAGGAGGTGGGGGAGAGGTGGAGGGAAGGAGGTGAGGGAGAGGTGGAGGGAAGGAGGTGAGGGAGAGGGGGTGTAGCTCCAGACAATCTGATGAGTAGTGTGTTTTTATTTTGAAATTTTTGTAGAAGTTTATTTATATAATATTTTATCCATCTTTTTTTTCCCTCAGAAATATGACGGCACATGTCGAACTGACTTCAAGAAAACCAGATCCAAGCAGGATGTTATCCAGGTGTTCACAGACTTTGTGGAAGGAAACGTTAACGTCATAGTGAGTGGCATAAAGTCACCACACACACACACACACACACACACACACGCACACACAAACACGCACATCGAAACACAGATACACGTACAGTGTGGGAACAGACAGAAACCACAAAAACGAGGTGTCATCTGATGTAATTGTTTGGAACTTCATAAATAGTATTAGCAGTTAGCAGTTAGCAGTTAGCATTTCTTCAACAGGAAAAATCCGGTTGTTTGTGCGATAAGTTTGTCCAAACAATAGTTGAATCGAAAGCAACTGGACAAAGTAGGTTTGTCCAGTTGCTTTTGATGTAACTATTTTTTGATTAAACGACCTGGTTGACTGAGAACCTACACAGACATGTGATGAGTTTGAACTTCACGGCTGTTACTGATGTAACTCCAGCCACACAGCACAGAGCAAATACATACACTATGTCATTAATGGCGGCGCTGCCAGAATACACACTGCGACAACACCCTTGTTGATATTTAATGAAACGCCGTCGACTGTTGTTTCTCTTCAAACACAGAAGTCCTACCTGAGCAGACTGTCAGAGATCCGACGGGCCCTGAAGGCATCGGAGTTCTTCAAGCGGCACGAGGTGAAAACTCGGCTTCAGATGGAAAAAAACAACATTTTGAATTTCACAGTTGGTGTTTCAAAATAACAGCGTGACAAATGAGTTTGTTATCTCACTGATTGGTCATGGGAGGAGGTAATCTACGTTCACTTCCACCATGTTCTAAAATCTTCAGCCACAGATTCAGCCTCCAGTGTAGCATGTGACATGCTAACCATTAACCATGATGTTCAGCCATTTTGGAACCCCTTAGCATAAATATGATACTGTATGATTTGAGTGACTTCAGGTCTATTTATGCATTGTTTTAGTCCTGCTTTGACACTTTACTGTCATTTATAGCTATTATAAGCTAATTCTAGGGCTTTCCTTACCAAGAGTTCTTTTAATAATAACATTTAAAGCCTCTGTTATGGGTATCGCCCGAGCATTTTGGACGGAAGAAATTGAAAATCAAAGGTTCTGTACATGCCTACAAAAAGTTATTTTTCTTTTAAATCTGGATTTAAAACAATTTTTTGGGGGGGTTTGTAATATATCTAGTTAATGGACCTTCTGTAATTAAAAATGTGATTTGTTACTGACAGGTGATCGGCAGCTCACTCCTCTTCATCCATGATCACACTGGAGCCGCAGACGTCTGGATGATTGACTTTGGGAAGACCACAGCGCTACCAGAGGGCCAGGTGTTGAACCACAATATTCCCTGGCAGGAAGGCAACAGGGAGGACGGCTACCTGTGGGGTCTGCACAATCTCATCAGCACACTGGAGTCCGTGAGCAGCGATGGCTACGGCCAAGATACCAAAGAAAACACCGAAACACCGACAGAACCAGTTGGTCAGTGACCCCTCACACAAGACTTAACCTACTTTAAAACTATATATTGGGTAAATTTACTTTATGGGAAAATATTTCTGGACGGACAGCACAGAGTTGCATTTTTAAACACCAAACGTGCCATTAGGGATCCAGCAAACAAAAACAAATAGTGCCGATTCAGAAGTAAATGGAAGCCCAGTAGAAAAATTACAAACATTTTGTTTGTAAAATAAATGAAGTCAATGATGTCAGACGTTTTAATTGTTGTAAATATGATCGCATTTAGAAGAAAATAGATGATTATGAGCAAAAGGAAACACATTTTAGCACATTTAAGAAAGCTAATCACACCAGGAGCTAATACTTGGGTCTTCTCTGTTCTTTGCAATGTTTAATTTGGTGAAGAGGAGGATGAAGGTCTAAACATTTTGGTAGGTCTGAGTGGATGTTGTGAAAGTGGGAGTGGCATCTACATTTTCTACTGCAACGCCATCTAGTGAACTGTTGAACGTGGGAGTGAATTTCATGCTACTACTCACATTGAATGTTTACCACTAAATTCCTACGACCAAGTTATCTTTCTAACTGTGCAACCTGTGCCCGGTACTTGCTTTTCGGTGCAACCAGCCTCTTATTAACCAGCTGTCAATCACAGCTGCTGAGAAACCGACTTTATCTTCCAATTTCCTCTTAATAGGATCGTAGCTTAAGAAAACATACATTTCTGTCAAAGGGCTGAAACTCATATTTATAACCAAATATAAATATTTTTAGAATGACGGTTTAATATGAATGGAGCATACGTAATATATAATTAATTAAATTAAAATGATCAATTTGAGACATAATTCGTAATCCAACATACGTAATATTTTATTAATGTAATATTAAATTACAATTATCAATTTGAGACATAATTCGTAATCCAGAACAATAGTAGTGCACCTGCAGCTTCACTTCTGCTTCTGGCTGATTTCTTTCATTTCCTATGTACTGTCTACAAATATGATAAACACATCTCTTTCTCAGAAAAAAAAAAAAGGAAAACACTATTTAAATTGATTGTAAATATTAGTCATTGACACCTGTAACTGATCAAACTTAGTCCAATGAGATGAACACATCCTGATTTATTTTGGGTACAGTTGGGTTAGAGTAAAGTATGCAAACTGTATATTGCATAGAGAGTGCCTTGCATTGTAGGTTGAGGGCATAAAACCCTCAGCCACTTTGAGTGAAATGAAATTTTGTGAAAACAAATAAAATAAAAGTACTTTGAGCGAGACCAGGTTGATTTTTTTTTCTGTGTGAAAAATAAAGGCTGCAGAAATCACACGTCACATTTCTCAAAGAAGAGTTCAGTGCTTTTAAATGAGCTGTGGAGCGTCAGAGGAGAACAGTGATATTACAGTAAGTACAGCAGTAAATGGAGAAAAGTAATCTCTCAACACGTTCGAGGAGCAGACGTAATAAGTTGATTAAATAGGAATAATAAAAAAAAAATCAAACAGTTGGATAGCTGCAGCGCTCAACACCTCCCCCTGCTGAGCGGACAGCGACAGCAGCAGCTGCAGCGCTGAGTATCCAATGGCAGTGATCAACTACAAGTACACGTACATTCATCACAAATAAAATACATTGATTTAAAAAAAAAAAAAATCAAGTTCAGTGTAAATACTCACCACATGTAAAGGATTAGTCCAGTGTCAGGATGTCAGTACAAAAATAGCAATTTCACAGCTGCATGGTCATCATAAAAATCAAAACATCTATGAAACATCTTGGTAGTCAAGGAAACAATATTAGTACACGGAGTAAGAGGATTAAGGAAAAAATATAATATTAAGAGTCAATTAGGATTAGGCTCTGTGGGGAAAAAATATTTTCCTACAAAAAGGTTCACTCTCATCTCTAAAACGTTAAACACTTAAACCAAACATTACATAAGTACTCCTTGTGGCAAAACTTAGTGAATGGAACAGTATTGTATTTTGAAATTTTAATAATTGCCATGAAGTTGAGATTCTTAAAAGTGTAAAATATCTTGTCTAAAAGGCTTTTTTGTACTGATTTGTCAGTGGGCTGAATATACTGCTTCACCTTTTAACAAATAACTTCTCGTGTTAATGTCCGATATTGCCGATATGCAGATATTGTCCAAATACTTATTTTCTTATTCCGTTATCAACCAATACCGATATAGGAATGCTAATATTTATTTATTTATCTGTATGAGGATAATTAAATGAGCCGCAATGCTGCCATCTAGTGACTTTCATTTTAATAAACAGCCGTTTATCTGCAATACTTTTAGGCCACATCATTCGTGGAAACACCTGCATTGCGTTATCGGGTTTTCCTTACTGGAGGAAAAATTGCTAATGCTAATATCGGCTGATAATATCAGACATCACTAATCACTATATACATAAATATATATATATATATATATATATATATATATATATATATATATATTCTCACAAAAACACTCTTAGTCCTGCATTATGTCAAAGACATCAGCTACATATGGTGCCTTTAAGGTCACGGAACAGAAACAAGCAGGATTACAGCCTAATCCAATTTAAGGCAACAACAAGGCAAACTAGTAAACTAAAAACTTTAAAAATAAAGTAGTCTGTAAACACCACACAAGTAGACAAACACTGACAACACCTCACGTCGCAAAATTGGTCTGCTACAATGAACTGTGGGTCTTTGGGTGTGGGCCACATCTGTTATTCATGATAGGAGCTAATTGAAATTTACAGAAGGTTTTTTCAGTACCTGCACATTAGATGTGGGCCACAGTCAGGTCAGTAATGGACTGTGTTTGGTGGGTCAGGTGACCTGTTTTGGTTACATTGGTGTAACCAATAAAAATATTACTGTGGTAGATTTGGTGAATGGGTTTTCGCATTACTTGGGATTTATAAAATTCAAATTCACATTTCTAACATAATATAACTCAGCCGGTCCATCGATGTGGGCCATATCTGGCAAAGCTTCAGTACTGTTGACGTCATCTGACCCAGACAAAGATGGCTGCCTAAATTGTTTCTCAAAATCTGCGTGTATATATATTTAATATGTGGCTCACAATTAGGGCTTGTTATATTTGAAGCCCACTTTTGGCTGAGAAGTAACAATGCTGTGGTCAGTTTGTGGCTCAGATCGGGATCAGACCACTTCACTCCATATGTAAACCATGAGATCGTGTCTTATGTTTCAGACATTTCTGATCACAATCGAGCAAAAATACTGTTTTTGTTCTTTTCACTGTGGAGACACAGGATCCTAAACAGCGTTTTCTTTTATAATGAATCATTTATAACGGAGCTCAAACTGCAGTGAAGCCCTTATGTCCATGCTAGAAATTCAGAGATAAAATATTATATTGGCAAGAAAAAAAAAAGTCTCCAGTAGACGTTATAGTAGAAGAAGTCAAATCTATCCAGTGTTTCAGATGGGAGTCACACTGAGGTCTTCAGACAGAGAAAAGCCTGAGTCTCGGTCACGTGTGGGTTTCTCAGCTTTGGTGTGTCTCTTCACGTCCTCGTGGCCGTAGCTGGCGTGGCGCTTCAGCAGCAGTTTGGGCACGCAGGATGAGGACGTGAGGAAGCCTAATCCCAGACTCGTCCCGGAGGAGACACTCGGCACTGAGCGGGTGTTTGTGATCGCCTCTGAGGGTTTGGGGTTCACCACGGGCAGACTCTCCGCAACGTAGCTCTGGTCGTCGTAGGCGTAGTTGACTTTTCCACAGGGGAAACTCTGAAGCTTGGCCAGGTCTATGGCTCCTTTGCTGGCTCCACCTGGTGGGTTCTTGTTCTGGGCAGCCTGAAGCTGGCAGGAGGGAGATGAAGCAGAGGAACTGCAGAGGTTTGAGGACCCAGGGTGGGTGCTGTTGGTGCTGTTGGTGCTGTTGGTGCTGTTGGTGCTGTTGGTGCTGTTGGTGCTGTTGGTGCTGTTGGTGCTGTTGGTGCTGTTGGTGCTGTTGCTCTCTCTCTCTACCGTTGGGCTGCAGAGCGGATTCGTCGTGGAGGAAGCGGAGCTGGACAGAGGCATGGACTGAGTGTGAGCCAGTGTTTTCTTCCCTCTGAAGTTTTCCAAAACCCAGGAGCCGTAGGTCGGGTTCCACAGGTTCTTCGTGTTGTTCTTCAGCCTCTGGCTCCCTGCGGAGGAGCTGTTTCTGGAGCAGGGTCTGTGGTGCGGTGGCTCAGCGTGGTGCCAGTGGCCTCCTGCTGTTGCTGACACACCAGCAGCTGAAACGGCGTTTGCCCAAGGCTGCTGCAGCACCTCGTGGCACGACGTCACCTCATGGTGGACAGGTGGGATTCTCTGAAGGAGTAGCTGAGGTTTGGTGGGTTGGTGTGGGAGGTGCAGAGGAGGACACAGGTCCAGGGAGGTGGGGGAATCCTGAGACACAGGGTGAGAGGACATGAGCGGAGTCAGGCTGGTGGAGGTGTGATCGGAGGAACGGATCAGTGTGCCGCCATCCTCTTCTGTGTTAGGACCGTACTCCACTGGCAGAGGTGTGTTGATGACATCAGGGTCCTGAGAAGAATACACGTTTGTTAGTACAGGACAGGAAAAAGGATATAGATAAAGAAAGAGTATGGAGTGTTAGAGTGTCCACCTGAGTACAGTAGTTAATTCTCTCCAGAATAGTGGAGAAGTTGGGCCGGTGCTCAGGACAGTGCTGCCAACACTGGGTCATGATCCGATATCTGTACAACACAACACAGAGTCCATAGAAAAGGTCAGATGGTTTTATAGAAACCTGGTCATTTAAACAGACTGTTGAGACTGTCTCACTGTACTCCGTCACTGCATTAAAGACTGATGTACGTCGACAGGGTTTAAAATGTATAAGTATCAGAATGTCGGACAAATGCACAGCATATATATACTTATATAAACACACACACGTATATATACTGTATAACGGTATATATGTATATATATGTATGTATACATATATATACACACATACATATATACACAGTATATATTTATATGTTTACATATACTATATGTATGTATATAGACACACATAAATATATACAAAAAAATATATATAAATGTAATTTATATATATATTTATATACAAATATATATATAAATCTATTAAATATATATAAAAATAAAACAAAATATAATCAAAGAAGCAGTTTAGGTGTCCTCTAACCAGACTTTTTTTTTTAATAAACCTGGACTGTGACAGAACCCAGTGCTAACACAGATAAACCCAATCAGGCTAAGACCATTCCAGCTCTCTGCCTGCATCAACATCCTGGCTCACAGAATAAAAAGCTTCATTCTCACTGTACCAGTGCTGCTTGTCACTGCATTAAAGACTGATGTACGTCCTCTCAGTACTCACACTGGTCCAGGGCAGCCCTTAGGAGGATCCATCCTCCCACCACTGGTGACAAACTCCAGGACCTCCTGGTTGGTTTTACATGGGTATGGCATGTAGCCCAGAGAAAGGATTTCCCACAGCAGTACTCCAAACGACCTGCAGGGGGAGACAGAGATCGACCACTGACTCACTTTGAATTACTGACAGATAAAGACAGGCCTTGCCAAAGCCAGAGTGATTGCACACCACAACACTGCCAAAAACTATAAACAACAAACCCCGCCCCCTGAATTCAACACATTTGGGTCTAAGAATAAACCTGAATAAATCTCTAGACTTTGTCTGTTCTAATCCCTGACAAATGGAACTGTTTGTTGCCTACAGCAGAAGACTGATCAGTAGTTACAGATTTTCTAATCATGGCCAGACCGGAATCCACTTCCAGAAGTTTCTGCATGACTCATAATGGCCCTGTTTTCAAAGAAACCAGCAGGTCTCACATCACACAAACTAAATCAATGTATTAATATACTTTTTTGTTTATTTGAGTGAGAATTGTATTTCAAGGACAAACGACTTTTTTCCAACCTTGTCCCTTAGTTCTAACTGAAACCATCGTCAAGCCTCAGACGTCCGACCCTCACAGATGGTGTAGGGAGATGAGACATTAGAACAGTAATACTACTGTCTTCGTTAACCAATCAATCCAATCCGAGAAACTGAATTATTAGAGTCAAATTCATTTAGGGCCATTCCCCAGGCTCTGGTGTATGGAGTTTGAATGTTCTTCCTGTCTCTGGGTGTAGACGAGATACTGTATGATCGCAAGTCGTTTTCAAAAAGTCCCAGTCAAGTCTCGAGTCTCTGTGCACTGATTCCAAGTCAGATCTAAAGTCTGTGTGAATCAGTCCTAATCAACCCCATGAACATCTTCAGGATAGCAGTGTCGTTGTGCTCTGTGTTCCTACCAGGTGTCAGTCTTGCAGGTAAAGATTCCCTCCATGAAGGCCTCTGGTGGCATCCATTTGACTGGCAGCATGGCACCTCCTCCTTTCCTGTAATAACTGGCTCTGGGAGGAGAAAATCACTTGTTATCAGATTTAGGAAATGAGTTTCAAAGACGGGACAAAAAAAAACCCAACAACTTCTATTGACAAAACAAACCTTTGAAACTCATCCCATATTTTCTACATTTACCAAATGCTGTCACAACACAGGATCCCAGAAGATCCATTTTCATAAACCACCCAGAGTGCTTTGCTACTCAGGAGGGCCACAGAGGTAAAAACGTAGCATCCAAACCTGTAAATATCTCTTGCCATTCCAAAATCTCCAATTTTAGCCACTCTGTCTGGTCCAGGGCAGGTGAGCAGGCAGTTTCTGGCAGCGATGTCTCTGAAAAAGTTTGGTAGATGTTACAATATGATGACAGTGACAAAACAGTTCCGTGTTGTTCAGATTGTCACCTCTGGGATGGCAGCTCATCTCTGATTGTCTGAATTTTTGATCTACATAGCGTCACACCCTGGTGATCTTTCTTTATTTAACACCTACGTCCGTTTCTTATATATCGTCTACTCTGTCTCAGTATAAGTGTGAAAACAACATTATATCTCGTGCTAAGCCAGTATTTCTCAAATAGTGGGGCGGACCCCCCTGGGGGGGCACGTTGATGTGCTGGGGGGGTCATCAGGGTCTTCCAATGGAATATGGCACACTCGGGGGGGTCATGATGGGCTTCCAATGGAATATGGCACACTAGATATAAGTGTACCACTGCTGTAATGCTTGAATGATAACAAGCCTCCAGTCACTAGGTGGCAGCAACTCATACAGTGGTTTGTACAGATAAAAATATACATGTTATCAGGGGTTCTCAATAGTATTTCAAATTAAAGGGGGGGGGGTTCTTGGAATGGGGGGGTGTGATAACATTTCTACGTACATACAGAACCTTCACTCTACCAGGGTCAGGTCACGTTGCCTTCAAAAAGCAGCTGGGATGATTCAGTAACTCTTAGATTTACGTTCGTTGCTAAAGTGCAACTTGTGTTGTAAATCTGAACCTGTGTATGAAGTGGTTCTCCTCCAAGTAGCGGCAGCCGCAGGCGATGTCTCTGGCCATCTGCAGCAGCTCCCCCATGGTCAGTGAAGAACTCTGAGCCTAGACAGTACACACACACACAGCTGCATTACTATCACGCACAGAAACACACACACTCACACTTCTGCAGGTGTACGGGGGAAAAAGACGTGTGGACTTACCGCTCGTGGCCTGTTGTGTCTCAGGAAGCTCTTCATGTCTCCCCCGGTCATCAGCTCCAGGAGGATGAAACGTGGTAAGATGTTCAGACTGACGCCAACGCAGCGCACGATGTTCTCATGGCTGAACTTGCTGAAATTGTGGGAAACGACCACAGTTAGCATTTGTTTGTCGAATTTTTCTTTTAGACATAACAAAGAATCAGAAATTTAGCACAACAGCGGTCAGACATGGTAGAAAAGGTGGCTATATTTTGGCTAACGGTTGTTACTAAGTTCGTTAAGGTTGTATTTTTCTGACTGCTACTTGGTGATCTGAATCTCAATCTCAATCTGAATTAATCTGTTTCTCTAAAAATCTGGTGACTTGAGCCTTTTCGAAATATACTCTACAGTAGGGACTCTCAAAGTGTGGTGCGCAAACCCCCGAGTTGTCCAAGCTGCCACTAGGAGGGTGTTTTTGTACTGTATTTTCCAGATGGATTTTTTTTAAATTTTATTTTGACCAATGAATCAAGGAACCTGCTTCCATTTTATGTACAGTAAATAAGTGGTTTGATGTCCCACTGGTTTCAGTCAATTCTAAGTTGCTGGATCTGCGCGGTGCGTCCTTCACCTGTTCTACTCTGGAACACTACATATTAGAATCCCACTTATTGTAAATATGCTCTTTCTACAACTTTTTCCAAGAACCTGTACATGCACTACATTACATATGGTGTTATTTAAGTGGGCAACCTACAGTGCTGTGGTTAGGCAGAGTGCACTGCTGCAGTGAAGTGTACCTCATTATCAGAGCTTCCATCAGGAAATCCATTTCGTCTTGCTCTGAACAAATTTCTGGAAGAGTCTGTGCAAAACGATCAGAAAAAAAAATAGTTAAAATCAAACAACAACAAAAAATCAGTAGAAATTTCAAATTTGACATGTAGTGAAATATGATAGCTCAAACAACAACAAAAAAAATCAGCAGAAATATCAAAATTTGACATGTAGTGAAATATGATAGATATGGAAATGTTTTACATTTACAGGATGACCTTTACACCAGGAGCATCTCTTTAGGAGTGGATGTACAGATAATGAATAAAACACTAAGAGGTGGACTGCTATCCAGTGGCATTGAAGGGCAACATGTTCTCTCTCGAGTCTCCCGGAGTGTGACCTTACTTTAATGGCCACCTGCATGGGACCATTATCAGCGGTCATCCCCAGAACTTGTCCTTCGTAGACTTCACCAAATGCACCGTGGCCAAGAGCTCTGAAAAACCAACATTCAAGGTGTAATCATCAGCATAGAGTCGCATCTCACTACGTTTTGGCCTGAATGCTGATGATTCAGAGGGCACAGTTGTCCTACCTGAGAAGTGTGATGTTTTTGCGCGGCACTTCCTTCAGTTCACTGAGCGATGCGGCCTTCCCCGCAAAGCAGTAGTTGGGGTTGTAGTCCGTCATGATGGTGGACGAGCGGATCTTGCTCAGCTTATATTCTGGGCTCTGCAGACGACCCCTCACTGCGTGCAAGTCATTCTTTCTGCGGTACCACACTGTTGACAAAGACGTCACAGATGTGCAGTCAGGTTAGTCTTCTTCTCAAAGGTATATAGAAAAACAACCAATCACAACAACTCAACGCTGGCATATCAGGGTTAGGGTCACAATACACAGAAACAGTAACTAAAGGAGGGAACCGACTGAAGTTTTACAGATTCTTTACTTTCACTGACAGTTCTGATGAACAGTTATCATCATAACAGTTACACACATTTGAACAGTGATGTATTCTCCAAAACAA
This sequence comes from Cynoglossus semilaevis, assembly GCF_000523025.1. Classification (NCBI taxonomy): domain Eukaryota; kingdom Metazoa; phylum Chordata; class Actinopteri; order Pleuronectiformes; family Cynoglossidae; genus Cynoglossus; species Cynoglossus semilaevis. Next base: position 7,320,466 of record NC_024307.1, on the reverse strand, counting down.
ACTCCACCAACTCGACATCACACTCTGAACAAATTAAAAACTGGTTCTTAACATTTTCAAAGTCATGACTACGGATGTAACAATGAATCGGGGATTGATTAAAAATTGCGGCCTGTTCAACTTTTTAATCCGGCCTGTGAAACCTTTACAAGTTATATAATTTATGTATATTATTGTTATACTTCTTCCCTGCAATACCCACATTTCCCCAATAGATGGCATAGAGAATGATAAAAGCATATTAACTTTCCACTGGTCTCAACGTCGACCACAAAGAAAGCCAAAGGAGGGGATTATAGAAAAAGAAAGAAACTGTGTATTTTTACTGAAATATCATTTTTCAAAACTGTAAAGAATCCTGTAGTGATTCCAAATGATCTCCTCAACCCCAAGGTTGAGAACCACTGTTCTAACAAAGATCACCAAAGCAGGCACAGCACAGGCCTATTTCCCACTCACTGACTGTGCGGCTCTACCATACAGTGACCATACAGAGTCTGATTTGGTCCTGTGCACAGACTGTGATGCACAGCCATGTCTGACTTGGTCCTGTGCACAGACTGTGATGCACAAAATGGGTGGAGTTCAGTTTTTCCAAAAGACATTTTTGTCGGACGCACCATACTGTCCACTCCTCCTTTACTGCTCCTGAGACTGTCAGTGCCAGTGAGTTAGGACTCACCCGCCATGGAGGCAGCTCATGTCTCCGATGCAGGTTGGTAGTCTGCCAGGGAGGGGGGGTGTTGCGTGCAGGTAAGAGGTGTCGTCGAGCCATCGCCCGGTGCAGATGCTAGGTGCTCATGGGGTGAGGGACGGAGGAGGGTGGATATGAGGGGTTAAGGAAAGGGGTCGTGGGAGCAGGGGTGCAGGGGAGGAAGGGAAGAGGAGATGGGGTGCCCAGCAAACAGACTACCTCCCTGCATGGGGGAGAGCTCAGGTGAAGAGACACTGTTAACCCAGAGAGCACGTCTTTGTGTGTTGCTGCCTTTATTGTGATCATTAACAAGTAGTCATGCTGTTCATGGTCAGGCTGTACTCTGAGAGCTGCTAACAAGTAACAAGGACAGTGTTGTAGTAGTTCTTTATGAACGCAGGCTAGAAATTCTACCTGGATGGAGACCATGCTCAAAATATCATCACAAGTTCACTGTAACATGAACCGGTTGACTACACCACACCAGTGAAGGTTTCTTTTTCCGTCAGTCATTTTTTGTAAACTCCACATCAATTCTGAAACTACAGTAAAATCAATAGAGGGAAACAAATATGTGACAGTACTGGCCTGTGCGACATTAGCCTTTCTAACCTCGAAGTCAAACAAGAAAAAAAAAATCACCTAAAGTTTGTCTTGTTTTGCAACTGCAGGGAACATTCTTAAACTGCTAGGACAGAAAGACACATTTATTTTTATTCCAACTAACAGAACTCAATGACTTTGAATAAAACTTGCAGGTTTGTTTTATTAGCACAAAGTAAATGTTGGTATTATGCAAATTTAGTACTAAATTTAATTACGTATATTCACAGAATAGTACACAATACAGGTAGTAGTGTAAATGGCCGCATTAATAACCTTCGGCATTAAAAAGAGCATTAAAAAGTTCTGATCAGGATAAAATACTTGCTAATGTAATACTTTACGATAATGTATGGTGTCATGCAGTTACACTCTCTGCTCTTCTCATATAATCCACTAATCTAGTCCTAATGTCAAAGGATCGGGGCCGAGGACCTGGACCTGCTCTTCTTCCAAAAGCCAACTGTTCTTTTTCAATTTTAACGGCAGCTGGAGTCTCAACAATCTTACCTGGAAACATTTGAATCATTTAGAGAAAATCTCATCACAACATCATCTCCAGGCAAAATCCATTAGAAATCCGAACACAGGTGATGTTTTTTCAAAGAGAGATCGTTTTGTACTTTTCTGGATAACGGACCTCACGACGTTACATATAGTATATGTATATATACACACGTATGTAAATATATGTGCACATATATATTTACATGTATATATATATATATATACACACACATATGCAAGTATATAGTGTATGTATGTATGTATGCGTACATATATGTATATGTATGCTTATGCATGCTTTTGCAAACATACATTCTGTATACATATATATAAATATATGTATATACATACATCTATTTTTTCCCCCAGAAAAACACATTCTCTGATGGCATATGTTTCTTTAAAATAAATGATAAATTGTAAACAATGGCTGTTCGCCATAATCAATTTTAAAGAAAATATTTTTCTGCTTCTGCTTCAGGCTAGTGTTATGTTAACATGACCCCTACACGCCACATGCAATATATATA
>NC_024307.1:7310743-7317179 GCF_000523025.1 Cynoglossus semilaevis | reverse complement strand
AACACACGGACGTGTCTGCTGCCAGTAACATCTGGAAACACCCGCACGTCCGGTGACTAGAGCTCACAGCCGGTGGAATGTGGAGGGAACAGACTGCACGCACAACTGAAGGAGTCGCTTACTGAGGATGACGCTGGCACAGACCAGAGCGACGCCGCTGGCGATGGTGGAGACGACCACGGCCACGACCAACAACGTAGACATCTGACCCTGCGGAGCCGGACCCTTAGGAGTCGCTGGGAGAAAAGCAGAGGAAGAAGGAGGTCGATAGTTTGCACCAGGAGTATTTCATTTGACTTTATATTGAATCAGTGACGCACACACATGCAATGAATTTCAAACACAGTTTTAGTTCAGGATAAATGAGTTCTCAACGTTCAGTACAGTAAATACAGGGACTAAATAAAAGGTGAAATCTGTAAAGTAAACGTAAGTAACAGTAAACGAAGACACAATCATACATGTGACAATGAAGAAAGGCAAAACGAGAACTGGAGCAGTGTTTATAAAAGTAGCTAAAAGCTAAGAAAAATGTAAACGAGCTAGACAGGTCGATTTAATCCAACAGGGTACAGAAAAGAAGCAAAGAAGTAGCTAATAACTGTCAAAATTTTAAGTATATGATATGTTTTAATAATTGGATGTTTTATGTCTAGAGGTAAGCAGAAAAAAAATCTAAAAGTTCCCAAAGTTTTGCAAATCAAATCAAATATCGCTCAAAGGTAAAAAAAGGATTTCATTTTTGGAGCACAAAAAAAAGTAACAAAATTTACTTCACAATTTAAATAATTTGCAAATAAATGGCGTATATAGCTAGTTAAAAAAACAAGCTAAAGTAAAAAAAAAAGAAGATTAAAAATTAATTTGGTAAAGGCACGTGACAACAACTCAACTAAAGGCCACACAGAAACTGTCAATGTCCTGCGTGAGGACCCAGGACCTTATGTTTTACACCACGAGGTTCAGATTCCTTATTTGTGACATGAAATGATAACATACCAACAGAATCAACGCAGGTGATGTTGTCACTGGCCAGGAGCTGGCCTTCGTCACACAGACACAGGAGGAGGTGCGTCTCCTCGTCTCGTCTGCAGCTCTGCGTCTGACAGTGGCTGCAGTTCAGCTGCACCTTGATCTCACATTCCCCGTGGCTCTCCATGGCTGCACGGACAAAAAAGATGGTGTGTGAACAGACGGATGTGTCTGTGTGTCTGTGTGTGTGCCAGGACAGAACACACAGCCCAGACACAAAGTGTTAGTCTGAAAGAGAGGTCGTTCAGTCTGCAACGTTTAATGACACGGGGGGTGGGGGGGGTAGAAAGTCAGAGAGAAACGTGTCTGACTGAGCCAAGAGACCAAGTTGTTGTCTTTCAAAAACAGTTAAAAACTCATTAATGGCCGACATGTTTGTTGATGATGAGAAATGGTGTGTTTGAGTTGGAATCACGTAACGGACAGAAACTGTCCAATTTCCGTCGGATTAAACACTGAGTTTGAATTCTCAACACTGAACAGATTCAGGAAACAGGGATTAGGAACAGATTCTTCCTTTATAGAAATGATCAGAATTTGGGATTTTTTTTTGTTCCCTAGAATCTAGATTTTTTTTATTAAAGAATTGCACTTTGAATTCAACTATTGCAATTAATTTTTACAGAAACATTTTAAAGTCATAGACTTGTGACTGAAATTCTAAAATGAAATCGTATTTGATGTTTTCCAAATTCAGGGCTAAAAAGACCTTTTTGACTTTGAAGTTCTTATTCTCTGAATTCTTTCTTTTGATGCACCATGAGATCAAAGTTGGACTTTTGACGTTGATCTCTGAAATCAAAACACTGGATTTAAATGAAAATATTTTAAAGTTTGTTTTTTTAAACTTTTCCTTAGAACTCCCAGGTTTAAATCAGATGTTACGTCAGAATTTGGGGGTTAAAAAACACTTCCTTAAAGACACCCTGAGGAGGGAATCTGATTTTTAGCCACACCCCTCCTCTAAAGTTTTTTGATTAGACTTTAAGCTGCAGCAAAATTAAATAATTACTAGAATTTACTACATTCTGAGATCAAAGTTTTGGTTCTGTTTTTCAGCCATAAATGTGAATGTACATTTTCCAAAGGGAGATCGAGGTTCGGATTCTCTTTAAAAAAGTCAGGATAATGATAATGAGTGGCAGTATTCTCAATAAATAAAATAAAATTATATATATATATATATATATAATTAAAAATGTAATAAATATATTTTTATTTGAAATATAAATCTATTAACTAACAAATATTTCAGAAATGTGTGGTCAAATTCCTGTCCTGTGTACACGCAGTAATGTAGGACAAAGTAAACTAAGAAGTACAACCATCAGTGTACTGTGGATGTTGTGCTGAAGTATTTGTGATCAAACTGATGAGCGTGTATTTGTGTGTAATGCAATAATAGAGCGCTTAAAATGATGACTCAATTGAATTAGAGAAAAACAAATTTGTCGAACTCGTGACGATGCGGCCGTTTGTTTTTCCTTTTTTTTTTTAGTGTGTTTCATGTCACAGCCGCAGCCATTGTGTCGGACTGGCAGTGAATGCAGCAGCAGCAACAACAGGATCTTTCACAGCAGAGTGGATCTTTGTCCCGTGCTGCCGAAGGCAACAGGCTGCACGAGGCTGCCAATTAGGCCGTACCACCCCCCCCCCTCCTCCTCCTCCCAAAAACTAATGAGAAGCAGATGGTTGCTGGTAGTTATTCTCACTCGCTCTCTCTCTCTCTCAAACACACACACACACACACACACAACTTACACACACCCACGTCTGGATCAATAGTTTGAAGGTAGTCATAAAAATCCCAATAACTTGGGATTTGAGCTTCACCTTCTGGGTCTCTGTGCCTCCAGATCAATTCACCGCTAAAGTGTTTCATGTCTTTTTTAAAGCCAATGATGCAACTGTTGAGTTTCCAAACCTCAGACGATTACTTCAGTGTTGAGCTAATAAAATATGTACTTCTAAAGCTTTTCTTTTACTAACCCAAACACAGAACTTTTTATGGAGATTGAGCCAATGCTAATGCTAATGCTAATTAGCTGAAGTCAGAAAAACTGTCAACTTGACTTGTTGTGTTGCCGATCATAATATTATTCTATGCCCTTCAATTTTTTGTTACCACCTCTTAATGCCGTGCAAGATGTAATTTTTTTTGCCAAGGCCCAAACCAGAAAGTTAGGTTTCTGTATCAAAGACAGCCTTCATAACTTTTCTCATATGTTATTATCATTTGTTAGCCAGGTGCATGCTAGTTAACGTCATATGGAGCTAAAGAATGAATCATAAAAAGCTTCGAGGCAGACTGCTGTTTCAGATTTCCATGTACACAGATTAAAGCCAGTCAGAAATTAGCTACTCATTAGCCAAGAAAAATCAATTCGCTACGACAGCAATTTAAGACAAAAAAAACAAAAAAACAAAAAAACTCCAAATGTTTTAAATTAGTCCAAAATAAGAGTTGAAGTCTGCTGGTATGCTTTAATTATCTTGTTAGCTAGCAAGAAACCTGGCTAACTTTGCTTTTAATTATCTTGTTTTTTAACCTTTAGCCAATGTTAGCTAGCAAGAAACCTGGCTAACTCAGTCAACATTAACCTTTAACATAATGTGGTTGATGGCAGAATGTTTACTGCTAAAAGCAAAAAAAAACTCTAAGCTTCTTATATGACTTTGAATCAAAAATATTACTAGTCACGGGGTTATTTACTGGTGTAAATAATCCACTACATGTTCATAATTAATAATGCGGTGGAGCTGTGATTCAGACGGGGTCTGACCTGCCAGTGGCTGCAGGAAAATCTCTCCCATTGGATGAACAAACGAGACTCCGTTCTGACCATCGGCGGTGACCTCATCCGTCAGCGCGGCGTCACCTCCTGTTACGCAATCCACAAAGGACATTTTTAAAGATGTTTTTACAGAGATGTTTCCAATACAGTACAACCCTGGCTTGTGGGGGAAAAAAAAAAAACAACAGACGGAATCCGATGGTTGTTATGTCCAGTGGTTTCCAGAAAATTACGAGAAAATATTGACAGTAGGAAAATCATCAAGACAAGTGGTTTTACCTCTGAAGCCTCCTCCTCCACCTCCAGCAGTGCAGGCCCCGCCTCCGCCGCCAAAACCACCAAAGGTTGTCCAATCAAGTTTGGACAGAGCCAACGGACATGACGACCCCCCCTCCGCCCCCTCCACCAGAGACTTCCCTGCTCTGAGGTGTGGACTCTGAGTGTCTTTCCAGCCTCCGCCTCCACCTGGAAACATAGGACAAAAAACTCCATCAAATGAAACACCTAATTCTCCGTCGTCTGTCCAACAGTTAAGTTCTCTCTGCTTCACTCTGCCTGAAACACGGCTGTAGAAACAGGAAACAGTTTTAATGGGAAAAACAGATGAAGATGGAAATGTTTTGATTGTTTGGTTTTAATTGATCTCACGTGGGTTCAGTTGTTGCTGAAATATTCACTCAGATATGTCCATGAAGTCCAGGATATATTTTTTTTAAACGAAGTATTTTCTGTGGTAATGTCTCGTACAGTAAGTCAGGCATGGGCAAACTAAGGCCCGGGGGCCGGATACGGCCCATTCAGCTTTTTAATCCAGCCCACCAAACTATTCCAAATTATATTAATTTATTTAAAAGTTATCATTATACGTCTGCGTTTTCCCTGCAATACTCCCGTTTCCCCAATAGATGGCATAGAAAATGATAAAAGCATTTTAGCCTTTATGCATGACTTTTACATGTCATTTATCTTAGTTTACGCTAACGCTCCATCTCTCTGCTCCTGATCCCCCCCTGTTTAGTTTGAGGACAATTGTGGCTCGTGAGTCAAAACGTTTGCCCTCGTCTGTAGATGATAGGACGACACCTGACTTTACAGTGTGTGGCTGTGTTTCATCAGCTCTGCTCCCTGTGGCAGCTGCTGAGCTGATCGGACATAGAACAAAATTACCAGCAGAGACATGTGGTTAGAGAAAGAATGCAGGGATGTTGAGCCAGCAGATCAGTTCTGGTGAACATCAGTGTCCAAGAAGGAAATCAACTTTTCCAAGAAAAGTTCCTGTGATTCATGATCATGACTGTGTATCAAAGTTGAAACAAGAAGTTCCACTTTATCAAAGGTAATAAATAAATAAATAAAATCATCTTTTTAAAAAAGGAGGAGGGGGAGCAGTGGTGGATTAGTGGTTAAGGAAGCGGACTTGGGTCCGGAAGGTTTCAGGTTCGAGTCCACCAGCTGCCAAGTTACCACCATCCCCACACACTGCTGTCCACTGTTCACTTTGGTGATGGGTTAAAAACAGAGGTCACATTTGGTTGTGTGCTGTGTCACAGTGACAGTGAGTTCACTTTGCTCTTCAATAAAAGGTTGAACAGTGTGATATGATAAACTCCTCTCCAGTTTGACAAAAGTTCTTCAAAATGTCCAGATTTCCCTGTGCATTTTGTACATACATTATGGTAAAACAGCATTAGAAAACTTATCTCTTTGTCTTGTTTTTCAATGTCGAGTCAACAATTTAATCTGTTGACTCCAAACAGAGTGGGAATTGATTAACGTCGTCTAAATTATTTAGAAATGAGTCCAAATTGCATTAACATCAACACACAAAGAAGAGTCTTGTTAGGAAAAAAATGCTAAAATGTGCAGCCTAAAAAAACCCAACAGCATATTGAATATTTTATACAAAATTACGTATATTTTCAAGTTAGGAGCATCCAGGAAAAGGGTTTAATAATTATTATCTTAACATTAGCCTCCACAAGCTAAGAGTAAGCGAAAACATAAAAAAAAAAAGGAATTCAAACATTTAAATCAAATCTAGACAGAAAGATTGTCTAAACAGCTAAAAGCTTACTAAACCTAACAAAATCTGACCAGGTTTCCTAAAACCTATCTAGATAAAGGTGCATTAAGAAATAACTTACTAAACAAAATCTGACTCTATATAATCTGATCTAGATAAAGGTGCATTAAGAAATAAATCACAAAGTATTTGTCAAGGTACATGCATAATACTGCACCAGAAAACAAATTAAACAGCAAATCAGTTTTCAGTCTGAAAATAATCTCTGTTTTTTTTGTGTTATTTTCTTGTGTTGATAGTTAATTAAAAAATACTAAGAAAACAAATCAGAGCCCACATCCTGGTAGTTAGTTAAAAAATAAAACAAGTAAAAAAGAAAACAAATCAGAGCCCACATCCTGTTGCATGTTTCTCTCAGACTTTGGTGAAAATCACTCTGTTCCCTCCACGACGGAGAGCAGAGGCCTGTGATCAATGATCTTTGTCCAAAACTGTTGTTATGTTAGAGCAGTGAAAACCATTTTCAGCCTTGTCGCTTCAAACATGTCCATCAACCATACACACAGCTCTGGTGCATGTCCTCCAC
>NC_024307.1:7282963-7310704 GCF_000523025.1 Cynoglossus semilaevis | reverse complement strand
CCCACAGCAGATTCAAAAAGAGCAGCTGATGCATCTATTAACTGTTAAAAAAAACGCTGCAGAACCGAGAGGGATACTGTGAGAAAGTTTTGGTTTTTTTTTTTTTACTCTGTATGTTCAGTTTCAGAGGTGAAGACCTGTGAGACGAGGGAAACATTCTCAAATAGCTTTTATCACCGTCCTCAGGCCAAACGCTCTCTGATATGAGAGTGTGTGTGAGCGTAATGTTGCACGGCTGTGTGTGTGAACAAAAGCTTTCAAGCTCGCCGTTTGAAGAAAGAGAAACTGTCAGTTTGACATATCGTACGTATCACACAGCAGTTGAAGATCATCACTTACAAAGAGGAAATCCTGCCGTCAGCTGAGGCTTAAATTGATCAGGAATTAATTTAAATATAACTTTTCAACTAAACAGATTCCAGACAGCACATCAGCTTCACAGTAACAGGAATAATAATAATAATAATAAACATTGGTCACGTCAGCTTCACAGTATCAGGAATAATAATAATAATAAACATTGGTCACTATATTAAAGTGGTTCCTAAACCTCTTCTACAGCGCCCCCTTTTGAGGTTAGTAGGACTATTATCTAGCCCCCCTCCCCTCCCTGTAACTGTAACGACTGTTATTCCTCAAAACAGAAATAAAATAAAAAAGAAATAAAATTACAAATCTGGGAATCTTTAAACATTTAATTTATTTGACCTGCCAGGCCGCCCTTGCAAAGATTTTGTGCCCCCTAAAGGAAAATCTTGCAAAGATTTTGTGCCCCCTAAAGGGGGCCTGCCCCATACTTTGGGACCCAATGTCCTAATTAAATTGTTTTTTTTTTGGTCTTTTTATCAGATGTTAACTTTGAAATCTTACACTGAAGTGGAAATAATAAGTTAATGCACAGGTTCTTAACCTGTTTGTGTGTGTACAATGTGGCCCATTAAATATCAACGCGTAACAAAATCATCCACATTTTTTTGCAGCTCTCTTGGTGGCACTGGGGGCTCAAGGTTGGGCCACGCCCCTATGGTTAAGAATTACTGAGAGTCACAGAACGTGTTATAAAGAGGCAAAAACTTCTTGGACGAGATAAAAAAAAAAAATCGATTTAAGCTAAACAGCAGAGTGATGATAGATGAACTTACCTGCAGCCCCGGTCCGACCGCTGGTGCTGGGCCGTACTGTGCTGTTCTCATACTGCTCCAGCAGAGCGATGATAGATGAACTTACCTGCAGCCCCGGTCCGACCGCTGGTGCTGGGCCGTACTGTGCTGTTCTCATACTGCTCCAGGGGTATCTGGTTCAGGCTGGACTCTGGATCCTCCAGGTAAGCGTTTCCTCCTCCTCCAGCTGCGATCAGCAGAGGAACCATCTCTCCATTCTCCATCTGAACAAGGGGAGAAATGACACGATGATGTTCTGAGCCTCCTCAACTAAAACAGTGGAAGTCACAAGGTTTTTTACAACAAAAAGTTCCAAGTCCCTGAGGAACCTGGGTGTCAAAGTGTCACCTTGAAGATGTATGTTGCTCCTCCTCCTCCACCTCCTCCCCCGGCCCACTCTGCTCCAGCCTCCCCCCTGAGCTCGTCCTCAATCACCGACCACTCTCCGAGGCAGATCTTCTGAGTCTGTGGGTTCCTCTACAAGAAGGTTTTCAGAGGAGGAAAGATGTTCCACCGAATGATTTACTCCTCCATGAAATATATAACACTTTGCCCCAGAGAGGGGTAGCTAGACTTTTTCAAGATGTTTAGATTACACATACACTGCACTGGATTAGAGCAGTTTATCTAGTGAATCTAAAACTTGTATTTTAGGTTGTGTAACAATGACTTTAAAGAATATCTAATGTATAACTCAGAGGGAAAACCTTAATTTTATACAGATTCTGGTTTAGCATTGCTAGTCAAACAAAACAAATTTGATTTCTGAATCTGATCCAGATTAAGTATAGAAAGTTTAAAGGGTTAGTTATAGTAAAGTTACCCAGACTAGCAGTAAGAATTTTCACTAATCTTTCAAAGCTTTTTGTCCCTTTGTAAGAAGAACGCTAAGCTAAGTGTTAGCTAACTAAAAGTCATTGAAAGTCGTTGGAAGCTAGCCAAAGACAGCTAACAATAATTACATTATAAATAGGAGGTTACATTAAAAAAAATTGTAAAAAATTTTCATTTCAAAAAGCCGTGTAAATGAACAGAAATTCCAAGATAACATTTAGGAATCACAGTTGGAAATACTTTTCAACCTGGTAGAAAAATTGTTAAAGTTACTGCAAGTACAACAACAACAAAGAAAATGTATAAAGACAAACCCAAATAGACAGGTTTTTAATGAACTCTTCCATGAATAATCCCCCCCCCCATAGTCCCTAACTTACCCCAGGGCATGCGTCCTCTCCCTGGTGACCCACCAAAATGTAGAGTGTTTCCCCTTTCTCCAGAGGGAATATTGCGGAAATGAAGACTCCGTGGTTGCGTTTGTTGTGATTTTTAGCTCCTTTCCCGCCCGCAGCCCCATAGGCCGAGATCCTGGAGGAGATTATCACAGCGCTGCGTTATGACATGCTGTTAGACAAAGTGTGTTCTGGCCCGGTCTCGGGGGGGGTGATGTCATAATGGATATTGTACAGATTTCCTTTTTGCATTTCTGCAGTCATAATGGATATTATACAGATTTCCTTTTTGCATTTCTGCAGTTTGTTGATCTGAGCAGAGGCAGTAATTATGTACAATTTAGCCTGAGAAATTCAACACCCTGTAAACTGCTCCGGCTCTAACGGTGCCTCATTTTCACTTGTGAGGCCCCGAGTCCCATGACCTGCTGTGCAAACAATCACACACAATCAAACAGCAGTAGTTATTGAACATGACCAGGAGAGCACAGTCCCCGAGCGCTCACACACACAGCACTCAGTTACAAATGAAAACCGAATGAGTTCAACGACGTCTTCACCTGTGATTTGGCAGTGACTCAGCTCTCATTGTATAACTGAAACAACATTGGGTCACACTTCAAATTACAGTCAAATTACTGCTTCCACCAGCCAATATAAAATGACAAACAATCACTGTGGATGTGGGATGTTTGCTTTCGAGTTTCTTAATGATTTTTAAATACGAATAGATTTTACGGTGGTGCATTCTTAGCACCCGGCGCTAACTTGCACTCACTCATTAATTCTAAAAGCCTTACTTATGAAAAACACATTCGTTTTTTCTTGGCCACCTGCTGGCCATTAGTTGATGATCGTGTCTTACAATAAAAACGTCACCGATTAATTTCCATATTCATCTGTTTTTCCACCATAAGAGTCAATTTCCGCAGTTTTATGTTACGTGAAAAACAAATACAGTATTCTTTGCGATTTCCATATTAAAATATATAATTTCACATCTGTTATTTTCACACTGACAGACAGTAGAGGGCACTGTAGGCTTTGCGTACCAGTATCTGCTACTCTTGTGCCACTAAAAATTGACATGTTCATTATTTTTCACATAGACAGCCAGTAGAGGGCACTAGTGCGACTTATACTCAGGATCAACTTATAGTCTGGAAAATAGGTAACTATAAATCCTATTTTTTTTCCTTTTTGTGTCTACCTACAGTCACCACACGTCGACTTACAGATATTTGTTGGTAGCAGGTACTTTCCACATCTGGACTCCTTTCAAATGTCCATCCTTCCCCACAGTGACGCTGACGTTTTTGTTTCTGTAGGTACTGTCACACTGGGCCTGGGTCGGACCATGAGGACCACTGGCACCGCAAGAGTTGAACCACCAGGTCATCAGGGAAACCTCTAGAACAGTAAGGAGAGAGTGGAGAGAATCACTAATACTGTATGTTGGTGATCGGAATATATGATGGTTCGGTATTTGTTCTGAGAACGCCTTGATGTTTGACATGACCCATAAATCTGACCGAGCTATGAGCTAATACCTTATTTAATACTGTTATGTATGTCTGTGTATACTTCAATAAAGTAATATACTGTATTCTCCGGACTATAAGTCCCACTGGAGTATAAGTCGCACCAGTGCCCTCTAGTGGCTGTCAGTTTGAAAATAACAAATATGTGAAATTATATATTTCAATATATAAGTTGCGAACCCAGCCAAAGCATGATTATAAGTGCGACTTAAAATGCGTCAGGAAAATACGTTAATCTGTATAACGCGTTGTAAAAGTATACAATACAGTAATAAATGTATCACATGTTAAATAAATAATTTCAAAAAAATATTGTTTCATAAAACAGAATCCTAGAGGAACGCCATGAAAGTTTAATTTCAGTAAATTTAAATATTTACAACATTTTACATAAAAATCATTTTGATATTTTACTGACTCAAACTAAACTAAAACGAACACAGTTCTACCGACTTAGTTTGGAACAAGTAAAAAGAAAATCATCTGTTACAGCACAGTGAGAACCTTAACCTAGTTAGCATGCATCTCAGCACCTGGTGTGTAAAAATCAGCGTGAAGTCAGGATTAGTAATCACACGATACACCGCGGTTGGAGCAGCACACGCCACGTACCTGACGCTGAAGGTTCTGGAAGAGGACTGAAGATGTCCTCCAGGCCCATTATAGGCAGCAGGGAGTTGATGTCTGAGGAGAGACAGGAGAGCCTTCATGGTTTCTCTGCGTCACTGCTGCGACAGATTTCTCATAGGAGACGTCTAATGTATTCTAATTGAAGGAGTGAAGACTGAGATTGAATCGTGGACGGAGGGCTTTAGAAGCCTTGATTCAAGGATGGGAAGGCTGTGTGAATGACGACAACCTGCCACTGTGTTGATGGTTTGACTAAATGAAGGTTCTATAAAAAAAGATTTCTTTTCGTTTTCACACATTTGTTAGTATCACGATTCTTGGCCTTCATGAAAAATCAGAGTGATGATTGTGACATTTTGATCTAATGATGTATATCTGAGAGTTTTTTTCTGAAGGTCATTTCCTCCAGATGGAGATTAAATAAATGCAGGAACTTTTGTGTCACTTTAATAATATTAATATTAATAATAAATCTGAACTATATTGATCCCATATTTGGGTAATTCTTGTGTTAGATATGCTGTTAATAGTCTGCCCCCAGCAGGTGCCAAGCAAGTGGTTCCTGTGGGAATCGGACTCTCTGCTTCTGAGACAGGAGTGATGAGTCAAAAAGCAGAGATCAAACTCCATTATTCTGCACCAACTAAAAGTAATTCTCTTTTCATTTATTTTTAAACAGCAACTCAGCTCTTCAATGTAGAGAGCTATTTTATACTGTATATATTATAAGTAATGCATGTATTACAACAGGCATAGCCAACCTGCGGCTCTTTGCCTTAGCCTCTTGACTGGTTGGTCAGCCCTGGTATACAAGACTTTTTAACATTGACCTATCGAAGGGAAAAGTCTGTCTCCTCTATTCTACTCCATGTCCAAGCTCCTGTAAACAAACGGCCAAACTGAGACATGACGTCATATTCTGTCTGTGTCCATGTGTCTGTTTTAGAGAAAAACCTAAAATGGAGTCATCGGTTCAACTCACACAGCTCTGTCCAAGGACGCAGAGCCAACGTTGTGTTTTTAATGACTGTTTTAATCAATAACAACAACAGAGAAAATGTTGGCTTCGGCCACAGCTAACACTGCTAACGCTAGGACACATTAGCACAGCATCAGGTCAAGATTGTGTTGTTGTGTTGTCATTAACCGCTCACCTTTGCTGAAGCAGGAGGCTCCAATTGCAATGTCATCAAGAGCAACATCAGCATTGGAACCTTGACTCCACACAGCTGTCACCTTCATGTGAAACCTGGTACAAAGGGAGGAAACAGGGAGCTTTATTTGGTGCTTTTTAACTGACAGGAGACTGAGCTAAACTACAAATGGCAGAAAACGAAGACGCTAAGATTTAGCTCGTCTAGAAATGACCGAATCAGAGGCACAGATATCAGTGCAGAGGGTGATGGAAGATCTAGATTTGGAAGGAGACTTCTGGAAATATTTACTTCTTAGTTTGCAATCTGTAAGACAAAAGGGACTGTGTTCATATCTAGGTGTTATGACCCCATTTGTAACCCCCCTCAGTGCCCATGTTGTTGTTTAAGGGTGTGGGGGGCTGCAGCTGCCACCTCTGTTACACTGGAGGGCCACAAAAACATAAACGTTCATTGTTCTCAAAAACAACACAAAATGTCATAAATTTACTCTGATATAGTTCAATATACAGTGACAAAAAATGTTTTTATTCTTAAATGACCAAAATTAAAGCATTTTAATGAATGAACCAATTAAAAAGTTACAAATATATATATTTAAAGTCTTAAGGGCATGAATTACTTTTTAAAACTCTTGGGCTGTATGTTGGGGGTTGCGGGCCTGAAGTGAACCCGGGGTCTGGAGTTTCAGACCCATGCTTAAGAAGAGAGTCCTATGTTGGGGTGGAGGGATTTGCTGTGTATTTTGGAACGCTGACTTCTCTTTACAATAGATTTATATTTGCTTGATTTCTTAACAATCTAAAAGACCGCAGGTCTGTGTAGGTCCTCCGTCGTCCAGATCATCTAATCCAAAAGTAGTTACATCCAGGGTAGCTGGACAGAGTAGGGTTCTTGAAGACGTTTCACCTCGCATCCAAGAGGAAACGTCTTCAAGAAACCTACTCTGTCCAGTTGCACTCAATGTAACTATTTATTACTATTCAAAGGAATAAGAAGATGGAGCGGCCAGGTCAGTCAGACACGCTGTTATTCACAAAAGACTGAAACAGTGTGAATGAGTGAGTGGTTTAGTTCTTACTCATGGAGGAGGCCATCCAACTGCAGGACAACGCCGTCCCAGTTGTCGCCCTGCTGACCTTTTCTCTCCCAGACCAGCGGTGCGCTGCTGGTCCCGTTCTCCTCTATGCTCAGCAACACTGAGCCGTTAAAGTCTCCGTGCACATACAGGGAGAAGTGTAACTGTGAAAACAGACAAACGATCGACGCAGGATCAGATAAATGTCTACATCGAGTGAAAAACTCTGAAGGAAACAATGGTGGAGCCACAGTTTGAGGCTCAGACCTGGCAGGGGGCAAGAGACACCGGAGGAGGGAAAGTCTGGCTCTGAATGGTTGCCCCCCGGACAGGGTTGCTCTCTCGTATCCCGAGAAATAAGAAGTATCCTGGGGAGAGGGAGAAGAAGAGTTCAGAACGGAACACTGCGACCACTGTGATGGATGGAGTCAGTGGTGATAAAATGTGGATAAGGGAGGAACACACACACACGCACGTGCGCAGCATATCACACTGATATAATACATTCCATATCCTATTATCATAACCCAGGGGTCTGTAATCATTTCTATTCACTCCCTGTACTTCATTTTTTATGTTTGAATGGAATAAATTAACCTGACTGTCTGCGTCATACAGAAAAAAGACACTGATGACTCATGACTCAAAACTCATGACTCAAAACTCCTGCATCAAAACAGCACAAAGCACACAGGAAATGGCTGTAAAAAAAAGAGACTTTAGACTTTAAACCAACTTTACACATCACCTAAAGTTTTCAGCTTGCTTGCTAACAGCAAACTGCATGAAATTTGCGATTTTTTTTTCTGAGATAAAACAGTTTTAACAACAACAAATGAACAACGATGCATGGCTGCCATCACTATGATGCCCCCCCCCCCCCCCCCCCCGCATCGATGGTAGTGACAACTCCTTGTATGGTGGGAAACTATTTCTTCATCCTATGACAGCGTGACCCACCTGGTGTGCTCTGCAGGGCAGCTCCCTGCATGTCCTTTCTCTCCAGAAGCTCATCTCCGGCCACTCTCCTCCAGCCTGACTGCTGGTTAGAAACCGACCAACCGCACGCGTCTCGTTCAAACGAACAGTGTGACCCTGATGGAAGAGCACCTGGAGGAGAAACAAAAACACATTTATTAGATGTTGTAATGTGATTGAAGTGATTAAAGAATAGGCAAAAAAGGTAAAAATGTTAGACTCAAGAAAATGAGAACAAACTGTAGAAATACAAAAAATATGAATGTATATGTATGTTTATATCTGAATATATGTATAGCCAGTATATATGTATATAAACGTACATACAGTATGTACATATATACATACATACGTACATATACACATATAAATATGTATGTGTATATGTATTTTCTAAATATACATATATTCGTAGATATTCATACATAAACATACATATACTGTACATATAGAATTTTTTTTATATTTTTACAGTTTGTTCTAATTTTCAGATTCATTCACATTAACATTATTATCTTTAATCAAATTAAAGAAAATTACCCTCAGGTTTATCAGTGATTAAGATAGTGTAATTTAATTTAATTTTAATATTGTAATTGATATTCTAATAGCTGTGATACAGTGGAAACTTCTGGTTTCAGAAATGTAGTCACACACCAAACCACTAACAGAGACCTGAAAATATAGTTCCTTCCAAGAACGTGTTCTCAGCACTGATCTTTTATATTCCTTTGAGTTGACACCAGACCTTGACAGGAAATGCAACAGACAGGATATGATAATCTGTGAAGAGACATGCTGGACTCGAACCTTTGGCACAGCTCTAAACATACAGTACGGTTATTACTCTGGTTCCTAAGAATGTACCGAAACAAATGTCGGAAAATCCACCTTTTCCTACGGCTCCACGACTCAGAAACACAAACGAAATGTTTCTGCTCACAGCGTGTGGTTGTGTTTTCTTTGAGCTCAGTTAGACTTTCAGAGAAGAAACGTGAGAAATGTCCAACTTTGGACATTGATAAATGTTAAGATATCAACTGAAGAATCCACATTTTGTTCTCACAGTTTTTAAGAGAAGGTACTTTAACACAAGTTCACACGTTCACATTCTAGTACATTTAAACTAAGTACTCTGTGTAGAAAGACAATTAGTAACCAAATTAGCTACAAGTTGGACAAAACACACAAAGCAAACACAATCATCATAAAATGTCAAAGAATAAAAATAGGTGAAAAGCAACCAAGGATAAAATTAGCCAAACGTTAGCAGTTAGCCACAACCTAGCAGGGTAAAACAAAAAGCCGTGAAAAAGCCCTTAAAAACATATTCGTGACCAGAAACGACTATATTTATTGTAATGCGGGGAAGTTAATTAAATGCTGAGGTCAAATTATAATTACAATAAGATGATTTTGAGTAGATTTTAATCATTACAGCTGCCCTACCTCTGTCACGTAGACCATTGTTTCCCAAAGAGTGGTTCATGACCCTCAGGTGGGTCGCAAGAGATTTTTTTTTGGGTCGTCTGTGTTTGTTTCCCTGGAATTTACGAATAATGTCTATTGACTTGGGTCACAAAGGTTTGTGACTTTTAAAATATGGGTCCCCAGAAAAAAACGTTTGGGCCGTAGACTGTAGCAGCTTAGACTGTAGCAGCCTTTCCCACATTTCGCCAGAAAAACAAACTTTTCAACAACTTTTTAAAACTGTCATTTTCTTTAGAACAAAATTAACGATCTAACTTTTTAAAACTGTAATTTTCTTTAGAACAAAATTAACGATCTGTAATTTGACAACACAAAAAAAAGTACACGTCCTCTTAACTCCTACCACAGAGGAAGCCTTCGTCCTCTCCGTAGGGACAGTCAGTGTGGAAGTTGCAGACGTCGCTGGGGTCGATACAGACATCGGCGTGGACGCAGTGGAAATATTCTCCACAGACTCCATCCTGGTGGTCTGGACCTCGGAAAATACACAACAGTCTGTGATCACTTAGTGTCTTTCCAGGAACACTTGGGGCCAATGAATAAAAAAATAACAAATGGTCTAATATTGGTTCCACAGGAAACACCAGAAACTTGGGACACTTCAGAATGGTTGTCATGACAACGGGGTCAGTTAACATAGTTATACAGAGAAAGGAGAAATGAGGGAAATAAACTTGGCCTCTTATCATGGACAAACAGGAACTTGTCTCTGCTGCGTTAATGCTACACTAATGCTAACGCTACATTAATGCTAATGCTACACTAATGCAAGTAAAACACAGGTTGATACATGTGCAAGGACAGAAGTCATTCAATAACGGAAGTCAACAATGTTTGGGCTCGAAAGTAAAAATTTGTGAAATTGTGGCAGTTATGGCAATAACAAAAATTTGATTCTTTAAATAATAAAAAAATCATAGTCTAAAAGAGGACTGGGTTTTTTTTATCTGGAGCTGCAGTTGAAGAACACCACTGTGATTTAACTGCCATTACAGGACATGGTGATTCACCTGATTCACAGTCGACGAACTCCAGTGAGTCCAGAGCCACAGTCAGTCCCTTTTTCCACAAACAGGAAGTGTAAACGAGGGTCACCTGAAACGGCTCGTCCACCTCACCAATGGAAATCTCCAGAACCTCCCACTCTGCCCTGCAACAAGAAGGGAGTATTTCTACCAGAGTAGTACCACGTTCTGAACCACAGCACAGCTCCTGGTACTTGTTGTTGATGTAACTTAGCATTCAGACGTACAGGCAGCTCCTCTCTCCTCTGTCTTTACTCAACAGTCACCTGCTGTCAATAACTGAGCTAACGAGGTTACTGACTTTGGCAAATTGCATTAGCAAATTGAATCTTAAAAGAGGTCAGGATACATGTTGTTGATCACGACGACCGTGTTTTGCATATGTTTTTGATAAGACAAAGAGCAAACATTACGTTTGCTGCGTTTTCAGTGCATTTTTCATGTCCTGCCACTGTCCGTGTTTTTTAACAAACTCTGAAATCTCTCCACAGCACAGCCACCTGTTGTTCTATTCATCGTCAGACCAAATTCACAAAACACATTTGTCTCAATGGGCTTATAGTTTGAAATAAGAATTGAAATTAAACTTAAAATATACTAAAAATGTTTATAAAACAGGTTAAATGGGCAGATATGTTTGCTGCAGAAAAAAACAACAACTCCCTTTTCACAGGAAGAAATTTCCATCAGATTCAGACTCTGTTTCCGTCTGTGTCGGAAAAAAGGGGGGGGGGGTACGGGGATGAAATGACACTGTTATATTTGTCAAGCTTCAACTCAATTAATTAAAAATATTTTGTGTGTGGACTATGTTTAGCTTTACATACTTGTGGGGACATTTTTTTGGTGCTTTGTGTTGAGGACCCTCTGTCTTTGTGAGGACAGCCTTCAAGTCCATACAGTAAAGAGGGTCATTTTGAGGTTGAATATTAAGTTTGGAGTTAGAATAAGAATTAGCGCCGCTGTAGAGTTAGGGTTTTATGTATATTAGTACTTCAAAGCAGAGGCTGTGCCTCAGTTTCACAGCTTCCACTAAAATACATCTCCTGTAAGAACATTTCTGTGGAAAATAACTGTCCATCTTACAGAGGAAGATACAGCTTCCACTAAAATACATCTCATATAAGAACATTCCTGTAAATAACTGTCCATCTTACAGAGGAAGATGATTCATTCCATCCACAGGAGGACTGGTGATATTGTATCAGCTGTGAGCACTTTTTCACCATTAAACCTCTTTACCTCCCTACATGACGTAAAGATCTCATAAACATCTTAAAGAGCTCCACATGACACCTGAAACACCTTTTAATCCTTTTTTTCTGCCCATCATGTGTTTTTCAGCACCTCCCACCTTACATGTTTCTGACCAAACATAGATTATTTCATAAACTACTATGATTAATTTAGTTCATCACTTATCTTTCCCGCAGAAATCCATCTTCCTCCCTCCACATTTTTAACCTGTTTCTCCATAGAGTCCCTGCCGTCTCCGTAGTCTCCACTGAAATGACTAGACTAGATCTTTTTTTAAAACTAAAGACTTCAACATTTTCTTGAATTGAACACAGACCCACGTGCACATTATCAGAGAAAAATACTATATATTAAAAATGATCTCGCTTTTGAAAAATAATTTTAAAGGTCACGAATTCTATCAAAATGATCTGATCTCGCTTTTGAAAAATTATTTTAAAGGTCACGAATTCTATCAAAATACATTGTTATATAAGCATCTTAACTTTTTATAGGACCCTAATGCTATTTAAAAGAAATACAAAGAAAACTAAAAAAAAAAATCTGATCAAAATTCATCAGATGTTCCATGAAAGGTTAAGAGATAGATTCAATTGGTAACATATAATCAGCTTTATAAACTGAACATAAAGGGTCCCGACACTGGACCTTGAGGAACACCATATTTTTAATGCACCGTTTCAGTTCACGTCTTCTTAGCTACATAAGCTGACTGTAAAGGGTCCTAAAACTGCACCTTGTGGGACGCCATATTTCTAATGGTTTTGATTTACATTGATTCAAAACTTCCTCTGATCAAATCCATCCAAATTGAACTCAGTTTATGTAAACAGCAGCTACAACAGCTTTGACCCCTAACACTAGGAGGCAAATGAGGAAATATAATCATTTTAATGCACACAATTCACAGGGCACTCTCACTACTGCCTTTGATTGCAGTACTTTTGATTTCAGAGAACAATAAATGCGGCACGTGAATTGTGGCCACACACACACTCACACACACACACAGACAAAGTACACATTGTGCTCTTACATAAAGGTTTTCTGCGCTATAAATAACAAGAGCATCCAGAAGTTAATGAAACTTCCAGGCCGGTGGACGGGGTTGAATACCTGACAGTCTCATAATGGAATTGCTCAGTCCATTACTACACAGACACAAACAGAGGCTGCATGCACACCTAATGCATACAACCCTGTGTCCGTCTTCTGTCAAAACCAATTATTTATAAATTCATTTCCACGGTTCACATCTGCTGGCACACCAGGCTTTTAGCTACATTAGAGATGGCCTCCATCCCTTTTTAGACAATTCCCTGGGGAACAGAACACCATTCTTCAGTTTATTCCACATGTTAATGTATAAAAAAAAATTCTCAACTTAACTTAAATGCTCTGTGAGTAAAATATACTTGGTGCCCAGCTTTTAACATGAAGCTCTTCCACAAATCAGCAGGCTCTTCAATCCAAAAAAGACGTACGACTTTACTGATACTTGTTTGTGTGTTATCTGACCTGTGGGCTTCTGGGCTCCTGTGGCTCCTGAGGGCCACAGGTTGGACATCAGAATATGTGAGGATGGGTTTGATCAGGAGCGTCAGGTTTCCCAACGCCGGCTGAGACTCAAACAGAGCCACGTGAAGGCTGCAGTGCTTGTTGCTTCCTGGTAAAACTGGGCTGGTGATGTGGTACTGACAGCTCCCAGAAACCTCAGCGGCGGAGGATGGGGTTAAGAGCAGGAAGTGCCCTGTGGTAATAAAGCAAAGGGAGAAAGTTCAAGTTAGACACTTTTATGGCAGCCAAACCCGAACGCTCCATCAGCGTTGCATCAGAGAGCTTTTATTTTGGAGATCAAATGGACCACTGAATGGTAGAACTAGGAAGAAAGAAAAGCTGAAGCTGACATGTTGATTAAGAAGCTTTAAAGTGGTGATAAAATAATGCTGAAATCCAACATCAGGACTTGATGAAATATATCTTTATATATATTTATTTATTTTAACTTCATATCATTTCACTTTTTTTTCAATATTCTTTCATTCAAATATAGTGGCTGCCGCACGTCGAGTAGAGAGCTTAACGTTGAAAGCCCCTTAAATATCTACGTAGAGAAATCTCACACACACTCAGACACAGTTTTCATGAGTTGTAAAATGCATTCCCTAAAAACCACTACAAATGTACGTCTAATCTTAATCCTGACCTTAACATGTCCCCTATTCTAATCCTAACTCCAAATATAATCTTTAATCTCAAAATAGCCTGAAAAATGTCCCCACAATACAGCCTTTCAACTGAATAAAAAAATGTTCCCTCAAGGATAGAATTCATATACATATAACACACACACTGCGGAATACAGTTAGATCCTATCATTACAGAAGAACGAGGAGACTGCGAAGTACTGTACTGTACTTCAAAGAAACCTGTAGCTGAAGTATCTGTGAGATTGTACTTTAAAAAAAAAAAACAGGTCAAAATACTGTATATTCTGTATGTTTGAAAAGAGTTTGGAAAGAAAAACAACGTTGATGTCCTGAAACTGCGAGGTGAGTGGAGTCTCACCCCCGGTGTCTCCCTCTGAGTGGTCAGTCACTGGCATTTCCCCGGCCCGTGCCCTTTGCGGTTGCCGTGGCGACACCAGCAACCAGTCACTTTGGTCGCTGTGATTCGATAAAGTCCAGAGGCACTGTGATTCAAAATCACATGACGTGACTGCAGGACAGAGAGAGAGGTTAGACCTTAACTCAGTCTGAAGGTTACAGTAGATTTACAGACACGTGGGTCTGTGGAAAACTCCGGACTCAAAGTACGTGTTACTTCAAACAGTTCACTACTCTGAACAGACAGGGAATTATAACCTTAAATTCTAGAGGAAAAAAACACCTTTTAAAAATAAAAAATATAGACATTTAACTCACATATAAAACTGCCTTTTACGGTTAACATACAATGGTTGTAAACAATGAGGAAAGAGCAGTGAGGAGGTTTTAGCTTCTCTATGCTAAAGACTTAGCTCTCTGCTCATCTCCAGCATTTCCTTATGAATTTATATTTAGGACACTCAGGAAATTAACAGTTATTGTGTGTCTCTGTTCAGGGAAGATACGCGGGATCAGAAAAAGAAGTCATGTGACAGTGAGTGAAAGCTTTCACGGTAGATTACACGTTAAACAGCCATGACAATCCCTGAGGGGATTTACATACATAAATCAAAAATGTAAAAGTGATTTTATTTGGCTGGTTTCTATTGTCTGTTTGTAACTTTTACTAAAAATACTAATGTGAGCCTTCCGTTCTCTCTGGGGGGTTTAATGAGAAATAAGTTGTGGTGTAGTGTCGCGGTTAGAATGCCTGCCTTACACATCTGCCTTAGATGCTGGGTTTGAGCCCCAGAGGAACCACATACTTAACACATACTTGGCCTCTCCTGTGTGGGTTGCAAAGACTCACACTATAAATTTCCCGATTGTTGGGCCAAAAAGCGACTCTACTGCTTACTGTACTTTCCAGACTATTGAGCGCAAGTTTAAAAAGAAGGGGACAAAAGCATATGTATAAACCGCAGGTGTCCATGTTGTAACATTTTCACTTTTAATTAAATAAATACTTCCCCCCCCCGAACAGTTCCTGTAACACGGCTGGTTACACGTTAGCTCTTTCCTACTTCGCAGCCCTGACCATAGTTGAAATGCACAGGGGAGACTAAGTGATCTGCTCCAGCGCCAAAGCTTACGTTAGCTCCGGGGCTAACTGCCTTCACTTTGTGCTCGTCCGCAGCAGAGGTCAACAGAAACAGGGACGTTTCTGGAATTTGTTTTTATTATCAGCCACACCGAGCACAACAGAACATAAACATTGTTTTAACAGCTCCTGTATAACGAACTCACGCTTTAACATGACAGGACGACAACTGCTCTCAACTTTCGCTACCGTTCTCTTTCTCGCGCGCCCCACGCACATATACGCACACAGCCATTCACAGACAGACATACGCTACTAGTATAACACAGTAGCCTAACAGAAAAGCTATTGATCGCTAGCGGTAACAACTTCGTTTTCCGTAAAAATTAATAATTGTTTAAGCCGCTGGGCTATTAAACTCTTTTTAATGGAATACATGCAACACAGCTTAATAATAATTATATTTATTATTAATATTATTTTTGTTGTTATTATCGTTCTACAGTTCGTGTGTATCCTTAGGAAATGCACGGCTCTTACGTTGGTTGTCGTCCTCAGAATCCAGGTGAGAAGGACTCTCCTTGTCTGAGATTTCCTCCTGAAATCTGTCCAGAAGAGTATGACAAGTGGCGCTGGCTAGCAGTGAGAAACAGACAGAGAAAGTGACGGTGGTTTAAAAGCCAGCAATAAATGTTGTGTGTGATTGTTATCCAAGGAGTGAGGCACAGAATCAACAATCATGATTTACATTTTGTTAAAAGAATGTACTGGTTCTTCTAAAGGGTTAAACATTCATCAAAATGTCAGCCATCAGCAGCAGCATCAGTGATCCTGTGGCCCGCAGATTAATCCGTCTTCATCACCGCAACATACAGTATATTCACCATCAGAGAGTGTGTGCCGCAGGACACCTCACACAGATTACACACGTCTCTATATTATTGGCCCATATTAGCATAATTATATCATATCTGTAAGCATTGTTACAGTTTTTTTCTCCGATAATGAAACCCCGATAAAGCAATGCCTGAGTTTCGTCAAATGACCCTAAAAATAGTTTTTTCGTGATAAACGACTGTATGTGACCGTGAAAGTCACTAGATGTCAGCATTGCAGCTCATTTTATTCATCTATTTTAATAATCAGTGGATTGTACGCAGAATGCTGGTGCCAGCAACGTGTGCAGTTGTTTGTACAGATAAATAACTAAATATAAAATATTATTAAATATTACCAGGACTTTATCAGTATTGGTTGATATCTGAATCGGAAATTAGGAGTTTGGACAATATCAGCATATCGGCTAAAAGTTGATATCCGACATCCCTAGTTAATTTTAGTCTTGTTTTTATCGCCCTTTACATTTGAGTAGCTATAGAGATATAGTGGTGACATAATCACTTACCATTCTGCCGTAGATGACACTTCATTGCTTATAAATTGGAATTTTGCACTGATTTTTAAATCGTTCATTATTTCATGAAACGTAACAAAGCTGGTCAAAGTTGATTGCGATCCCTGAGGGTTCTAACTTAACGTGTTTTCAGAACGCCAACACTGGTTTTCTCCACCACCACCATGACGTCTCTGAGTTGTGTCTCTGAGTTGTGAAGTTTTCAAACTCTCTCAGGTTTAAGTAGGTTAACAAGGCCTGGCTGCTGTGAGACGCAGACGCAGCTCGCTTTTCGAGAACAGGCTGACCCAACTCTGAAGTAGGTTAGGGTTTTTCAGAGCCTGAATAAAAATATTTGGGATTTTACTGTCTGCGCTGCTGGAAGAGAAGAAAATATGTAAGGGACAAAAAGGGTTTTATAAGAAAAAAACTACTTGAGGAACAGAAAGAATGACTGAGGTTCAAAAACTGAAAAAACACGCAAAAAAAAAATCTTTTCAGGTTTACAGATGAAGTTTTAGGGAGAGAATCAGACATGTTTCATTACATATTATTTTAAAATGGAGTAGGTCATTAATAAACGCTAACAGCAGGAGGAGGATTTCTGTTTCCTGCCGTCAGCTCATCTGCACTGTATCTGATGTGTATAACCCTGGCTCAGTCACTGATAATAGATGCAGATAAAACAGAAAACTACACACATGGCCTCACATTGGCTGTCAACATATTTTTCAGTTGTGGTAATTAATGGTTCCAGCTGGAGCTGCAAACCATGTGAAGTACAACAGAAAAACAAAAAGAATGTGTCTACTGTAAGTTCACAGTTGTTCGTTATCATGTGTCCTGGAAACTGTTAAGAGTCATAATAAATATTACCAGGACTTTATCGGTATTGGTTGATATCTGGGACAGAACAAAAGCAGAAATTTCAAAGCGTATAACACGCCACCTCCGCCCCAGGTCACCGTACAGTACAGTACAGTATAAGAAAGCAACTATTGACCTTAAATTCTGACCGAGTTCGCTGGTAAATGGTACTTATTAGAAGGAGTAATCCATCAATCACACTGTCCTTCTAAGTCATCAGAGCAGGACACCAGTCTGATCTTGACTGTATATATCACCGTACTGTGTTAACCACACATCATTCATTCATGTTTTAGAGCATTTGCCATGATATTTTGAGCAAAATAAAAAGAGGGAAAAAAACCAAAATATTTTTGTCTTAATAATAGTATACAGTAACCTGAAGCAACATTTTGACAAAAAACTTGGTCAAAGTTTCTTGTCAACTTAAATAAATTTGGTTTCAATAAGAAGATGAAAAATAATTTTATAACATTGCCAGAACAAAAATGTTAAGACCTTAAGACCTGCAGTACTTAAGCGAATGCTCTTAGGATCACAGCCCGGCCTGTGTTTTTTGGAGCAGGGTCTGTACACAGAGCCAAGTAAACTAAAGAGGAGGGGGCTTGACATGTGACCTGACATTCAACACGCCAACTGGTGTGACCGCCGGACAATGAGAGAGTTGATAATATCTCAGCGGGGTCATCGTAACTTAACCTTTCCTAATGTCCGCTGAAAAGACAAACCTCTGTTCTCAGCTGTCTGCGGGCGAGGTCACAAAGGTCAAGCAGGAAAAATGGAATAACTAAAACGAGTGTTCAGTAAAAGCAGCGAGTGATTATGACAAGAAGACACTGAGAGAGAAGGGTTTCTGAATGGCAGCATCAGTGTTTATGGAATAAAAGCTGCTATGGATAGATTCATGTGGAGGGGGCATGGGGGGGTTCCCCACATTAAACATTAACAGACCAAAATTAAATTCAAATATTTAATTATTTTAGGGGATTTCCCCTCTCTGTATTTAGAATATATATTTTTAATCTGTTTCTTCTTCTTTTCTTTTTGTTTAAAAAAATGGTTACATTGATAACAGTCCAGGCTGTTGTTGGTCCAACACAGTGTGAACTGAGAGAGAAACTTTTGAAAGCTAACATTTCTGAACAAAGACATCAATGACGGCCTCCTTCATCTCCTCATCCCCACAGCCCATGCCTCCTTCCACTGCTCCTCATTTCAACGTTCTGCTTCTCCACGTGATGAAGCTCAGATCGACTCGTCCATACAGGACTGCTGCACTTCCTCTTTGATGTTTGGATGTGCAAATATGACATTAAAACTCTTTCACTTGTCTGTATCAGTGAATAAAAGCTCTTGATGACAGAGGTTGGACCTCCTCTCCTCCTCTCCTCTCCTCCTCTCCTCTCCTCTCCTCTCCTCGCCTCCTCTCTCCTCCTCTCCTCTCCTCCCCTCCCCTCCCCTCCCCTCCCCTCTCCTCTCCTCTCCTCCCCTCCCCTCCCCTCCCCTCTCCTCTCCTCCCCTCCCCTCTCCTCCCCTCCCCTCCCCTTCCCTCTCCTCTCCTCTCCTCCCCTTCCCTCTCCTCTCCTCTCCTCCCCTTCCCTCTCCTCTCCTCCCCTCTCCTCTCCTCACCTCCTCACCTCCAGGCTGACTCTACTATTCTTCTCTCGTTCACAGCTCAGTGACATGTAATCTGAGCGTGTTGACAAAGCTGCCCGCTCAGTCAGCTCCAATGAGCCTAATGCACAACATTTGCGAAATGTCAAGACCACGGCTGTGTCCAAAATCACTCACCCGTTCCGTTCTCCTTGTATGAAGAATTCTATAGAGTGGACTCGCTGGTTAAATGAAGGACGACTTCAGACAAGACTTAATTAGGTCATTACTGTCGCACAATTAAAACAGACAGATGGACGCTGCTTCCCTCACTTCCATGTCATCAGGACTGCAAGGCATGATGGGATACATTGCTTAGGTAGTGACCATTGGATGTTCCCTAGATTCCTCTGTGTAGTGCACGATGTAAAGGTAGGGGGCAGTCTCGGACACAGCCCATGTTATTTAAAACTGTATAGGCTAATCTCAGACTTATCTTAAAATTAGCAACATTGACAAGTACTGTTTTCTGGATTAGTTCTCTGGTCTCGAACAGTGAACTCAGATCCTGTAAGCATGTGGTCCAGTGGTAAAAGGATCAGACTTGTTATCAGAGGACCAAGGTTCAAATCCCACCTTTGCCAGCTGTGATATGTAAATGATGTCTATTTCCCCTGGGGCAATCAGGGGTTGCTGATTGGGCAATCACTTACACACAGTGGTGGCTTAGTGGTTAAGGAAATGGACTTGGGTCCAGAAGGCTTCGCGGGCTTTACGTGCCCCCTGCTCACTTTGGTGATGGGTAAAATGCAGCGTTCACGTTCTGTGTGTCACAATGACAAGCAAGTCTCTTTCACTTTCAATGGGTTAAAATATATGCAATTCTTCTTGCTCTGGAAGAAAAAAAAAAGCAGCTGTGACATATGAGTTATTACTGCCACAGATGTATGTGACCACTTTATTACAGTCAAACAACAGCCCTGCGTTAACCACACATTAAAGTCAAACACAACTATTGACAACGTGAACAAACATGTCGAGTGTGTGTGTTTAACACAAACATGGCCTTGAGCCACAAACACACTCGTCACGGCTTTACTTAAACAAGAGTTACATCCCAGATCAGAGGAACCAGCAGATGGAACTGTCGTTCTGTTTTCACTGGGGAGTCATCGTTGATGAGACTCGAAGTCTTTGTGGTCATTTCAAACATATAAGATGTTGAAAAAGGTCAGGTTTATGTATCATTCTAACTTCTCTGAGATTGATCTGCACCCATTTAAAATGTCTGTTTTAATGGCTATCAAGGGCTGTGTCCGATAGTGCCCCCTACAGCCTACAAAATGCACTTACATATGGAGCATGCCATTTTGTAGTGGTGTTCGAATGTCCGACACTTCACCACGGAATTTAGTGTACAACCGATTGCCACTACAAAAGCTATATATATCCCATCATGCATTGCGGTTGCGACTGATAAATGATGCGTAGAGAAAGGGAGCAGCGTCCGTCCATCTATTTCAACTGTACAATGACGTAACTAACGTCACGTTGATGTAGTGTCCGAAACCGTTCTTCATTCCACTATAGTGCGCTATATAATAATTCCCTATATGTATATATAGATCTAACCTAAATTGAATCATAATAATCCTGTAGAATCTTTCTTTTTCCTGTTAAGGTTAAAATAAGACGAGTTAACTGAAGCTTCATTTAATGAGTGAACTACAGTTCTGGTGAAGCTGAGTTGAACACTGCGTCTAATCACTGCATCAGAAATGATCTGAAATAAAAAGGAATAATGGAAATCTCTCTCCTGATTTAGAGCGGACGCCATGTCGGTGTATTCATTCTCATTAAAGCCCACTCACTGTAGGCTTCACGGCGATGAACGCTGAGACTCTCAGCTCAAGTACACTGTGAGAAATACATCCATTTACCGTCTGCAATTATACACTGGAGAATAAAAAGCACAAATGTAACATAATGAGTGAATTAATCTTAGCTCTGCAGCTCCCCTGCTGTTAAAGTGGTATTAGACAAAACGCTTTAGAGTTATTTAATGAAATTGTTAGCAGTGTTTCACATGTTATATTATCCTTAAACTTCACTGCCTTCACATTTTGTTATTGTCATTTTTGTTACAGGAATTTCTTTTCCCACTGTGAGAATATTTTTCCCCTCTCTCGGCGTTAAAACTCAACCCCAACGACCCAGGCATGTGCAACAAATAAAAT
This sequence comes from Cynoglossus semilaevis, assembly GCF_000523025.1. Lineage (NCBI taxonomy): Eukaryota > Metazoa > Chordata > Actinopteri > Pleuronectiformes > Cynoglossidae > Cynoglossus > Cynoglossus semilaevis. Next base: position 7,289,384 of record NC_024307.1, on the reverse strand, counting down.
TTTTGGTATTCCCAAAATAATCAAGTTCAATAATTTAATTTATGTTTTAATTGGTCGCAGCCCGACTCCACTTAGATTCAATGTCTCGATGCCGTCCAATGTCTTTTCAGAGACTGAGGATTAGACAAGTGGTGACTGTTTTGCAGAAAAGAACATGTGATTTTTCTGCCTAATCACACTGTGAGTTTTGAGTTGGAACTCGACTGAGGAGCCTCCACTGCTTTATCAAGATGTACACGCATCAGTAAACAGGCTGTAAATGTCAAGTCCAGGCAGAAAGATGAACTTTTTAATGAGAATGTTAAAGAAGGGGAAATGACAACTGGGCCACTGCCCCCCCCCCCTCACTCCCTCCCCCTCCAAATTATCTGGTCAATTAAAAACATTTCCTGTATCAACAATGTCAAACAGACGAGCCTTTAGAACTTGGAGATTTTTTTTTATCCACAATAAAGTTGACTGATCCTTTAAAGGCGTGGAGATGGGTACACAATGGAAACATTTGTTCGTTCCCCCCAAAAATCACCGAATTGATTAAAGGTTGTCAAACAAGTCATCAAAGATCTAAAAGATTTCTAAATGTCAAAATAAATTGCAGAGAACAAACACCAAGAGAAAAGAAAAGGCCTTTGTAATAATTACTACAGAATTTAATTGAATTATTTTTAGTCCTGGGCTACAAAACCTGGTAAGTCCTACAGGTGGCACTAGAGCATGGATTCATTGGTTGAGTTCAATGTTGACTTTAAAAGTCTTGTTGGTTGGTTTGTTGAATGGATGGACGGATGGATGGATGGATGGATGGATGGATGGATGGATGGATGGAAATTCCTATGTCTCTACATTAAACTACAACCTTACCTCGATAATGTCAGTGTAAGGCCAACATTCTAGACTGTAGTGAAAATCCTGCACTGATTAGACAAACGACTGTGACTGTGCTGTGACTGTTAAGATACAATGAAAAGATAAGACAATCTGAAGCAGCCACAGTCAACCAGCTCACTGACTTTTATCTACTGACAACTTCATAAAACCAAACAGAGTAAGAACACTGGTTTGACTGAAGGAAGTCATCTGTGTGAACCTGGAGGATGACTGAGAACCTCCATAGAACCTCCATAGGCTACCCCCAGCTCAAGCCCTGTGACGTTTAGCCTGAGAGGCTCCACCTTCTGATCGGGTTAAACTCCACAGACAACCCGTGTTTACCGGAGGACCAGAAGTGCTAAGCTCAACAATGCTGCCTAAGGCAAGGACCAGACCAGTCTTGTCAGGAACACGGAGTGAGTCTACAGTTACGTTGTAGATAACTGTCCAGTTTATCCGTGACCAAACAGTTCAGTGTTTTTTGTTACCCAGTAAATTTGAAGCAATAAAACCAAATGGCTGCAAGAGAGAAAAAAAACCAATGAGTTTCTTATGGTTGTTGGAATAAATAGCTTGTAAAGATGGATGATGGACGAGGAAGAAGATGAGTCCATGCAGCTGACAATGAGTTATGATTGTGCTGCGCCTGGAAAACATTCTTACACAGATAATTTCTGAGTAATCACAGAGTGTTCTATTTTTGGATAATGATAGATTGACACTTCATGACACTCAGCTCTCCTTTCTAGTGAAGAACTACAATATATTTGTTTATGTTAGAGAGTGTGAAGTAAACCAAAATTCCTTTTATGCTATTAATTTTGACACACAATTAACTCTCGTGATGTGACTTTGAATCAACAACTTCCATCTGATCCAGGGAGAAGTCGTGTGATGTGATGCTAATGTTTGGATGGCAGGAACATGAATAAAGAAACTTGTCTTTTCAACGGCTAATTCAGCTTCACAGTTAAAACCGCAATGTATTGTGATGCCAGGAGATAAGTGGTTAGCACCACAATGTATTGTGATGCCAGGAGATAAGTTACTAAATTCCAAACAAGTTCCAAAACTTCCAAACTTCTTTTCCTCTCACACCCTAACACGCTACAATATCATTTCACTGTGAAATACCACTGAGGATAATCCTCTTTTCCCTGTCCTTGTTTTTGGATTATTACAACATTATTTACAACTAGCATATATTTGTGTGGCGCAAAAATATAAGTTAAAATTCATGTTAAAAAGATACATTTAGAATGGATAAAAAAAAGAAAATAATTTAAGCTAAATGTGGACTAACCCTATGTGATTAATCGTGATTTAAAATTTCGTTTCGAGGGTTACATTTTTTTATTTAAAGAAAAAAGCCCAGAATAGATAAAGTGTACATATTGTTAAATGTATTTGGGCCCTCTTAATTTACTGACCTTATCTTGGCAAACCTACGTTGTCTACATTAACCTTGTGATGTCTGAATTCAAATGCATTAGAAATGCATTGGAGACACAAAATTAGTCATTTTACAATTTAACAGTGGTATTTGTATGAACTAAATACGTGTATATAACAGTAGTATACCCCAAAACCTGGCGTCTTAAGTATCAAAGCAGGAACATTTGGCTTTCATACATTTTTGCATAATTAAATCTGGGCCCTCTTCAAAAAGGTCGGACCACAGCTGACGTCAAACGGAAAATCAGGTTATTCAATTCCAAAGCCATATTCAATCAAACAAGAAAACATGAAAACAATTTACCTGACTCCAACAATTGAAGGAACAGTTACTGAAGAGCAGTTTGTTGTTTTTCTAAAAGGTAATCAAATCTGGGTCCAATCCTCGAAGGTGGTTGTCAGTAATTTAAGATAAGTGAGCGCAGATCAGGTTTGTCTTTCACAGCCATCACAGAAAACGTGGAGACAAACCTAGCATGGAACCATTTATGCTCCACTTAAACACACACACACACACACACACACACACAGACATGAACGCACATACCTTAAGTGTAAACATCGGTGGAAAGGACTGCATCACTCAGTGGAACGTCACTGAATGTATCAAAGTGCGACATAATGACCTGAACCACGATGATGACAAACCTCCACTGGCAGAAAAGCAAAAATCCTTTTAGTCTGGAATACAGACTAAAAGGATCAAATCAGAACCAATCAAACCAAATTTCAGCTGTGATCTAGGGATGTCACCTGCTGGAACGGCAACGAGCAACGCAGTCGTCAGAGGTCCGTTAATGTCAGTCATTATAAGGCACTCAGTTTCATGAAGGCGCTGAGATTTTCACTGGGAGTGACCCGGGTGGACAGGATTGGACAAAGAAGGGACGGTGAAGGTGGAGCACAGATACTGATGTCTGAGATGGACCTGCGAGTCGTGAGGAGAAGAAGAACCCAGAGAAGATTTGTGGATGTCACGAAAGAGGACAAAGGAGATTGTTGGTAAACAGTAGAAGAGGGAATGGGATAGGGTAAGATGGAGGCAGGTGATTCACTTTGGCGACCCCTGAAGGCACCAGTACAAAGACAAAATCAGCAAAAAAATTTGTAATTTATCGTACATTAAATTATCGTCATTAAATGCAACACGCCTGCAGATTAGAGTCATAAACCCCGGGCAGCAGCAGTCGGGCTCTGAGTGTCATCATAGGTTCCCGACCCCTGAGCTATGGCAAGGACCTGACAGTTTTAAAACAGTGGTTAGTATCTTACAGCAGCAGTTTTCAAAGTGGGGGTTGTAGCCCCCTTGGGGTCACCAGTGGGCTTCTGAAAATTGCAAGGAAGATAATACAAAAAATAAATAAAAGAGTCAAATTATATATATATATTTTTTTTTTTTTCAAATTATATATATATATTTTTTTTGGTAAGCCTTTGTACCGCACAACATAAACTGTCGTAGTCGTCGGCTTCCGACGGTACAGGACAACTAGTCTTCATCAAGACCTTCCTTCAGTCTTAGGTGCATGTCAGTGATGAGTTTTTACAACTTCACTAAGTCATTGTCTGAAGTAAAACAGAACGGTTTTATCTCCGCTCTCCAACGTTTCGTGTTCCAAAATTTTCAAGAATTGTTTAAGCTGAAAAAAAAAAGGTCCAAGAGGATTTTGAGTCGAAGTCTAAATCACTGAGTCCATGTCATAGTAGGAAAACTTGTTGAATCTACAGTAGGCACAAGGTTTCTATTCCTATTCCATGAAAACAAAATCAAACAAATGCATTAATGATCATCACTCTTGGGATTTTAGTGCTAGTCCCTATAGTCCCTATAGAAACTAGTGAGTCTGGAGTCGGATTCCACATGTGAGGAGATTCAAAGTGAACCGCAACTCAAAGAGAAAATCCTGAAGGGGAATCTAAGTCCCTACGGTTTCAATCGAGAAACATCCTAAACAGAATCCCGACGGCTTCAAGACTGAAGTCGCTGTGAGAATGTCGTAGGTCATTTGGTACCGGACAGCAGTGGGACACAAATGTACTTCAGTTTTACCAAAGTACTTCGAAGAATACACTCATAACCCTTTACTTTTTTTCATTTAATCTGTCAACGTTAAAGAATACAGTCATAACTTTTTTTCATTTAATCTGTCAACGTTTCAAAACAAAAGGTCATTCAGACTCTGATACTGACAGAAGAAAGACTATGTTTTATTTTGAAAATGTATTGATTCTTCAATGAAAAGGTCGGGGACCACTGATCTAGACTATCAACATAGTCATTTCTTTTCCACTATAACTATAACTTCGACCAGTGATGTCGTGATCCATCTGTCTTTCCTGTCTAACCTCTCCAGAAGGTTGAAAAGAACACTTCACACTGAAATATACAGCACAGGCTTCTCACCAGAAGCTTCCTGACTGCAGCGGAGACAAATGCAACTGTCACAGAGAAATGTAACAAATGGAAGAGGGGAGTCATTTGAAAACACTGTTTACAGATCCCATGTAAATGACGTATTAAAACATTTGGAGAAACGTAGCCGTGAATATCAATTAGCCTTTCTTGAACCCTTTTGATATTTTGCTCTTTGCATAATGTAATTGTTGTAAATGATCATTTAGTGACTTTACTACGGTATTGTAGAGCGGAGCGTTCAAATCACATGATTCAGAAGGTGGACTGTAAAAGTCTCTGTTGAAAAAAAAAGACATCAAAGACATCAAAAGTTTTAATAGCTTCGAGGCTACATTAGCAGCTAAGCTACGTGGCTTCGTCAGAGAGTGGACGAAGTCAGAAATGAGCTCAAACTCTCCTTAAAATATTTGAAATTGCTTCGAATATTCTTATTGACTTAAAGTTTTAAGAATTCCACCTAAAACTAAGATTCGATTAGAATTGACCAGGAAGAAAGTAAAATGGCCTCACAGGGACTCTGAAGTTAGCAACAAATAAAGTCAGAATTGTCTTGGTTCAGTACGCACTACATATTGAACAGTACGCAATTTTATATTTATTTTATCAAATTCTAATGATGCTTAAAGCTCAGTGCATCTGTTCTCGATTACTTTGCCTTAGGCAGCATTGTTGAGTTTAGCACTTAGCACACGGTACATGTGGAGCTAGCTTGTTGCAACATGGCTAATGCCTCAAATTAGGGGTGAGATTGATGGAAAATTCAATTACGATTCAAAAATGTTTAAAAAAATGTTCATAACTAGATGACAGGAACACAACCGCATTAGCACACATTTAATAAATAAAAATTTGTGAATGTTGTCCGGAAATATTCTTTAATCAAAAAGTTTACTTTTGTGTTGAAACAAATTAAAGTTAAAAAGACTATCAAACCTGAACCAAACTGTGAATTTTGCTACCTAGAGTAGCAAAAAAAAAGTAGTTAGCTCAGAATTAGCCAAAGATTAAGCAAGAAGAAGTCAAAAACAAGCTAACCAAATAAGAAAGCAAATTTTGCAAAAACGTATCAAAAAAATAGTTAAGGAGAAGTTGAACAACATATGCTCAATGTTTAATTTAAACATAAAAGATAATAAATGATCATTTAAGGATTTATTGTAAAAAAAACATTGTAGTTTGCCGTTCTGCAACGCCTATACTTTTCTCTGACGATCCCATTAGCCAATCCCTGAAGTTTGTCTAATGAACTGTCGGTTACACCCTTCTAATCAACGCGACAGGTCTAACTGCCGCCTGCAGCGACAGGTTCAGAGATCAAAGTGTGAGCCACAACATCTGTGAACCAACATGTTCGGCTGTAAAAACAGTTCTCACCGGTGAGGGTTCTTCCTGATCAGAACGTTTTCAACATTCATGCTGCTGTTTAATATCATCAGGACGACCTGACGCTGTGTTCCTGTACTGTTATGTTTTTTTCATATTATTATAATTTTCTTCGGCCCCTGACAGTTTCTGAAACTAATTTGGAGCCTTAAGCTTAATGTACATCACATCAATAAAAACGTAATTTCTCGGAGACTTGGCCGCTGCTCGGAGAAGAGAATGCCCTTCACCAGCTTCTGTACGGAAACGGCTCGTGAGTGGATATGACTCAGACACAGAGGGGAGGGGGCGGGGGGC
>NC_024307.1:7264828-7282880 GCF_000523025.1 Cynoglossus semilaevis | reverse complement strand
GGGGGTGTGCTGTCTAATGTGATACTGTGAGTTTTGGCAGAGCCTCACTCTGGCTCCTCTGCTGTCATTTGGACAGAGTGCAGTGAGAGCCGCTGCCTGCTCCAGAGCAGGGAGAGGCCAAAAGAATCACGTCCCGCTGTGTCTGATGTTTAGAAAAGAAACAAAAGACGAAACACGTTATTTATTCATCAGTTCTCTCCGAGACTGGCTCAACTTTTAGGTCCTCAACAGGGGGTCTGTGACCCCTAGCAGATCCACAGAGGTGGAAAAAGCGGGGCGATCATGGTCAGACATCTTGAATTAAACATAACTTCATGAATAAATAAAGTGAATTAAATACATCACAATATTTTTGATTGGTCCCTGCAACAACTCTTTACTATTTTCCTGAAAAATTTAAAAACAAATTTACATCTAACAAGACAGTAATTTTTTTTAAAACAAAGTCCAAACATTGAGAAAGTTAGCTGTTTATATATATATATAATCCAAACATTAAAAAAGTTGAAGACAGCACAGATCTTTTTAAGTATTTACCGTTTAAATATAGACCAGTAGGTGGCAGAAAAGGAACTCAAAGGGATACAATATGCCAAAAAAGACGGTGAAAAGAAAAGCCCTATGCCAAGAAATCCTCTTCAGTTAAAATCTCAAATGTTGCAGAAACATCCAAAATAATATCTAAAAAGTCGTTATACATCACTGAAGATTTAGATCGATGTCTCTCAGAGTTATTTTTCATGTTTATTTCTTTGTGTCCAGTATCTGATCCCCATTCTCAAAAACTAACTGTATTACTTATCCACTTTAAGTTAAAGTTTTTACCAAGATTTACAATAAAGAACAAAAGTTAAAGCAAAAAAACCCAAAGTTTTAGCACCTCCTTCAGGGTAGGAGGAGAAACTACACACTCCTTTATAAATGTGTTCATACTTCTTCCTTTTATTGTTCAATGCTAACATCCACAGGCATGAAGTGAGCTCATTGCCGCTGACACTCACATGACTTACGGACACATTCAGCTCAATTCAAACATAAATTCTCTCTTTTTTTCTTCTCAAGAATGAAACATTAAAAGACACAAAAACTGTAGTGACTTCAAACTCAACACGTCACTAATTCACGTTACTGTGTTGACGTAGTGTCTCCACACATTCTAAATCATTTTTAAAAAACTCTGTTTAAACTGCACTAATTCATCGGAGTCGTGTTGTGTCTGTAGTTTGAACCACAGACACGCAGTGAAACTCGGGTGATGAATGCGCTCCGAGTGCACGCGCACAAAGTGATAACGGTTACAGTTGTGGAGAGCGTTTTCTTGGCCAAGTGTTTTCGTGCTGCGGTGAAAAAGCGACATAAATCAAATTCTCCAGAGTTGCACGTGAAGTAACCCGTCCCGGACTAAACGTTAAAACCTCACACACACCGGCTAAAGCAGAAAGTGTTGTTGTTTTGTTTTTCTTACCTAGTAATATGAGGATGGAGAGGTGGTGGCGCTGTCCTCCTTTATAATCCATGACTGTCTCTCTGACCGCTGCTCCACGGACTGTTGGTTTTATCTCCTCATGGATGCGTGGAAGTGACGGTCACTGACCGCAGACTGGTGATGCACAGGGTGAGGGAGACGTAGACACGCAGAAAGAGGGGGGAGAGAGGGGGGGGCAGTTAGAGTGAGAGAGAGAGAGACGGAGAGAGAGAGAGAGCTCCAGTGGATAGCGGACTTGTTTTCTCCAAGTTGCGCACTGTTACTCATTCCAGTGATGCTGATGCAGCTCCCGGTGACGACAGCCGTCCCTCCTCCTCCTCCTCCTCCTCCTCCTCTTCATTCTCCTCCTCTGCCCCCGCACTTCATCTGTGTTAACCACCGGTCCAAGGGCTTCTTGTGATCCCCCCCCTCCCTGTGCCCGCCGCTGCCGCCGCTGCCTGTGGCACCACCTCAGAAAGTACAAGCAGGGCCGGACCGAGCTGTTTTGGTTTCAAGTTTGAAATTTTGATGGCATCCAGTTTTACTCAATTAGTGTTACTCAAGTTTTAAACATAACCACAGGTGGAGCTTTTAAACTGGCAGCCATTTTGAAGTTGGATGCAGACTGTTGCGTTGACCGTGAACTCCTGGGAAACATGATGTGAGATGAAGGAAGTTCATGCAACCCACCTGAGGGACACGACGCAGTCTTTGGGAAAGAATGGTTTGAACTGTGAAATATAAGTGCTCAAAACGACACCAGTGAACTGGTTAACAGTGAGTTAACCACGAGGGTTAAAAGAAGCATCTCGTCGGTTGAAATGAATGTTTGGTTAGTGTTTTCTTTTTGGATAAGAAGTCGTGCGCTGCCTCAGGTGATGAAATCTGAGAGCGAGAGATTAAAGTGTAGTGTTTCATAAGTCATGTGTGAAATTTGACCTACGGGAACATCCAGTCCTAAACCAACACGTGCTTCAACTCAGTGTTCCCTTTTTTTCCAGTTCATTTCTAGCATTAGCAAACACAAAGTTTAGGCTGCACTTCCCCATGCCCGCCACACAAAGGCGTTAGAAGCAGGTCTACAGACGGACATACCTGAATGTTTGTCAACGCCGCTTCAGCCGTCAAGACTCTTGGCGTCCCTTAATGTTCGAGAGTGAACCTGTCAATAGATGACAAATTATAAAAGCACTTAACATAGCACGAAGAAAACGGGGAAGAAAAGACAGCCTCAGGACAGAGGAACGTTAGGGAACAAAGGTATGTTAATTTTTAAATGTTTAAAACGTCCGCCCGCCTTATTTTTGACATCAGTTCTTTCATCTCTAATCCCCTTATCCTGCTATGGGTCCCGAAGGGAAACTGGAGCCTTAACCTGTTTACAGAGGGGCCAAAAAACAGCAAACTATAATGGCAACAGGTCACAAGTTTGTCTGTGTTGGGTTTGTTTTTGTTTTAAAAAAAACTGGCTACAACTGTGACCACAGTACGTCTGTTTTGTGTTTGTTTTTGTTTAAAAATACTGGCTACAACTGTGACCACAGTACGTTGTCTCGTCTTTGTGTTAAAAAATATATATAACACATTATGACTATACTAATAATTCAAATCCCCAAGAGTGGTATTTAAACATTACTGTTGGTTTCAAACAGTAATCTACAGCTACGGTTCAATACTGCAGTACATACAGTAATACTGGCGTAGACGAGTACTATTCCCGTCTCTGTGATGATTTCGACCATGTTGTTATTCAGCTGATGTGTGTTTTGATGCATGTGAGCACAGGGCCTTAATATAGACAGATCTAAAATACAGAACCGAGAAGTCCGGCTGTAATTTCTAATAAGTCCAATCACGTAGAAAGGCTAGTTTCCAAAATGCTGATCTTTTTTTTTTAAAATTCATCTTGGCACCAGCTTGAATTTATTAGATGTCTCTGCAGGGAATTACTCTATATTCTGTTCTTTTTTTTTAATATAAATTGGAAACAAAAAAAAAAACGTGTCATTAAATAAACATCAGCTCAGTGCCTGGTCTGATTTCCTGTCTTCTCCAGTTCCATTAGAATTAACTATGAAAAGCCTCACCAGTGTCTTAAACCTGTTGTAACTGAATCCTGTGTAAACACTAATAAGGAAGTGGGTTGAAGCCCAGGGCTGTGATAGGTGGCCAACATAAATAGACAAGCTCTCCCGTCCTGTAACTCATCGTCCACTGTTACATCTGTGTAAACATTTCACTTAACCCCCCGTTCACTGGGGTCACATTTACCCCAAGTGTCCTCTGTGGGGCAGTCCAAGTGGACACACCTTAAATCAGCTGCAGCCTGAAGAACACACTGACACCAAACTTTTTTCTTGCAGTTTTTCTCCCCTTATCTGTCATGATGGTAGTTTGTCTGCATTCGTGTCACTCTGCGCCGCGTCTTCTGATGACACGCTAAAACGGGAAAAATAAATAAATAAATAAACCTGTTGAATCCTGGGAGAATTTGATTAAAGAATGCAGCCGTGTGAATGACAAATATTTTTGGGTGATTTTCGGGGGCTTATCAATCGACAGATATAACAGAAGTTAAAGCTGGAACTCAGAGGGAAAGATTTTCCTCAATCATGGGAACGGGGGGGCGGGGGCAGGAGCAGAGAGATGGAGCCTTGGTGTGAACCAAGGATAAATGACATGTAAAAGTCATGCGTAAAGGCTAAAATGCTAATATGCTTTTATCATTTTCTACGCCATCTATTAAGGAAACTTGGGTATTGCAGGGAAAAGGCACAAGTATAATGATAATATAAATAAATTATATAATTTGGAAAAGTTTGACGGGCCGGATTAAAAAGCTGAATGGGCCGCATCTGGCCCCCGGGCCTTAGTTTGTTCATGCTTGGACTAACCTACAGTATGTTGAACTTCTGTGCACATGAAACTTTTCTCCACTCCGGCCTTCAAAGATCCTGTTTGAATATATGCTACTATCACCAAGATCTGCACTGACTAATACCCTGGTTAATTAATATTTTATTGACCTGCAGGTGTCAACTTTCCTTTATGATGAAAATGACCAAAAACCTGGAATTCACACCCACACATCATTCTACCAAAATAATTTCTTTGTTAAAATGTTCAATTTTCAATGTTACACCAGTTTGTTGATGTAATTAACCTCAGGTGTGACACACGGCTCCTGGCGAACAGATGTAAGACACCGATATGTGGACAAAAACATAATCGCGTTTTTTCCTCCAAAACAAATTGTTCTACTTTAGATCATTAACAGTGGCACAACGTAGCGTTACTGTCTCTGTCAGAGAAATTGGAGCTGCACTTTGAGTGTCAGTTGAGTCAGTTATACAAGAGCCTTGAAAGCAGAGAAATACAATCTAACTTTACACTTCACCGTGCACTGCCTTCCATGTTTGCCATTAGTCAGTTCATACTGACGTCTGTTTTTGGTTCTTTGCTGCATCTGTAGGTTTTCTGTGTTGTGTTTAAGTCCAAATGAGGCCGTGACGCCATTAAGGTTTCTAGATGCTATCTTTATTTTTTTACGACGAACCGGACTTTTGTCAAATCTAATCATGTAATTATATTGAAAGAGCCCTAAAGTTACAGTGTTTCCTCTAAAGTGAAGCTTTGTTTCAGTTGAACGTTCCATGAGATTTATTTCTTCTTTCATCAAAGCAGGTTTGTTTGTTGGCAGCAAAACAGTGGATGAAGGACATGACAGATGTGTATCAATTAGAGGAATGTAAGAAAGATAAAAGACTCAAAAAAAATTAACTTTAACAGAATTAAATTAAGAGTTAAGTATTGACATACATGGAACGACCAATTTTAAGTTTAATTTTAGATGAGCAGAAAATGTAATAACTCCTTTCACGTAGATGTGAATATATCACCATTATCCCTGGTATATGTATAATTGAGTATCATCAGCATACAAGTGGAGAACTGACTACTTTCCTATGAAGGTTCTTCACAGACCTTAAGAGAAACTTGTGGGTAAACGTAGGTCAAACAGGTCACATTTTGGTATCTGACGATACCAATATTAATCCGACGCCTTCTTTTTTTCCCCTTCAGCATGCCATAGGCTGGCGTTGCTTAGGCAATAGTGTCCATGTCTATGCATGTCACGCAAAGTGAAGTTGAGCATTTGGTTTTTACCGATGTTCAATCCTGAAATTTGACCAATATTGAACCAATACCAATTCAATCACTGAACCAACATTCTGTGTGGTTTTTTGTTTATTAATACGTGGAGAAAGTGCTACACAGTTTTAATGATACTTTTAAGAAGAAAACAGAAGACAATCGTTTCAACGGAATAAAACGGCGTAAAAGCTCTGCTCACTTTCTGTTTAGTCAGTCGTGATAATTACGCAGAAAGTAAAATTCTAATTGTACAGCATTATTTTTATTTATTTTACCCTTATTTTTTTGATACGTCCTTTTATGATGGCGTTGTCAGTTTGAAGACATTTTTTTATAACACGTGTTGTTTTGAAGGACATAAGATATTTGGCTTAAGTTGGTCAAGAACAGGTATCGTGAGAACAAAGTGACCACGCACACAAATCTGTGCTGTCTTTTCAACTTTTGCCAATTATTAACAGGGTTGTCATGGCTGCCATTTCAGTCTTTTATCCCATCATCGACAAACTGACTGAACTCTCCGTCCCCACTGACCTTTTTAGGAGAACTGACTGAATCAGAGGATAATTAAATAAATTCAGCTCAACATCAGGCCACCGTTGTCTCCTCACTTATGCTACGGTCCAGGCTGTAGTTATGAACCGTGCGTAAAAACTGGACAGGTCGTCCACAGTTCTCAGTGTGTTCCTGGGGGGAAAAAAAGTAGTACCGTACTCTGCTGAATTTTTGTGAACAACTCAGATTTGTGTATGTAAACAGGGACTGGATCTCTGGTTCTGGTTCTGGATCAGAGGTTCTCACTCAGTTTACAATATTAGATGTTCAGCGTATCTTCTCAGAAACTTATAGAAAATCTGTAGGTTATTGATGAATGAACATTGGCTGTGGAGGATGGCTGGGTTGCCCAATCGTAGCCTTGGATTACAAATACAAACTGAAGCAACTTTTAGAGATGGTCATGGACTTTCCAGTTGTCCACTATGCACGAGTTTTAATAACACCCCCCACCGTCCCCCCCGCACCTCCTATCCGCATTAGCACATGTTTGTCCATTTCCTGTTATTACGAAAAAATGCATTATAGTGAAAGGACTATTATCTATGGTTGTAGCGTACTGTTTGGCTGTCGACAAAGTCGATAAAGGAAACACTGCCTTTATTTGCCATGATCATATATATATATATATAAATTGAAGGAAATGCCATTAAAATCTTTTAATGAGTTAGCTGTGCTCTGCAGTAAACATCTTATTTACCACTAGACTCGGCAGGAAGTAACTTCCCTCTGAGGTTTAATCTAATACATGTGAAAAACAAAGCTGTCTGGGACTATTCATTTGGACGTCTGTCCTGGTAGTACGTCTGCGTGTCCACAGAAGTTTGATATGACGTCTCTGATCCATTGGTATCCCGCATACATTTGTAAATATGTGTAGCTCAAACCAAACCGCAGTGGGGAAGATTAATTTCTCATAAACAGAAGGTTGTTTCAATCCAAATAAAAAAACAATGTTCTGGTAATGATCAATAAATTGGTGAACCTTTTGAATAGTTTGATTTTTAACAGCCAGCTGAACAGAAAGTGAGCAGAGCTTTTACACCAATATTGAACTGAAAACACTGTCTCCTGTTTCTGTAGTAAACGTCTGTCCACTGAGGCGTTAAACTGAGAACAGACACTGGCGTATTCAGCGTCAAGACATTTCGGTAAATTTCTCACAACAATTCTTACGGCAACCGTTTCACTCTGTGGTGTACGGTGGTGTATCGCTGCCACACTAACAAAAAAAAAGAAAATTGGCTCAGTATCACACAGTTACGTGATAACTTTCACATTATTTTGTGATAACGTTCACGCAATTACGTGATAACTTTCACGATATTTCGTGATACCTTTCTCGTTATTTCGTGATAACTTTCTAACTCACAAACTAATGTTAAAGTTATCACACATTTAAGTGAAATGTTCACGTTATTTCGTGACACATTTCGGGCATTTCGACTATTGGAATGAGGACTCGGTATCGATGTGTTGTAGGTATTGATGGATGCCTAATTTAAACCATACAGTTTGGTGTATGTATGTATTTATTGTTGTATTACAGTACAATAACTACTACTACCAGCTTCTTACTAATGGAGCTGGACATTTGTGTTTGTAGCACCCTCTACAGGGGAGGAGGAGGGCAGGAAATTAATGACGCAATATCTATTCAATTAAAATAACAATAAATTTATAAAATGAAAGAAAACATGAAGTATGATGAACATTTAATGTTGTGTGATTGACTTCAAAACAGAAGACTAAATCCACATTTGGACTCTTTACCCAGGCCTGTATAAACATTACTGATGTGTTTCAATGATTCAAATCTTAATTAATGTCAAAACCTGGTGTTGGTTGTTTTGTAGAATGATTAGAGAAAAACTCCTACCAGTAAGACATTTCCTGATGTTTGCAGGAGACATTTACTGTTGAAAAAAAGCTTTAAAAAGGAAAACAACACAGAAGAACTGATTCCAACCTCCAGGACAACGATGATCATGATGGACCAACAGCAGTGGAGAAGTTTTTTGGCAGAAGCTGAAGCTTCTGTTGACAGAGTATCAGTCAGCCAACTATGCTGTGAGTGAGCTAATAGCTAGGAGCTAACACCTCATTTATAAGAAAAGAAAAACACAAAAAGCTGCTTTAGTTCCAGTGCCAGAGGTTTTTAAAGCAGTAAAAAGTGTATGAATGATTGGAGCGAGCGTAACAGAGCATTTGTCCTACTCTGTGAGAAATATTTTAAGGTCAGAAAGACGTCGTAATAATCCAGCGGGGGTTAGAAATTCCCTATGACATTTGTCAAGACGTACAGTGTAAACAACTGTTGTGTCAGACGGACAGCAAACACAAGGTTGGGAGCATGGAATTGTCCAAAATGTTTTGGGATCCTGAAGCATTCAAAGTCCCTTTCACTGGAACTAAGGGGCCAAGCCCAGCTCCTGAAAAAAAGAAAATTCCATGCTCCCAACCTTGTAGGAACAGTTTGGAGGAGGCCCCTTCCTCTTCCAACATGACTGTGCACCAGTGCACAAAACAAGGTCCATAAAGACGTGGATGACAGAGTCTGGTGTGGATGAACTTGACTGGCCTGCACAGAGTCCTGACCTGAACCTGATAAAACACCTTTGGGATGAATTAGAGCGGAGACGGAGAGCCAGGCCTTCTCCACCAACATCAGTGTGTGACCTCACCAATGCGCTTTTGGAAGAAAATTCAAGTCAAAAATTCCTATAAACACTCTCCTCAACCTTGTGGACAGTCTTCCCAGAAGAGTTGAAGCTGTAATAGTGTTACGACATCATATTGAACTCTGGGTTAGGAATGGGATGGCACTTCAGTTCATAGTATGAGTCAAGGCAGGTGAGCCAATATAACTCGGTGCTGTCCAAGAGCAAGAGAGACCAAGATAGAGAGAGCGAGTATTTCTATAGCCAGTATTTGTTTATCTAAAACTAACATTGAAAATATAAGTGAAAAATATAATTTAAACAAGTTGATGACAAAATAAAACAAATCCAAGTTGGATATAGTTAGGTATACTTGGAAAACTGAACCAATGTCACTGCCTTTTTATATATATATATATACAGTACATGTAGTATACAAATATACATAAACACACATATATATTTATGTGTTTATGTATATTTGTATACTGTACACATACAGTATACAAATATACATATATACACATATATACAGTATGTATATAAGTATATTATATGGGTATGATATTTTATATGTATATTATATATTATATATGTAGGTATATAAATACATATATATATACAGTATATATGAATATAGGTTTTCTGCTAAGCGTCAACAGTCCAACAGTCTATTAGCTCCGGCTCTTGTCTCTCTGCAGCTCTCACCTTTGGTAACTCAGTGCTGTTTACTGCCAACCTTTGTTCTAATTGCCACAATTACAATCCGGTCGAATAGATCTTCTGAACTGTTCGGCTTCTGTGCAGTTTGCAAAAAACAGCTCCATTAAAGCATCAATGGGAAGCTTTGCCAGAACTCCGTGGTTCATTAGTGCTCTTCCAACTGAGTTGTAGCTCATCTGCGCCGGAAGAACACTCGGAATATTTCTTTCCCACCGATAAAAAAAATCAACAAACTAATCATGTATAATCATGGTTGTAGTGTATTTTTATCATCAACAGCTCCTTGCTCTAAAGCACTGCTCTAAAAACAACTCCAAATTATGTATTTTACTATAGCTTCTTTAGGGACACTGGGGGAAAAAAGAAACCCAAAACATCAATATCCCCAACATTCTGTCATAAATAAAGGAGTGCTGCAGCATAAGAAGAATGTTTCTACACCAGGGATTGTGGTGATTTATTAACGCCCCTAAAACTGTAGTCAACCCATATGTTTTAATGACACGTGAAAAACCACAGCAGCTAAAAGTATGTTCATAATTAGCCCACTGTTGTGGAGCTAGCACATACATCACGACGCAGGTCAGAGAACTTTAGAGTTCCTAGAAAACCTGGAGATACTGAAGTCCAACAGGAGCAGAGTAAAGGTTGGAGGGACAGCTTGACTTTTGCCCCCGGAGGAGGTTACGTAGAACTGCTTTGGCTGACTGTAGTTCAGGGCAGTAACAGAAGACGGAGCAAAACACAGCAATAACAACACGATGCAATAAAAATCACTACCAACTCACTGAAGCTGCGACACAAACAGTGTTTAAAACCTGATTGTTTGCGATTTTCCTCGTGTCTTACTGTGCGTGTATTTAAAACCTGATTGTTTGTGATTTATTTTCCTCGTGTCTTACTGTGCGTGTATTAAGGTAATACTTCTGGATATTTCTATTGTTTTACACACACGGAGTCAATGCCAGTTTTATAAAACCCGGTAAAATAAATATCAAATTTGACAGTTTCTGTTTTGTTCACTGTGTTTCACTGGTAATGTTTTTTTTTCTCCGTCTACTTTAATCCAGATTATTTCCGCCACATTGTCGCTTTCTTTGTGCAGTAACTAACAGAATAATGTTAAATCAAAACATTTGTCGAAAAGTGCTGACGCTCTAAAGGCAGGCAAAATAAAATACTGTATGTATGAATGTAGATTTGGACCATGTACATTGTTGTAGACAATGTATGTGTAAATATATGTGTGTATGTTACTGTATATTTTGCATTTGCATATGTTTGTGTATATATACACATCAATAATGAAAATAAATATTTTTTTGTAATTTAGGCATACATGTGGGGGGTAAAATATTTTTTTGGAAATAAAAAAAATACAAGCTGGCTTTAAATATAAAGAACCATCTCCGACAGAATCTACTGGGATATTAAATTACCATAATTTCCGGACTATAAGTCGCACTTTTTTACATCCTTCGGCTAGGTTTGTGACTTATATATATTTATTAAAATATATAATTTCACATGTTTGTTATTTTCACACAGACAACAGTTAGAGGGCACTCTAGGCTACTCCTGTAAGTCGCGCTTTTCTTCATCTTTTGGCTGGTGCGACTTATAGTCCGGAAAATACGGTATGTTTATTCATGATATGGAACAGCAGCTAATGATTTTCTACACACGCTACACGTGAACAAATCAAATTTGATCCCGTTAACATAAGAACATAATGTAGAGAACCAAGGTGTTCTGACTCTCGACACACATGGAACCATCAATCACCCAAATGCTCCAACCTTTAAACTGGTTCTGACAGGACAATTGTACGTTAAGGGTTTTTAAAGACCGGCTTTATTATAAGCTGTCGACACCGGTGCTGCAGAACCGATGCTGACGTCAGGTCCATCTTGGAAAAGTTATGTTTCAGTTCACACTTTAAATCCGTCCTCATGTTCTCAGTGTGGATCTGTCTTCAGTCCAAACCTACTTGGAAATGTGAGGGACGTCCACTAACGTCATGGACTCCTGATGTATTCCAAGTATTGTAAACTTTACACGTTTTTTGGGGGGGGATTTCTACGTTCGACTTGATTATTTCTCACAAACAACTCTTTTCTTTCCTTTTTCGTTTGAGAGATCACGAAAGAAACAGTTCGAATGATCGGACAAACGGAAAACATCTGCGGTTGGATCCACCTCCTTCAAAATTTAACACTGGAGACGTATTTTCCAGTTCAGATCACACTCATGCGTTTAATCACCCATGTGTCCGAGTGAAAGGATTTTACATTTAAATGTAGTGTTTTGACCCAGAATCAAACATTCCTGCATTTTGTGACTAAAAATCTGTTTTTAAAATATTTAGTTGTAGCAGCGGAAACAACATTATAAACATGTCGTACACTTTTAATCAGCGGTCCCAAACCCCCGGTCCGGCGCCCGGTGATGGTCCATAAGTTATTTGGTAACAGGCCGCAGTGGGACACAGTGAAAAAATGTTTCAAACCAACAGGTCATTCAGACTGATATTAACAGGATAAAGTCTAAAGATGTTTTATTTCTAAAATTTAAAGATTACAGCGCACACACACACACACACACAGAGACAGACAAGTAATGTTCCGTTCCTTTTATAGATTAAAAGTGATTGACGTAATGTTCCATTCCTTTTATAGATTAAAAGTGATTGACAGTTTTATAGTTCGAGTCTTAAAATGGAGAAAGACGAGAGGTTCACATGGAAATGAGCAGAAGGAGAAAAAAAAAACTTCACTTACTTCACACTCTTCAGACCAGAGAGTGAAGCCAAACTTTGACTTACCACAGGTGAGGGGTGGTCATCAAGATGATGGGCAGCAGGTGTGCAGCTGTAGTGAGAGGGAAGTCCACGAGCCAGCTACACCCAACCAGAGAGAACACACACACACACACACACACTCACACTCACACACCTGGGTTTTTCTGTTCTGTAGGCACTTCACATTGACATATTCCAGTCATGCAGTGGTTGCAACCGTCACAAACACATGACTGAATTTATTTTAATCCTACAGCCTCAGGGGAACCACGTATTTAATCCTCCTCATGTAAGTCACTTTGGATAAAAGTATCTGCCAAATGTATAAATGACTCCTAATTCTTATCCAAACTAAACTTGAACCCCATCACCATAAGAAAAAACAATATTCATAATAATAATGATAAAAATAATCCAGTGTCTTGTTCGTCCCACCATGGGGAAATTTACATTGTGAGTCATTGCAACCAACACAGACTGCCACAGGGGGCGCTATAAAATTTGGATAGCAGTGGATGGTTTTGAGCAATCAACCTCTGGGCTGTAGGCCCAGCATACATCCACTGTGCCACTATGCTAACCAGCGATAGGTGTCAAAGACTAAATTAAACACAGAAAGTGCTTCACTCTGGCCACTGGAACAAAAGACAGAAAAATGAAAGCGATGCTAACGCTCCTGGAGCTCAGAGAGAGAACCAGAGACGCTCCAAGATCAGGTGTCTCCGTACGTGCTGCACAAACTGAAGCAGATTTGAGGTTACATCATCCTCCTGGACACCACAGCCACAGCTTTTGTCTTTCCGTACATGGGATGTAAATCCCCTGGAGGACTTTCCGTGCACTGAGCCTGTAGTAGGTGGTTAATCTGACGGCAGGAAGTGCTGACAGGAGACGCAGAGTGGGGCATGGTGAAGCCACATCCAGCTGTGTTAGCCTCGTGTTTGGTAGTCGGGGGCGGGTGGGGGGGGTGCAGGGGGTACTTACAGTTGGTCCTTAAAAACACTGGACAGCACAAGAAGAGAGTGAGGACGCAGGAAATCATTTCTTACAAAACTCTGACCACTGAGTTTGTTGTGTTTACTCAACATTAACCAAAGACAAGATACACAGACATATATACAAAAGCTAACAGCATTAGCTTCTGGTCGAGGACTCTCTTTGCAAACCAACAGACAATGCTACAAAATATGTAAAGAAACATCAACTTCTATAACGTATTTTCTTACTTTTATTCACTATTTCATAATTATTGCATTTGTTTAGCGTGAGAACATTATCAACAAACACGTTTTCAACACTGCATGTTCCCCTGGAACTATAAACATGAATAAACTGTCTATTTTTTGACAAAACCTGCTACACGCTAGCTAGCCACCTGCTAGCTTGAGGAGCAGCTGTCACATGACATGTGACTATGACAGTATTCTGTTGTACTATTCAGGAAAAATGGTTCGAAAAATATATAAAATTACATTGTTTTTTTTATTTTATTTTTATTTTTTATCTTCCCTGCAACTTTCCGAGGCCCCTCGTTGCCCCTTACTTTGAAACTCACTGTTCTGAATATTATTCTTTCTATTGCAGTGTAGAGAACTGTACATACAGTATGTACAGAGGTTGTAGAATTATTAATAATAATAATATTTATTATTATTAAATTGCACTTTTTTTACATATTTGGACATTTTCTAACTTCTACCAGGATTTTTCTTTTTTTTTTTTTTTTTTACATATTTGGACATTTAGGATTTTTCTTTTTTTTTTTCTTTTTTTTGTAATTAATGAAATGACCTCTCCAGGATCAATAAAGTAATTCTGATTCTAACTCTGAAGTGAATAAAAAAACATGTATGCAAAAAATATGGAATAAATAAAAAAAATAAATAGATAAACAAGAACAGCACATTGTGAAAGTTTGAAAAATGTAACAGATTGCACTCAATAACAGGGAATATCTCACACCTGAGAGCCGCCGTCATCATGACGGTGACACTGCAGCCTGGTGGCGCTGTGGACCATGATGGATGAGCTGCAGGTCGATCGCTGTGTTCAAAGCAGATTTTCTCTTTTATGTTTTTTGTCAGAGATAAGGATTAATGCCAACAGTTCAGTCAAGACGAAGCGACAGCAGATGTTTTTCAAGTGTGATGCGCACAGCCGTCACCTGTCACTGCGTCAGTGGCTGCGATCCTGACGTGGACCCGTCAGTGGTTCAGTCACGGTTATATTCAGTTTTCTGCCTTCGTATTGAGGAGACAATTAAGACCATTTATAACAGGGGACAAATTTGACGTGATGAGCAAAGAACAAAACATTTCCGTTCCATTTCGGCTAATTACTAAAGAATCTAATATCCAATGGAAATGATCCGATGAGTTTTCATTTTGTTTTTCCAAAAGACCGCAGAAGAAATTGACATCTGTTAGTGAAACGATGTCCCGCTGTGAAAAATGGAGAATTCAATTTTTAAAAACCAGATGTTTGAAACATTCCATTGACGTCACACAGCAACAGCGGAGGTTGATTCAACAGCACTGACCGTCTGTCTTTGGGGCAATGTAATGGAAATGTCCAAACTTTTTTTTTTTTTTTTGTCGTTGTTGTTTTTTGGGTTGAGATTTTTTTTTGCGTAAACATTTTTTAAAATATTTTTTAAAAATAATTTTAGCTTTCAGACGTTTTTCTTATTGATTTTATACACAATATATATATATATATATATATATATATTTCTTTCTTATTTTTGTCAGCACTTTCCTATGCTCTTTCTAGCATAACTTTATCTGAATAGAATAAAAATAAATCATATTTGTCCAATGAAATTGGAAAATTGTCGTTCCAATTCCAAAAGGTTTCGAGATGGGATCAGAATAAAGGATGGGATTAAAGTTAGGGTGATATGGTGCATATACACACACATACACCCCAAAAAGTGTATGTGTGTGAGGATGTGTTTACACTCTCTCTCTCTCTCCACACGGTAAAGTGCAAATGTCACGTTTAAATCGGTTCAGGGAAATGTTTATTCCTACCCGCTGTAAAAAGCTTTTCTACGTGACACTGTGAATTCTTCAGGGGGAAAATACGGAGTCAGTAATGACACAATACACATTCACCTGAGGTCGGGGGGGTGGGGGGGGGGCTGCCGTTGGCTGCTGGATGTGGCAGGGAAAAGCAGGAAGGGCAGATAAAGAACCACCTGCCGCCTCTCTTTTCCAGAACACTCCAATTTACCTGGAATGCTGTGAGAACGAGGCGAACAGGAACCATTTGAAAATCACATCCATTCTCTGATCTAACCATCACATGGGGGAGTTTATCAGAGGGGTGTGGGGGGGGGGGGCAGAGTGGAAAACACAGAGTAGAACTGTAGAGGTATCTATCCTTCTTTTTTAAATCCTTATTTCATCCAGATCATACAGATGGTAGCAGTGACGCATTTGGTCCAAACTCTGTCCTTTTGACGGAAATTAGAATTATTCAGACGGACAAGTGAATGAAACAGGAAACTGTTGAGTATCTCGCTGTAAGGCAGTGGTGCTTTTACACAGTGGTGTTTTTATCACAGATAAAACCTGAACCTGTAAAACCAGGGGTCTCTCGTGGTTTTTGTATAAAACAACAGGGCAATTGAGTTCAATTAATGAACAAACAAATCAATAGAGCAAATTTAAACCATTATTTACGTCTAATTGTAAAGTGGGCCAGAATCGGGGGTGTGCGGGCCAGAAGTGTCCCAGGAGCCTGGAGTCTGAACCTCATTTTTTTGTCCAAATAGTGACATTAGATTAGATGCTTCACTGTGCCCCAGGACAGGGTCAGTGCCACAGTAACGGTGGTAATCAGCCTGAATATCCTGCCGACATCATGGATTTACGCTCACGTTCGAAAGGACGCGTCGTTAACTGAACCGTAGGTGTTTGAAAGATAACGATTGACTTAAAACACGTGTTTCTCTAATCACTGCTGCATCATCGACGTTTTAATGGCTGTTTAACCCTGCACACACACACACACACACACACGAGCATTCGGAGAGCTGTTGGCCTCATTAATTAGTGTGCACTGACTCATTCACCCTGACGTCCCGCTGAGCTGAGCAGACAATTGCTCCCTTCGTCGCAGGTTAATGGGAGTAATTAAACAGATGGATTCACATGACCACTGTTCCCATTTAAATACATGTTAACCTTCCCAACTGTGACTGTAAACAGAAACTAAATTGACACGTAGCCTCGGGTTATCATCACAGAGGTAAATTATATTAGAAGTAAATTACATGTTTGGATTTTTTTTAAAAGACAAATTTGAAAAAAAAAAAAAGAAAGACTATTCCACGATTAAATAAACAGTTGACACTTTCTTTTATTTAAAAATATATTTCCCACCTTAGTCAAGATGTGGATTTTGGAGCCTTATTCACTATTAAAAAGTAATCGCAGTTCAAACCCTGGAACATCTTAATCAGGAAATAATTATATTAACCTCTTACATAAGGTGAGGAGGTAGAAAAATGTTTAACGCTTACAAAGAAACCCTGACAGTAAATGTGTTAATAAATAAATGTTATTCCTTTTTGCTACTTGGTAAAGTACTTTATATTGGAACATGCCTAAAAAATAAACTGTAGAATTATTTTATTTTTTAAAAATCTCTTATTCTCCCATAGAATCTGTCATTAAAGCAGAGAAAGGAAGATATGTGTGGCGTTAGCAGGGTTAGCTTAGCCTCGCTAAGTTTCAGAAGAGAATGGCCATTTTAGAAAAAAATAAGTAATAAACAAAATAAAGTAACATTGTATTGAACTTTTTTTTAAGGCAAGAATGAGGTTAAACGTTTAAAATTTGTTGAATAATGTTTTATAACGGGACATAATTTAATATTTTCACATGCTGATGTTGTAGTGCGGATCCAAAGAGCAGGGACAATACAGCAGGCTACATCAGGACGGCTTAAATCATTTATTTCTTACTTTAAGATAATCTTCACTATTTTATTGGAGCTGAAATGCGGCTGTACATTTAGCTTTAGGTGGCTAACATTGGACTAGCATTAAGCTATTTCTTAGCCAACATAATTTGCATTGTTTCTGAGTACCTTTCTCATTTTTCTTCTTTGAAACGTCATCATATTTGATTGTATGTCCAATGAGAAGTTTGAAGCCAACACTGGATATTTTTTACAGGCATTTTTGACCACACGGGAGCAGGAAAAGTCCACTTTTCTCAAGGTTAACAGTGCTAACTGTGGTAGCCGCGGGCTAAAGAGCACAAAAACAACATGAAAGAAGCAGCAATGACCGAGTTGGACCCACTTTTAACAGTGTTGCATTTGACTTTTTTTGTTCCCAGTTTTGTTTTTTGTTTTTTGTTTACTTTTTCTAGCACATACTTCAAACACAACACTCCAGCTTTGGGCTGAAACAACTCCGCGGTCAGCTTCTCAACACTTAATTGGATCTGAAAGGAGGTCCGATGAACTCTCTTTCATGCTGGCTACAAAGGCCCTCTCAGCTGGGGTTCAACACCATCGTCTTTATTAGATAGGCATTAAGTATTTATACCTCACCAAACTACTTAGAAAAACATAAAAGCTGAGAACAGAAAAAAAAAAGAAACAGCGTCAAGTCGGCAGCCTGGTGCACGCATCGCGTCAACAGGTTTGAACACGTGCGCAGCAGATGAAGGTCGACTG
>NC_024307.1:7186013-7263263 GCF_000523025.1 Cynoglossus semilaevis | reverse complement strand
GTGTGCGGGCCAGAAGTGTCCCAGGAGCCTGGAGTCTGAACCTCATTTTTTTGTCCAAATAGTGACATTAGATTAGATGCTTCACTGTGCCCCAGGACAGGGTCAGTGCCACAGTAACGGTGGTAATCAGCCTGAATATCCTGCCGACATCATGGATTTACGCTCACGTTCGAAAGGACGCGTCGTTAACTGAACCGTAGGTGTTTGAAAGATAACGATTGACTTAAAACACGTGTTTCTCTAATCACTGCTGCATCATCGACGTTTTAATGGCTGTTTAACCCTGCACACACACACACACACACACACGAGCACTCGGAGAGCTGTTGGCCTCATTAATTAGTGTGCACTGACTCATTCACCCTGACGTCCCGCTGAGCTGAGCAGACAATTGCTCCCTTCGTCGCAGGTTAATGGGAGTAATTAAACAGATGGATTCACATGACCACTGTTCCCATTTAAATACATGTTAACCTTCCCAACTGTGACTGTAAACAGAAACTAAATTGACACGTAGCCTCGGGTTATCATCACAGAGGTAAATTATATTAGAAGTAAATTACATGTTTGGATTTTTTTTAAAAGACAAATTTGAAAAAAAAAAAAAGAAAGACTATTCCACGATTAAATAAACAGTTGACACTTTCTTTTATTTAAAAATATATTTCCCACCTTAGTCAAGATGTGGATTTTGGAGCCTTATTCACTATTAAAAAGTAATCGCAGTTCAAACCCTGGAACATCTTAATCAGGAAATAATTATATTAACCTCTTACATAAGGTGAGGAGGTAGAAAAATGTTTAACGCTTACAAAGAAACCCTGACAGTAAATGTGTTAATAAATAAATGTTATTCCTTTTTGCTACCTGGCCGAGTACTTTATGTTGGAATATGCCTAAAAAATAAACTGTAGAATTATTTTATTTTTTAAAAATCTCTTATTTTCCCATAGAAACCCAGCAGGTGGCAGTTGTGCATGTCAGAAGATACAATTCTGTCATTAAAGCAGAGAAAGGAAGATATGTGTGGCGTTAGCAGGGTTAGCTTAGCCTCGCTAAGTTTCAGAAGAGAATGGCCATTTTAGAAAAAAATAAGTAATAAACAAAATAAAGTAACATTGTATTGAACTTTATTTAAGGCAAGAATGAGGTTAAACGTTTAAAATTTGTTGAATAATGTTTTATAACGGGACATAATTTAATATTTTCACATGCTGATGTTGTAGTGCGGATCCAAAGAGCAGGGACAATACAGCAGGCTACATCAGGACGGCTTAAATCATTTATTTCTTACTTTAAGATAATCTTCACTATTTTATTGGAGCTGAAATGCGGCTGTACATTTAGCTTTAGGTGGCTAACATTGGACTAGCATTAAGCTATTTCTTAGCCAACATAATTTGCATTGTTTCTGAGTACCTTTCTCATTTTTCTTCTTTGAAACGTCATCATATTTGATTGTATGTCCAATGAGAAGTTTGAAGCCAACACTGGATATTTTTTACAGGCATTTTTGACCACACGGGAGCAGGAAAAGTCCACTTTTCTCAAGGTTAACAGTGCTAACTGTGGTAGCCGCGGGCTAAAGAGCACAAAAACAACATGAAAGAAGCAGCAATGACCGAGGTAGACCGACTTTTAACAGTGTTGCATTTGACTTTTTTTGTTCCCAGTTTTGTTTTTTGTTTTTTGTTTACTTTTTCTAGCACATACTTCAAACACAACACTCCAGCTTTGGGCTGAAACAACTCCGCGGTCAGCTTCTCAACACTTAATTGGATCTGAAAGGAGGTCCGATGAACTCTCTTTCATGCTGGCTACAAAGGCCCTCTCAGCTGGGGTTCAACACCATCGTCTTTATTAGATAGGCATTAAGTATTTATACCTCACCAAACTACTTAGAAAAACATAAAAGCTGAGAACAGAAAAAAAAATAAAGAAACAGCGTCAAGTCGGCAGCCTGGTGCACGCATCGCGTCAACAGGTTTGAACACGTGCGCAGCAGATGAAGGTCGACTGATGGTGTCGGAGTGCAGTAGTACTTGGACTGACGGGGGTTTAATTGAGACACTTACACACTGAACATGCCAGCTCTGAGGTATTAAATACCATGAGGACAGCACTGCCCTCAGACCGGCTGCGGCCTGAATGCAGGCTTTGTCGGCCGGACATCATGAGATCATCATGCCCTCTCCCTAATGTCATCAGTTTCAGTGACTGCAGCGTCTAATGCATTAGGACCCTGTGACATCCATTTATTCAGATCACTTAGGGTCTCTGCATGTGTGAGACTTCAGGATTCAAAGAGAGAAAGTTTTTAGATCTCACTCGTCAACAATGACGCAAAAGCGGACGAACGAACCTCTGACGTTGTTGCTGTGAAGTGCAACTTGCCACTATTTTGGAATATAACATTTATATGTGTAAATCATAAATCAAAAGAGTGAATAATCCACACTCACAAAGACAGATGCTGTGTATCAGTTTAATTAAAAAATATTGTCTAATGAACAAACTTAATGAGAATATAAGTTTGTAATAAAAAAAGTTTATAATATTAAAAATACTGCATATTATGTCTTTTTCTCAACTCAAAAGAATAAAATCTCCATGCTATGCTAGGTATGCTAGCTACTTAAATCCTTGGCTGTACTTACATGACTTGCATCTGCGTATAATAAGAATAATGTAATTTGTCACCGGTGTTACAAAATGACAACGCTTGAATTTGACCCAGTAAACAAGATCTCCCATCAGGACTGAGGGCTCTTTCTGAATCATTAAAACTCTTCGTGCCAGGGATTACAGTTAATGACAGGAAATGTTGATCTAATTTCTAAATTAAAGGGACAAAAAAGATGGCTTCCGTTAATTAAGTCGGGGATAATCAGCCTTTAACTGTAGGAACAGAAACACCAGTCGGTTCATCTCATCATTTATTCATACGACAAGAAGAACGAAAACAAGCTTCTGTCTCGGAGTCGCCTCTGAGGGGTGCGTGACTCTTTGAAGATGTTCTGTAATTGATTTTATATAAGCTGAGCTCAAAATTTCAATGGAATTCTATAAAGTTGACTGGGTTTGATGTGAAGGGTTAAAAGAACAGACCGAGGTTACGTTGAATGGTAACTGACGGTTTTCAACGTCTTACTTCGGGTAATATGAGATGTAAAAAAAACAACAACAAAAAAACATATGTAAAACTGCATCGTTAAGAACACCAGACGTTGTTTGCATCGTTTGAATAGTTTTGGGTCGGTGTGTGAATGTTTATTAAATGCTCCTTTTTGCAGCATTTTTATTTTTCAAATGTGGAGAACCAGAAGTTCATTCTTCATAAAGACTATTGTATTGTATCCTATTCTACAAAAAAAAATTGAATTTATACTTTATTATATATTATACATTATTTAGGTTATTAATAAATGCATCTAAATGACCCAGAACATTGCAACCACCAGATCTACACAAATTACGACATCTTTTAGCTGAAGTTGTAACGATTACACGAGGTGCGTTCAGGTACCAGTGGAAACATGGGATTCGAAAATTCTGGTTAGTTTACGCGTTGTACACTTCAGGACAAATGGTTATAGAAAACAAGATAAGAAAAAAGGGCCTTTCTCATTTCTCAGGCACTCCTAGCGCCCCCTGGTGGCCTTCCCTTTGAAAACCACTGCTCTACTGTCACCACTGTCACCTCCTCCTGGCAACAACAGAACTAACAGCAGCACAGATTATTATTATAAGGCAACAACAGAGCTAACAGCAGCACAGATTATTATTATAACTGACACCTTGAACCAGGCCAAATGTGGGGGTTTGTGAACCACTTTTGGTCTGCGAGCCGTAAGTTTGACACCGCCATGTTGAACACTTTAATGACTTTCTAAAAGCTTGGTCATTCTAACTCTAGTAATACTTATCCTGCATCACAAGTACATTCTTTCTACCGTACTACTTCACAAACTGTGTTTTTCAGTAGTGAAAAGTTTAGCGGAAATCCATGACGATAAAGTAGCATTAAAAATCCCAAAATAAATTAGGTTATTGGATCTCATATTTGGGGGAAATGTTTAGCACCTCGCTCCAAGCACAAATAAAAACAAATTACCCACTTGTTTTGCTGCTATTGGCAGGGTAACACCTCAGTGGTGTTTAATTGCATCTTGACTTCTTTTCAATTTCCTGTGCAGCTGCGTCAGAAGGTGAGTCACATATTAATTTTCAGCGTTCATCTGAAAAGGTAGGTGAAACGTAATATGTCAGGCTCCCACAGGCCAAATGACACGACAGAGGCTGATTACATTAGAAACGGTTGGACCATGAACACTCGTACAGAGTTATGAGTTCATTCAGCTCAATGACAGTTTGTAGCAGGAGAAACGACTTCCACTGATTTCCCCTAAAATCTTTGGTTTTAATATAAAGTTTTAACAGGAAGAAATAAACCTTCCCAAAGCTCACTGTGACACTGACGTGATACAGGATTGGTGCAAGTTTATGTTTACTGCTAGACAGACAGACAGACAGACAGACAGTAATAAAACAGTGTTCAGAAAGAATTTGTTAAGAATATTCCACACTACATAAAAGCCCTCGTCAAGATACCCAGTAATTTATTTGTTCACTTTTACTATCTAAGAATTTGGTCCTCAATTAGTTTCACTGGTTTTCCACTCCATTCCCTCTACGGTTCTACTGGCAGACTGTATTTGTAAGTACTGATAAGAATGTTCACTCTGACACCTGGGAATCATTTTAGAGAAACACTTTTAAGAGTCAAGATGTGGAATCTTATCAAAAGCAAAGTATTTCCTGTCTGGGTTCAATAAAATGTGAACTACAAAACATGACAGCTAACAGCAAAGAACAAATGTCTTTTGGCTATGTTGGGCTAACACATTTGTGGGCTAACGTGCTATATGGAAGGTTCCAGGTCAAGTTTCAACCCGTCCCTAATCCCAGGTTAGGTTCCATCAGTCTGACGTAAAAACCACTGTGGCAAACCATGATGATTTGACCTTTTAGCTATGCTAGCCAAAAGCAGATAGCGATGCTACACGGGCAAATGTTGCATACGAAACGTATATTTTTGTTATCAAAATCTTTTAAAAAGGTCAAAGATGAAAAACTGTTCAAATGTTCAAAGCAAAGAGTTTTCATTTAGCTAAGAGAAATTATTTTTCAGGAAGCTTAAAAGGTGCCAAAGACGTAGTGAAACGTTAGCAAATGGCAAAAAAGGCTCCCCAATAGTGATAAAGATATAAACAAAAAAAAAAACCCTAAACTAACTGAATTAAAACAAACAGTTAGTATGAACAGTTTAACTAAAGCTATGTATATATAATCACAAGTCAAATTAGTTAGCTCGGAGCTAAGGCTAATTTTACCTCAATTTTTAAGAGAAAGTAAAGTGTAGTAATGTTAAATCTAAGCCCTGAATACAAGGATATCTGAGAAGTTAAACGCACATGATTACTTGGTTACTGCTTGTTTAGTACAAACAGACTCTGCGCCGTCAGATTTAATAGAAACATAAACAAATTACTTTCTCTAAATGATGGAGTGTTCCCGATCATTAAACAATAACATTCCCTTCATCAGCGTTAGCCTGAGTGTATCTGAATTTAGTGGTTTTGAAACCAAGTTATTTTTACCAATTTTTGGTGTAATATTAAAATGGTTTTAAGAACATGAACTCTAGTAAAAATGTAGTGCAGGCTTATGTAGCGATAAAAACAGGGAAAAAACATCAAAAGTAAGTGCTTTATTCAAAAGGTTTCAGACACGTGTGAAGCTGTCAAGCTTCTGTTCACATGATTACTTTGAGAAAAGGTTGAACGCACAGCAGACAAAGTGCTGGTGACTAAAGAGAAAACATTTATCCTGCTTTTTCTCAGTGATTATGTATTGTATCAGGCGTCTCAATCACCAGACAGCGTTGCTTTGGAAATCATAATCTTCAGTAATTTCCATGATTGGGGCCAGCAACCTCAGGTTTGCTTTTCTTCCTTGTAGCAACCGAGGTCACAGGGTTCAGTTTTTACTCCTCACACTCATGTCCACTTTACTTCACGTCCGTCCTACGCCTTTATCTTCGAGCAGTCTCCATTTATGACCTCACTCCCCAAATTTCTTTTTGTTTGTCTAAAGAGCCTCCCTTTCACTCAGTCTCCTTTGTCGTCAATGCCATTCTGCAGATTCAGGACGCTCTGCAAACGTTTGGCCCGAATGGGGGGCAACTGCTGGTACATGTCAAAACCCAACTCTGAGTGTTGTTGAGGAAGACGGAAGAGCAGCACGTGGTTCTTCAGCTCCTGGAAATGAACAGAACAGAACAGAACAAACAGAGGTGAGAACAAATCCAGGTCAAACAAGTAAATATGAAGTTAGCTACGACAGACCTGTTACAGACACCAGAGCTAACGTTAGCAAACACAGACCTGATAAGGACAACATATCGTACTTTAGCTACGACCTGGTATAGACCATTGTTTCCCAAAGACTGGGTCGCGACCCTCAGGTGGGTCACGAGAGTTTTTTGGTGTTTTTTTTGGGGTCATCTTGCATCATGTTTTCCAGGAGTTTACGAATAATGTCTATTGACTTGGGTCGCGAAGGTTTGTGACTTAAAATATCCCCAGAAACACTGGTAAACAAAATGGACCAGGTGACGGCGTTCAGAGGGGAAAAAAAAAGGTTTCCACTTATTCTTAAATGTAGGAGAAAGATTCAAAACAAAAGCATGGAGAAAAAAAAGATGAATTGATGATTATAATTTGTGTTGTTTAAGATCTCTTGCATGTTTTTTTAATTAACCAAGATGTTAATACCACATGTTCATGCCCCAGTACAAATACCAACACAAAGCTACTGAGTATTTGTGACAAATTAAAGAAAAGCTGGGAAAAATGAAAACAGATGAAAAGAGAAATTGATCAGATGAGTGGGCTGACTGAGTGGAAAACATGGAATCACTGACTGTTAAAAAAAAAAAAAAAAAATGGATCCAATCAGTACATATTTAGAGAGAGATACAAAGAGAGCAGTGGATAAAGCAGAGAGAAGCACCTCATCAGTCAGGTAGTAGATTTTTCTCAGCATGTTGTGTCGAGCCGCTTCCACCTCCTGAAAAGAGAGAAACAACCAGAGGATTTAGAGCCGCAGATGTATTTCTCTGACGCACAAGTGTTTATTACGCCCGACTTTACTGCCTCACTTCTGTGAAAGAATGTGTTTATGATAGCAATAAATTATGTTAAGCCAGTGAATGTGTTTCTTAATCCTAAATGCCAACTGCTAGAACCTCGCTGCTGAACAAGTCACGTGCCACGACTTCAAAATAGGGAAGGTGTGACGGTCTCTGGCTGTTGTCACCGACACATAATCAATGAAGCCACAGCCACTTGCGCGGCCTCTAAGTGTCCGGTGTCGTACGCGATGCAGAAAATGAAAGGAAATCGCCGTTGAAAGTGCTGAGCGTGTCCCAGGATCTGGGTGTGCAGCTGCAGCACCTTCTGGCTCTGCTAAATCATCACATATGAGGCTTTCTTTTATTCGCATTAGGTTTCACTGTGTTTGTGATTTCACTAAGTCATGAAGCACAGAGGAAACAAGAAGAAATGAGGAGCTGGCACCACGTCCAAGGTCTCTGGAAAAAATTGTGGTCATACAAACAGAAAATCAGGGATCACACATTTGTTGTGTTGATGCCGGTTCTCAAAAAAAATCCCTGCACAATATTAAGATCGAAATGTTTTGCATTTGGAGGGTTTTTAACCACTAATTGATTTGGACTGTCATTCTCAGAAACATCTATTTATAAAGTAGTGAGATGGCTGACTTCCTCACTCTCACTCTCAGGCCTCATTCTGTAAAAACAAAAACAAAAGCAGGGGTTTGAAGATGGTATGATTCACTCAGATTTTTTTTTTTCCCTTTTGGTCTGGAAGCATTTCCAAACCATGGAACCCCCCCGTGTATTAAGACAACCCTGGTTTGACAACCACCCAGATACCTGCGCTGCAGCATCCTGAGAGAAGATGAAGGCGTTGACGTGACACACGGCGACCACGTACAGGATGGGGCACCAGCAGCGCTTCAGGGTTCCCATCACCAAAGAGCGGAAGTAAAGACGGAGGAGGGGGAGGGAGTCTTCGGGAGGAGAGGTGAAGCGCTCGATGGGGACGGACAACTACAAACGAGAATTTACAGGATTAATGGACAACGTCTGATGAAGCAAATCACAGCAGCAGCACAAGTTAATAAATAAAAACCTTACCTTCTCCAGGGAGACCCCCAACGACCTGAGCATGCCTACATGTTCTCCAAAAACCGCCAGCCGCATGGTGGCGCTGTATCTTCTCTGTAAGGGCAACAGGACCCAGCAGCCAAAAAGCCAGTCTCCAAAAGACACAGCTTCATACTGAGTCAAAAGAGCGACGTACAGGTCCAGGAAGGAGGCTAAACCTGGGGGCGGGACGTTCAGGTCCAGAGAGTCCAGTCTGGACTTCCTGCAGACGTAGACAGAACCGATGGTAAGGTCTATATGAATCCTCCTTTCATATAAAATCCACATTTTATAAACGTTTCTTCAAACCTGGTCAGCAGTCTGAACAGACCCCACATGAGTTTCTGAACTGGTCTCTCCAGAAACATGTCACTGGAGCACAGAAACACACAGGAGAGACGGGCGAACTTGGCCACCGGGGAAATCACCTGAGAAAAAAAAAAAGGTCAGAGGTCACGAAAAGCAACATGATATTTTTAAATATTCCTTTGCTGTTGCTATAAAACATTTAATTTAATTCCAACAGTGTTGTTAGCGTCACTCTCCTGTCCAACAAAAATAAAGCGATTTCAAAACTAAAATTAACAAGTCCTTACAAAGCAGGAGAAAGACAGAGGTATCAAAGTGTGAAGGAGTTTAGAGACTACACAAAATGGAAGACGTTAAAGATTTCAGAAGTTCTAGAGAAAGCAACCTCGGGAGCTGGTAGAAAAAAACTGACTGAATTTGTAAAACAGAAAAAACTTCAGTGACACAGACGGGCAAGAAAATTGCTGATGAAACTAAAACCAGAACCCTCTGTCTCTAAAGATGTTGAAGAGAAGGAAGGGAGGGTTGTAGAACACAAAGAACATCATCCCCAGGTTAAGGTACGACGCTGTGGAGATGCATTAGTGCAGTGGTTCTCAAACTTTCGGGGGCAGCAGTCTCCATGACCTCCACCCAAATCACACTGCACCGTACCAACCCCCCTGAACGTGGTGAGTCCACTGGAAGGTACCAACTGCCCTAACTGGGATTCGATCTTGCCCAGGAGGTGAACCCTGGGGTTCCACACCAATGACAGAGACGTTGCCTCTGGGCCAAAGCGCCACGTGCATGGTATGTTTTAGATTTATTCAATTGAAAATGTAAATGTGAAAATATAAATTTTCCTCATGTACCACAGTTTGAGAACCACTGCATTAGTGAGTTTAGATAAAAAAAGAAAAGGTCATTGTTTTGTTTTCCCGACAAGACACTTCTGCTTGTACTTTGTATTTCCATCTAATGACACTTGTATTGGGAATAAGGTTAATCAAAGGCACACTTTGAAACTAGAGAAGAAAAAAAATAAAATGAATTAACTTTTTTATGACCCTGTTGGCAGGAATGGTGGAGTAATGTGAGTTTAGATAAAAAAAGAAAAGGTCATTGTTTTGTTTTCCCGACAAGACACTTCTGCTTGTACTTTGTATTTCCATCTAATGACACTTGTATTGGGGATAAGGTTAATCAAAGGCACACTTTGAAACTAGAGAAGAAAAAAAATAAAATGAATTAACTTTTTTATGACCCTGTTGGCAGGAATGGTGGAGTAATATTTAGTCTGTAAATGTTAAAACTGCACCTTGAGAGCCTCCTCTCTCCAGACCTCCAGCAGCAGCAGCCACTGCAGACAGTGGGTCACCAGCTGCAGCGCCCCCTGAGGAAGCTCCTCCACCGCCAACACTCCGCCGCCGGAAACCCCGGTTCGCTCGTACAGGCTGACCAGCGGCAGGAAAGGCCAATCAGACGGCAGCGTTGGACCGGCGAGCTCTGGGAGGAGATGAGATTTGATCCAAGGGCTGCGGCCGAGGAAAGCGTCTCTGGTCAGCAGCACAGAAGACTGTAAATGGGCCAGATGAGTGAGGTAACATCCCCGAATGGACGGCAGCTGGACACAGGCTTCTCTGAGGAGAGCACCGATGGTCTGGAGGGAGGAGGAGGAGGAGGAGTGGTGGGTTTGTTCGTGGAGCCTTAGCTCCCCCAGCTCAAGGGCCTCTGGTCCTCCACTGTGGCCCTCACTGAAAGGAAACAAACAAACAAAGAAACAAAAAAAGGTCACTGGTCGGGTTGGTATGAAAGTTAGTCAAACGTCAATCCTGGTGGAAGTGGGTCAGAAGGAAATTCAATCATATCCTTAAGGCAAAAGACTTTAGATATAATCTAATATAAGAGCTCTAAATTCAATTAAGACCAAAAAGACTTGGTCACACTTTAGAGTTTGATTCGTTTTATTTAATTAAAGTCTACAGTAAAAAACATTCAGAAGTAATAAATCAAAGTCGGAACAACTTTAAACTTTCCTCATTGAACCTCAGAAAAACTTACGATATAAAGTCTTTGCTGAAGATGATGGTGGAGAGCAGCTCGTGTGCCATGTACTCACTGCCTGGTAATAACCAAGACAGCAGAAGCAGCGCCACCTGGTGGTAGAGTGATGCATGTTTGGCTACCTCCTTGTCATTTGGAACCTAGAGTTAGAGTAAAAAATAAGGTTAAAAAGAAATCACAAAACCTTGAGGCTAAAACAGTAATTATGATTTTTTTTAACATAATGACAAAGAATGAAGATGATAGAAAAAAGAAAGTGAAGCAGAAAAAGAAGATGAACAGAAGGAAGATGATGAAGGAACAGGAAGGAGTAGCAGTAATATTTACAGTAACAGTAGCAGTAATACTTAGTAATAAGTAAACCCACCAGTCTGTGTGCCAGCTGCAGCAGCAGGTACAGCAGATGGTGTTCATGTCTGAGGAGCCAGGCTCTGGTGTGGGAGTGTGTGGGCGTGGCTCCACTGCAACAACACAGGTATCCAATCACAGGTTCTGACAGGAGGACGCCACTGAACTGAAAAACAAAAAAACAGAAGAAAAAAAATGGTGCAGATGTTACTGTTGTCTGGACATGAGTCACAAGGTGACCTCACAGTGTCAAGGTACCTAATGTTATAATCCACCACCTGAAGCATCATGGTCAGTGGGACCTACCTTCTTGCTGAGACCCTTGTGGAGGCCTGTGATGGTCTTCAGGAGGAGACCCAGGCCTGTGAGGAGAGGGAAGGGAGAGCTGGGAACAACCAGGCCTGGACCATCCCTCCAACCTGCACAGGCCAAACCAGGGAGGCTCGAAATGGTTTCTGAGCCGTGATGACCGGACTTGACAGCACACACAACAGAGCACGACCTGGAGGGTAAATCAGATGAATTAAATATTAATGCATTAATGCAATGTCTCCTGATGTTTCAGATGGAAATAACAATCTAGCTGCAGAAAATTATGATGTCATGCTGAAATTTCTAAACAGCGGCTGTTTTAGTGAGTCCACGGTGACATTGATTCTATTTTGGTCACTCTTTACTCACAGTAAATTATTACTCACAGTAAAGTTAACATTTAACAACAATTTTACTTTATTTCATTATTTTTTAACCTTGCTTTAAGTAGGTAAGTCCACGAATGATGAGTTCTGAATTGAAATAACCTGAGACAAGAGCATCAGAGAGCACATAAAAAAAATTAAATATTCATTAATTCATTCATTCGTCCATTTTATCCACTTAATGCTGCACAGGATGTCGTCATTAACATGAACTGTATCTCTAACTGAAGGATTTACTTTAAACTGCATCAAACATACCTGAGGTTTCTCATCAGGTCTTGTACGACACGGTGAGAAAACAGTGGGAGGAGAACGTCAGATGTTAGCTGCTCCAGGTCCTGGAGCGTCTCCACGGGTTTGAAGCAATTCTTATAAAAAATAGGGAAGATAAAAAGAATTGTAAACTTACTTGAGATCAAAAACATTTTCTTATTCTTATTTTAAAAACATGTTGTCGTCAGTGAGTACTGTCATTGGCAGGCAATTAATAATTCAACTTATTGGGGTAAACTGTGCTTTTTTATTGTGCCCAAAATATCCTTACAAATGCAGTGCAACATGTACTTGTTGCTTAAGCTTAGCTGTTATATGGACAGTCACCTCCATTTCCCTGGAGTACTTTAAAGTTGTAGTTCATGGACAATGACCTAAGAGGATAAGTTCTCCCAGGCGTCAGGATCCGTACCTGTCTGGAGAGATGGTGATAGTAGGCATCCAGGTAGATGAGGTAAGCTGGTATAAGAGTAAGGCTGCTGTCTTTCTGAACGGGATGATCAAGGTTCTTCAACAAGCCTTTCAAATGACCCAGCAAGGACGGGTACAACCCTGTGACATGACCCCAGGACACTGATGGAGGAGGGGGGCGCTCTTCTGCCTGAGAGCTGGAGCAAAAAAAAAAAAAAAACTCTTCTCCCTGAGAGCTGGAGCAAAAAAAAAACAGCACTGAAACCTAACAAACCAGGAGTCCTGTAGGATACAAGTGGCAGAGATGTCACCCTTTCCTACCTGACCATGTCAGCCTGGAGCTCCTGGTGGTTCCCTGCAGTATGTGTAACCTGTGTGAGTAACGACAGCAGAGCCAGAACACGTTGGAGCTGCAGCGGCAGCAGGTGATCTGAGGGGTCCAGCACCCGGGGCACGGTCTGCAGCGAGGTCACTAAGGCCGGGTACAGGTCTCTGAAGGGAAAACAAATGACAGTGGAGAAACTTTCCTCCAAAACAGAACAGTAGACTCAATAATGTCTCACGGCATCAACTTACATGTATAAGTTACAGGCCTGTCCGTAGCCTGCGGCTACAGCCCACATCCTGTAGGCCTCGGTGCTGAGCCTCAGAGCCTCTGTGGGCTCCAGCAGCAGCTCACTGAGCTCAGCACTCAGCAGGCAAGACAAACGCTCCCGCACTTTGAGAGAGTTTAACTGAAGAGGAGGCAGGAAGGTGAATTATGAACGCAAGCACATCAGCTTCCCCACATCAGTGTGGGGCAAAGGTCACTGCTGTGTCATGTCAGTCTCACCCCCGTTAAAGTGCATCTCCGACCAAGCCAAACCACTTCTGACCTGGCCGGTGCTTCTCCAAACCAGGTTTTGTAGTACAATACGTGTAATACAAAGAACGCGCAAGTTTTTAGACAAGTCTTGGGTTTGCTGCATAAATGCGGACCGGAGGTGTCCCGGTTAGACCAGAGATGTACCTGCTGGGTCGGAGGTGCACTTTAACTGGGGTGAGTCTATACTCATGTGTTCTTTTATGCTCTGGAAGTTGCCTTTGGAGTTTAAAGTTACATAAAAGCTGTTCTTAAAATACTAAGGTCAAAGGTCAGCTCTCTCTACTCTCTTATGCTAATGCCAAACTTAATTCTACAACTGAGGAATTAGATGTCAAAAGATGACCTCACTGTTCAACGTGTGTGTGTTTTAATCTCTGTGGTCCTAATGTGAGTTTTTATGCTAATTACAGCTTCAGTACAGGACATGTACAGGACACAGGACAGTTTGATCTGTGATACGAGTTCTTCCACCTACCAGTCGGGCACAGGCGTGTCTGCCAGAAGAAGCCAAAACTCTCAGCAGCTTCATGGCCCCGGCCTGTGGGAGTCCATAAACGGACTGAGGGAGGGAAGAAGCTGATGGCGTCCAAGAGGTGGGGAGAAATTCTGACATCACTGTCTCCATGAGACGAGGACAGTCCAACACCTGAGGCATAAATGGTTTTCTACAATTAACAAAATCAAACTGGTGACCCAAATTGGGGTCGCAACAGTTAAGTTGAAAAATACTACATTAGGCAGTGGTTGTTTTATAAAAAAAAAAAAAATTATTAACCGTTTACCTGCGTGGCAGATGAAGATGAATGTCTGGCGATACGAGTCAGGATGTTCAGGATGTCCAGGACCACTCGAGGAGACGGTCGCATGACCTCAAGGATGTAACGTAGCCTGGGGAGCAGCTTCATTTTCAAAATACCCTGAAAAACAAATAAGAATAAATTAAAACCTCCTTTATGGTCTACTGCATGAAGATGAAATAACAGTCTGGATGTACTTCTGCTCTCTTACTTTGACCACATCCTGCTGGGCCACATCATGATCACTCTTCCTCTCTTCTTTCTCTTTGACCGTCTCCTTCAGACTCTCCTCCAGGCCTTCATCCTCCTCGTCTTCTTCATCCTGAGCGAACGGCAGCAGAGGAAAAGAGGCCAGACCGTGGAACCAGGAGAAGGTGCAGTCCAAACACTCCTAAAAAAGGAACACACAAGGTTAGCAGATGCTAAAATTAAACAGCCTTACAAAGCAATGGGAAAAAACAAACTACTTCAGAGCATATTGTCATAGTATTATATTTTAAAGTGAGCACTTACTTCATCCTCTGGACACACCAGCAGAGCTTTGAGTGTGTGCACGGCCGAGGACATCACTCCCTCCACGCTATCGTCCATTGCAAAGCGAAGCAGGAAGATCAGACCGGCGTCCAGCAGAGTGGACGTCACACTGCCCTTCAGCACTGGCTGGTATTCTCCAGCACGTGCCTTCAGGGTAATAAAAAAAAATCATTCATTTTAAAACAGCATTACAAGTGAGAACAATTAGCAGAGGTACTGCATTAGAGAGAATGGTTGAGTGTTCAGCTGTGTACCTTTGAGAGGATGTTGGCTAAAGTGCTGAGGGCCAGACTCCTCTGCTGGATGAGCTGACTCCTAGACAACAAGAAGAGCTCCTGCAGAGAGTAACCTGCCCGCTGTGGGGGAAGAGGAATTCTCTCAGTTTCAGACTTGAGTCGTTAAAAAGACATTTTAAATTCTCCAATTTTATGTCTGCAGAGGTGTGAAAGTCTTTTTGGATCTGCACCAGATGTTGGATGTTGTTAATTAAGCCAGTGATTCTCAATCTATGGTACACAAACCACTTTGTGGTATGGTGCTCCCTCTAGTGGTATGGATGGGAATTTGATTGTTTTTTTAACATCTATTTAGCTGGACATCTTGGCAGCAACACTTTGATGTCTGGATTTTTTTTTAAATAAACATTGGATAAAATTTGATGTAAATACTAAAAGAAGTACTCAAATATTCAAACCCAAGGGGAAATACAATCAAATAATTTACCGGTGTCTGTACCAGACATACATGAACTAAAGCAAGACCTAGTACGTAACAGACAAAATTCAATAAAGTTAAACGTAAAACACTGTTATTTTACTTGACATCTACTGACCTCTGGCTCTTCTCCATGATGGTGCAGACCCAGGTGAGTGGGCAGATCTTCCGAGGGTTGGATCAACCTGCCAGTGAAGTCAAACCGAGCCTGCATGGCCTGTTAGGAGGCATAAAAACAAAGTCTGCGTCAGTGACCTGCTTCCTTCTGTCTTGGTGTTGCTGTGAGGAACATCTTCCTACCTCCTTAGTTCCTTTTCTTCTGGGTGGAGGCAAATCTCTCATCCACTCCAGCTTCTCGGGCTCCAGCTTATCCATGTGGACCCAGTCTTTTTGAGGCTTCACTGGAAGGTTGTCCTCTGAATACACCAATGCACATATGTTAAGTTGGAAAAATTACCTTTAGAGCAGCTGATTCTGATTCTGTGGTTAATTTCACACTGGCAGGAGTGAGAAATAAAACACACATGGTAGGGAAAATGTTCCTCTTATTTGGAGGAATGCAGTTTTCAAACTAACAAAAGAGGAAGTCTTGCCTTCAGCACTTCTACTTCCAAGAGCCAAACTTAGAAACACTGTGTCAGAAGCTGAGGCAACGTCTGGCTATTTATTCCTGACCTGAAACGAAGCCATATCCTCTCAGAGGGAAACATCCAAGAGGCAATCAATTTTAAATAGTTGGCCGGAACAACAGAAACATCAGGAATGGTATGAATGATGCGTTAGATCTGTCTATATGTGGTGCATTAGCTCTTCTTTCATCAGGAGCAGCGGGGAGTTTCTCTCTGCGATCTGCAGTAACTTAATTGCGGAGAGTGGCCGATTCTGGCTCAGCTGGTCTTCTCTGCTAATCACACAAAGTGAAGTCAATGCTCAGCTTTGTGCCTGGACGTGAGCCATGCATCTAAAGCATGCAGCCTGACTTGTTCAGTTAGCATCTATCCTTTATACTCTGAGGGATGATGGGCATGAGCGAAATAAAGTAAAGAGCAGGAAGCGGTGGAAGCAGAAAGGAGAGTAAAAAAAGGATGACGTCGACTATAGTCCAGCATCTGAGATCCAATGGTTATTGTGTCTTAAGAAAAAAATAAAATATTGACCAATTTGTATTAATTAATTAATTATTTAATGAATTAAAAGATTGAAAAACTACAATGGGAGCATGTTTTATGGGAGCACTGGGAGCCTTAATTTTACCAATTAAATTTCACTAAATTGGTCTGAAAACATTTACTGCAAATACATTTTCTTTGTTCGTGAATGCAGTGAAATGCAGAACAATTAAACAGTTTACCACTAGATGGCAGCAGATGGCTACAAAAACTAAAAAAAAAATGAAAAGAATCATAGCTGTTGGGAAAGATCTTTGTGTCTTTCTTCAATTCCTGAGTATCTCAGCGTTGTCTTCAACTAAACATGCTGAGATTTCACAATTGTTAGTCAATTGTGCTTACCTTTTAAGCTAAAAGATTATTGTATTTCATTTTTATTTGATGGTGGTGTGCTGCGTTTTTTTTCGAACAAAAAAAATTAGCATGCCTCAAAAAAGGTTGGGAAACGGTGTTTTTTTTCGAACAAAAAAAAGTAGCATGCCTCAAAAAAGGTTGGGAAACACTGCTGTAAAGAGTGTTTCCTCACTCAGATTTTTAAATCTTGGAAATGGTGGAGTCGTTATTTAGGTTAGAACTACATAGCTAAATGGTTGTCATCATTGGTACTGATCAAAGTTTATGGAACTGCTCATAATACAGTAAGTTGCAGAAACGTAAAAGTTAGTTCTTTGTAATAAATCGTACCTGCAATAGATGATGTCACTTCCTTCCTCTCCTCCTCCTCCCGTTCCACTCCATCCATGTCCATCTCTTCAGAGTTACGTGATAATGTAACAGTGGTCCTGGAGCCAGGCGTGTCCTTGTCACCTGTCTTCTCTGACGGTTTGGATGAACACGTTGAAGACGAGACGCTCTGGATTTTGCGAGATCTGATAAACTCCACCAGTCTTGGATCTAAGAAGCAGCAATAATCATTGTAAACACAGTGGAACAAAGTACAAAAAATGTGCTGGAAATTTAGCTTTAGCCCCTCTGTTTTTGTCTTGTTTTCCATAATGAGATATTAATAAAAAAAACATTTTCATTCTTGGCTGAGTCGACCATTGACAACCCCCAGGCAAACTCTTTTTTCAAACTTTAACACAGTTTGCAAAATGGAACCATTTATAAAACCTTGCTTTTCAATGCGATTCTTTTTTGATTTTCAATCTCTGTGTCCAGTTCTGCAACAAACAATAAAAAACACTGAAAACATGTTCTCCCTACCCAGCTGTGATGAGAGTTTGTTCTGCTCTTCCAGGATGTCAGACTGAGACATCGCCTGGAGTCTGGCCTGGTTTTCCATGTGGATTTTCATGATCTCTCCTGAGCTGTCTGGACCTCCGAGACCCTGACCGGACACTAACCTGGGACCGGACGCCAGAGGCAGTCCTGTACAAAGAAAGTGTGAGAGTCAAATGATAAGACTAAACATTGAAACAAAGTTCCAAGAAATGGTTTACACACGATCACCTGTCACATCACAGTGATCCGTCTCCATTCTGTTTTCAGACAGAGGGGTCTTCTCTGTGGGACCACTCGGCTGGGCAGTCTTTTCCTCCTTAAGTCTCTGAGCAGCAATCTGACGAGCAAAGATGCTTTTCTTTCCTTCAGATGTAGACACTGATGCCTGGTCAAAGGGATTCATAGATTTAAAATATGTTATTAGTTAACATTGTGAATAAGCATTTTATAACAAATGCCCATGTAGCCATTTAGAAAAATAAATACATTTGTACCTGAGGGCCATTTTCAGAGCGGTGAAAAACTTTGGGGAAAGCCAGGTTTGTAAACACTGGTATGGACACAGGGGTTGAACTGGTGTCTCTCTCCTTATTAAGGGAAATCACAGTTTGAATTAGGCCGAGAAACATGAAAATAACAGAGAACGTGAATGATGTGAGAAGAAATAAAACAAGAAAAATAAAGAAAAATTAGAAGAACCTGCAAACTGAACTGGGGTCCTGAGTGCCACAGGTACAGTTTGCATCTTTTCATTTTGAGGTTAACCCTCACGAGAAACACTTACAACAATGCGCGACAGAACAGCACTGATGTGAGTGTCGTGTCTGTCCAGTCTCTCCTCAGCATCTTCATCTTCAAACGTGACACGACTGGCTTTAAAACGAGACTTCTTTGGGGGAGCAGGAGTCAAAGAAGGGAGCTGGTCTGGAAGATCTACAGCAATCACAGATATCACGACGTGAAACTTTGGGCTCAGGATTAAATTTTGCCATTTCAATGGTGGTTATAGCGATGTAATAATGGCCAAGAAACATACCGTCTATGGTGACCACATCCCTCTCACATGCCCTGTTCTCTCTGAGTTGTCCTCGTTCTCCTTCTGTCCCTCCACTGACACCAGCCTCCCCTCTCCTCTTGTCAGGACGACGAATCACATTTGCAGCAGACGGTGCACCTGAGCTCAGGAACTTCTGTTGCTCCCTCAGAAGGTCTGTTTCCGAGTCAGTTGGCTTGGGGCGACGCAACATTCTTCTGTAGAACATATATTTATTATATTTCAATAATAAATATATTTAATATATGCTATACTTAAACACAGCTTTTTAAAATACTCTAATATATCCCGTGGCTCACAAAATGGTATTAAAATCTAAGCAAACTATGGAAAACCGAAAGGGGCCAAACTTAGTTTACTTAGCGTGTTGTTTAACAATAGGCAGACGACGACACAATTAACCACCAAAACACAATTATTTCGCTTTCACGTGTATTGAAGTTTAACGTTACCACGTACCGTAATGGACGCGAACAGTTAATGTTAGCATTGCGTTAGCTGAGTGTCTCAAATCTAACTCAGC
Source organism: Cynoglossus semilaevis (assembly GCF_000523025.1). Classification (NCBI taxonomy): domain Eukaryota; kingdom Metazoa; phylum Chordata; class Actinopteri; order Pleuronectiformes; family Cynoglossidae; genus Cynoglossus; species Cynoglossus semilaevis. The sequence continues at coordinate 7,244,005 of NC_024307.1, read as the reverse complement.
AAATATTTTAAATTGTACAAATGTAAAAAACAAAACAAAAACGTAGTCACCATTTTAGGACAATTTCTGACAGGATACAGCGTGTCTTGTTCTTAGTAGCTTACCTGTAGTTGACACCAGAGGAGCTCTGATTCTCCACACTCAGATGAATACTCGGAATTGTTTGAGTGTAACACCAAACCTCGCCTTCAAAATAAAAGTTAAATGACTAGTTTTATTTATGTTGTTCCCGGTTTGTTTACAAAATCGAATAAATGCGGATAATGATTCACTTATACCAGTTTGAAATAAACTGACCTGGAAAGTGAGACTCAATGTGGGCAGCTGCCTACATTTACCTGTTGTCTGCAACAAGAAACGCTATAGTCATTACATTGAGTTGAGGTGCACCATAGCATCGTCAAATGGTCTTTTAGATAAATTAAAAAAATCGGATTTATTGAATTGAATTTTTATTTAAAAATTGAATCAATGTCTTATCTTAATGGGTTGGTTTGTCATTGTTAGCACAATACTTTACAAAACTTTACATCGCCAATATGTCTTACGTCAACACCTGTATAAATAAAGATTTCAAAGTGGTAACCATAAGTATGCACAATTCATCCACAAACCCAAATGGCCTATATTAATGTTAATATATTAATTAATATATCGGCTGTTAAGCTCTACCAAAAGCATAAACGTGTTTGGTCAGAATACAACATAGCTACTTCCGGTCACTTTCCGGGACTTTAGTCTTACACTTTTCCTAATATACGATCTAAGACTGAAACTAAACAAACTGCGTTCCCAATTAAGTAAAACGCAAATCTTTTATAAATATGACCAATTATAACTTATGAATTATAACTTAAAAAAACACCTTATATTATTACTCATACTTATATTTATTTATGAGCAGAGCGGTCACGTGATTATTTTTGAGCGTCCCTGATTGGATAGGTTTTTTGTGCACTGTGAAGGCTGGAAAACCTTCGAGGGTCCGAACTACGCACGCTCTAATATAACATAGTGGAGAATATTACCGATTTACCAGGTATTTGTCAGATCAGGTTCGGATAGGACGCTGTCTGTCTGGTGACACTGATAGATAACCTCGATCCATCATTCAGTGACATCTGTTTTAGTGCTCAACGTTACTGTAATATTTGAACGCGATCATTTTATTCTGCTGAATGACTTTTTGTAGATGGCGGACATGTTAATTACCTCACCGCGGTGCCGGTTTGCTTATTTATTCACAATGTAAGTCTTTATTTAATCATTTTGACTGCAGAGCGCACTGGACCAGTGACGAGGATCATCGCTGACTGCATCATGGTCAACCTCTGCTGTCTCTGCTGCGGTGAAATCCCTCAACCCCGCCCCCCTGCGTCCGGTCATCAGTCGGCAGGACCGCCGCGGGATCCCTGCTCCGTGCAGCCGCAGCAGCAGCAGCAGCCTGCTGGCTCTGGCCCAGACGTTGTTGGGCTGCAGGGGGCACAGCAGGGGGGAGCGAAAGGAGGGACATCCAGAAGTAGACCAGAGTGAACTCATCACCTCCCCCTCTCCTCTCTGACATGCGAGAAGTGCAGCATGCCCTCCTCAGACCTGGACTCTGCAGAGGAGTCAACGGCTCACGCTGACACTGATGCTGATGTTGATGTTGATGCTGATGCTGATGCTGATGCTGATGCTGAGGAGCAGGAGCAGCAGCAGATTCAGCAGCGGAGTCAGGAGCGGGTCTCAGCAGCTGACAGTGATGCAGTGGAAGAGGTAGGTCCACCCTTTGAATACCTATTTACACACATCTGTCAGAGTATTTCACTGACTTTTAGAAAAGTAAAACCAATGATATAAACTCTCAGCCATGGATTATACAGTATCTGTATATCCAAAAATCAGTGGTTTTCCCCCAATACATTCTAATGACACAACCTAGATATACAGTACATAGATCAGTGTGGACTGGAGTCATGTTACCATCAGAACATCTGGGTGTCACATTTGCCAGTGAGTCCCTGAAGCAGGACACCGAACATTCACATCTTCTGCAGTGTCCAAGCCAAACCTGGATAAATTGGGAGCATTGCATCAAAAAAAAAAAAGCCGGGGGGGGTGGGGGGGGGGGGCAGACATTGAATTCTGAACACGGTAGCAGCATAGAGCATATCTTCATATCTTCATATCTGAGTTCATCAAATGAGATATTGAGACATTTGTTGGTTCATGGTGCTGAGTAATCCACGTCCAGTGGAGACTTTTTCATCCTTCCATCCATCCAGTTTTTAAATGTGTGCCGCCTTCACTTCGTCTCTAAATTGGCTGGGACTTTGAACCGACACTCCTCCCGATAACCACGGGACAACTACACCTACAACAGGCGTTACTGAGATATTTTATGGAGCACGTTTGGACAGAGCTTGATATTTTGTCCTGTCATGGGGGGGATTTGTCTGTAATAACATGGTGCCAGTAGTCACTATACAAATAATAAAACCCAGTATTTACCCCATCAACCCTTCCCTGCTCTCAGCCGCCCACTCACAGAGCTGTAAAACACTGATAATAAGCACATCTGTGGTAAACCCCGCAGAGGCCCCAATAAAAAGCTGGAGTCCACTCCACAATAGTGACTCAGTGTTAAATAATTACATCATCTTCTGACTTCATCTCGGTGCCGTTACTGCCTCCACCTGCAGCGTAAAAATACAGAAGACCAGAGTCAAGTGAAAGAGTCAAGAATTGTTAGGTGTTCATTTGTGGTTTGTACTGTAGGTGTGGCCGAATGTTTCTGTTCCATCAAACACTTTTATTTACTGTAGCGTAATCACTGTGATTGCATCTGGGCAGTGTACTGTTGATTCAGGCATGTGCACACTGTCCAATGATGACGTTTGACATGCAATGTATGTCACAAGGCTGTTTTACAGTTAATTTGATGAACTCTCTACCAGGGCTGCTGAGTGTTTACCACAATTATTCTATTTTTTTTTACGCGTAACAATCTAATACACAGTCAATACACATGTTAAGTGTTTACCATAATTATTCTATTTTTTTTTACGCCTAACGATCTAATACACAGTCAATACACATGTTAGTGGGAAAGTTTTTCTTTCTCCAAAGTTTTTCTTTCAAAAATTCTTTCAAAATGTGTCTTTCTGTTCTTGTTATATACAGGAAGAAAATACAGTAATTATGTTTAGGAATGTTGATTTGTCCTGATTAATCATGATTAATTAATCAGATTCCTGTGATTACAATTGTAATTTTTTGACAGCCCTAATCCTAACACAATATTAACTGCCCAAATCCGATACTTTATCGGAATCGGAATCAGCTCAGTTCGATATTGGTCAGTTTCAAGAATGAAAATTAAAAAATAAATAAATAAATTACGCCCAAGTACCTAACTCAGCTTTGTGCAACATGCTGTAAACAGAGACACTATCACTTCAGCAAAGGCGACCTGCGGCATGCTGGAGAAAAGATGGTGATTTTTCCTAAGACAGCAAAGGCATCACTGACACTGGTTACTCACTGGTTCGCATCATCAAGTGTCACAGTTTCAAATCTTATATTCCTGCTCCTGCACTGCTAGCAGAGCTGCTGGAAACACGTTTAGACACATGTTTTACACTGGGAAATATAGGTGCAGTGTTATTCAACCTTGGGGTGGCGATCCCACATGGGGTCACCTACAGTTCAAATGGGGTCCACTGAAATGTCTAGTAATTGGTTTTAAATAAATAACTGATAAAATATTTATTTAACCATTTTTTTAACCAAATCCAATTATTAATTTTAACACATCCAACTGAACCTCAAAAAGGTTCAACTGGATGTGTTAAAACACAACCTAAAACGACTGTATCCTCTCATTCTCATGAATATAAACGAGGTAAAATAAAATGCGGCATATAAAAATAGCTGAGCTGGTGCATTTTGATTGACGGCTGCGATCACATGACCGCAGAAGTGACAGCTACTAAAATGTCTCCTGGGTGGCCAGAGACTTGTGATGTCACAAGCCAAAAAAAAAAAGGTAACCATTGTATTAGTGGATCATGTCTACAGTCAGAGCCACGGCATTTCCTGAAGAAGCACTTCCTCTTTGGTGCACGAGAGTTGAATTTCTATCTGCTCCTTAAGTCACTGAGGTGGAACCAGCAGGGTGACATTTCTGCCATGGTGTCAGTGCAGTAACGGATGGTTGGCTGTCACGGCGTCCATCCTTTTACTTCATGAAACCCCAGATCTGGTGAGCAGCACCACAGGATCATGTGAGGACCATTCAAGAACGCTAGTACACCACTGCACAATGAAAGGTGTCAGACAGATTTATTGACATCTGGACGTCTTACACACTGCCACTGGGAAGATGCAGTGCAGTGTGCAGTGCTGCTTCAGCCTCCTCATGCAGAAAGGGTTCATCTCACAGTTCACTTACTGTTAGTGTAGCTGATGATTTAGCTGCGGGCCTGTGTCTTTGCTGAATTGGATACATTGACTGGTGCTCAGTATTGCAGATGTGAGCATTTCTACTGAACGCTGTTTGTCTTGTTTTACCCTGAGCCGAACAGCCAGGAGTCAGCAGATCAGGTTACAAATAAATACATGCTTTAAAAAAATCCTGCTAAATGTATCACTGTGAACAGTTAACTACAGTTTTACCGTTGACTGTCAGAGTAACAAATTGGAGACTAGCTATAATGTTAGCACGATTAACAAGAGGAAGTCAGACAGAGAGAGAGAGAGAGAGAGAGAGGGAGAAAGCTTCTTAACTCAGTGCTTCTCAAGTAGTGGGGCGTGAGGTGTACTGTCTTTATTCATACTTGAACGGTAAACAAGCCTCTGGTCACTAGATGGCAGCAGAGAAGAATCTATTTTAATAGTAATGCAGAATGCTGGTGCCAGCAACTTATACATACAGTGGTTTGTACAGATAAAATGATGAGATCAGGGGTCCCCAACCCCCGGTGCGAGGACCAGTACCAGTCCACAGGTCATTTGGTACCGGGCCACAGTGGGACACAGTGAAACAATGTGCTTCATTTTTACTAATTTACTTCATTTACTTTCTTTATTTAAAGACAATCTGGTCACTCAGACTCTGATACAAACAGAATAGAGTCTACAAGATATTTTATTAAAATGTAATGATCCTTCAAAGCTCAGGACCTTGCTTGCGGTTCCTAGTACTGGCTGACCAGTCCTCGGAACCAAAAAGTTTGGGCACTGCTGGTATAGATGTAACTACTCTATAACAGACTAATACATTTCATTTCTTATTATTTATTCAAGTTAAAAATATTATTCATTGCTGTGTAAAAAAAAAAAAGTAAATTCATAGGTTAAGAAACTCTACTGCATGTATTTTACTAAATGCTTTTTGAGCTCCAGCGGGCCACACAAAACTGCTTGGCGGGCGCACAAAACTGCTTGGCGGGCGGCATTTGGCCCCCAGGTCTTGAGTTTGACACGTATGCTCTATGTGGTTCCAATTGAATTTTACTGAGGTGTTTTTTTATTTGGATTTACCTCATGCTTATGCATGGAAAAGCTGTCAAATTTATAGAGCAACCGCCTTCATTTGCATTTTTACTGCACACTCCACTACCATGTTTCAGGGGCTCATTGATTCTCTCTTTTTTTTACTTCCCCCTTCTCTCTGTGTCTTCCTCTGCAGCAGCTTCCAGTGCAGCAGTCCCTTGGTGCTTGCGTCTGCCGGGAGTCCCACTGGCGCTGCCTGCTGCTCTCTCTTCTCATGTACAGCTGTGTTGGCGTCGTGGCGTGGTGCCAGCTCACCCGCGTCACCAAGATCAGCTTCAACTCTGCCCTCACCTCCTCATTTGCGTCCTCCTTCACCTCCTCCCTGAGGGGAGGATCAGGGATGGGCGTCACAGGACACTCCATGATTTACCACGACAGTCCCTGCTCCGACGGCTACATCTACATCCCCCTGGCCTTCCTGGTCATGCTCTATGTGCTGTACATGGTGGAGTGCTGGCACTGCAGGGCCCGCAGTGAGCTGCAGTGCAAGGCCAATGTGGACAGCGTGTATGAGCGAGTGCTGAGGATGAAACAGGCCCAGCCCTGCATATGGTGGAAGGCTATCAGCTACCATTTTGTGCGGCGGACCCGGCAGGTCGTCAGATACCGCAACGGCGACGCCTACACCGCCACGCAGGTGTATCACGAGAGGGTAAACACGCATGTGGCAGAGGGAGAGTTTGACTTCAGCCACTGTGGGATGAAAGACGTGTCACGTGACCTCAAAGGCTTAGATGGACACCCCGCCACCCGCCTGCGCTTCACTAAATGTTTCAGCTTCACAGAGGCAGGGCCAGAAAACGACTACCTCAACCAGAGGGCCAGGTTCTTCTCTGAGATCGAGGGTCTGGACGACTACATGGAGGCCAGGGAGGGGATGCAGCTGAAGAACGTGGACTTCAGAGAAAACCTCATAGCCTTTGTAGATCCTGACACGATGCCTTGGTACAATTCCCAGGTGGCATTCTGGCTGGCAGCTCTGTTCATGCTGTCGTGGCCGCTGAGAGTGCTCATAGAGTACCGCACTGCTTATGTGCACTACCGCATAGAGAAACTATTTGGGTTAGAGTACAGCCACAGTAGCCCGTCTCCAGGGAACGAAGTCCGACCAGCGGGGAATTACTCCGGTTGTGCTATTCCCAGAGTTGACACACTGGACAGCACTGAGATGGAGTGGCACATCCGCTGCAACCGGCAGGTGATTCCCAGCTACTCTGAGGCCATGCTGATCAACATGAGCACAGCAGACTCTGACTCGCTCCACGACACCGAGTGCACCACGTCCTCCAACTGTTACCTGCTGGACAGCAGCCAGACTCCACAGAGTTACGGCGCTTTCCAGAGACAGGACGAGTGCGAGCAGTGCAACGAGCTGACGGGACAAGGAACCGCAGCAGGAGACAGGAGGACGACCATCACCAGCTCCAGCTGCTCTTCCATCTTCTCCTGTCGGGGGGCGCTGTTCCAGTCCCACCTCTCTTCAGACACTTCTCGCTTGTCTCTCTGCCGCGTGTACGGGTCCCACCGCTCCGTGGCGCTGTGGAGGAGCCACAGCAGCAGCCTGACGGACCCGTGCTGCGTGGACGAGCAGTGCTGCAGGTCAGAATCCAGCCAGCTAGCCCTCAGCGACAGTCCGCCCACTTACAGGGACGCCCGTTTCTTCCCGGTTCTTATCGTGCATCGGCCCGAGGGCTGCAGCGGTGACGACAGGAGGGAGGCGCGGCGTTATTATATACGCAGAGGGTCATTCTGTGCAGACACTTCCATGTAAACGATGGCAAGACGGGAAATGTGCGATAACGGATGGTGCTGTAGTGATGCTCACTATTTAATGATGAATGGGGAACATTTGTCAAAAAAATACCAGTGCAGATATGCAGCAAAAAACAGCTCCATTATTTAACCTGTAATAAGTGCACTGATATTTTCTCACTGTCTGTTTGTGTGTGAGTGTGTGTCTGTGTGTGTGTGAGAGGGTGTTTAAAAAGTGGAATCCAGTCATTTTCAACACACCAGGCTGTTGTTTGAGGTCACCCAGTGGTGTGAAGAAGGCTAACTGATGACCAGGTTTCCTGTTCCTCCTGTGTTAAGTCACCTCTACCTTTTGCCTCTTGACATCCTCAATATATCACTACAGGTGCTATGCAACAATAACTGGATCTTTATCAGACACCACTGCATGTGTTTAGCTCACTATGAGAGCAAAGTCTGACAAGATCAAGTAGAAAACCTCTTTACGTCCGGATGACTTTCTGTACATGATGACCTTAAACAACAGCGCTGTTTGTTGGAAATGCAAGAATTCTATTTTAAAGATGTTCTAATTGCCTTTTTTCCCCCAATAAGTAAACAAACATGATACTGCATGATCTGATTGGTCCTATTATTCTGGAATTGTCAAACATCTTAGAAAAATGTAAGAATTGTCAAACAAAAAGGGAATTTGCATGTTGTTACCAGTTGTGTTGTTTTTTTTACTTACATGCAGCAACATTAAAACCAAAGATGTACATACTCTGCGTTTTTATTTATTTGCATGCGTTAGGAAATAAAGGATATTTAATTTAATCGTTCACAGAATTCTGTTATGCACAACCTGCTAAGACGCTGTGACAGAATTAACCACTGGGTGTCGCTGCATAATTGCTTGTTGAACATAACAGGAAGCGTTCAAACAAAGTTACTATTATATGCAGATTATTTTATTTCACTATTCATGTTCAGCCTATTTTTAATCAATAATAGTTATACATTTACTATAAATAGCCAACATTTAAGTAATATAAAGTAATAAATAAAAAGGTGTAAAATAAATAGTATTTTTGTTATTTATTAGGTTTAGGTTTAGGTTTATTGAGACAGATTTAGCGTGAATATATTCTTTTCTTTAAGCATGTATTCGATTCTTGTAACATTCTTTGTAATATAGAATAGAATAGTCTTTATTGTCATTATGTTCGGTTAAAACAACAAACACGTTTTTTGCTTTGATTAAAGTTCACATAATTAATTGCATAGAATATTTCTAAATTGTTTATTTTGATTCCTTCATTTCCAAAACTCTGTCGTGGTCCTCACAACGTCACTGTAACCTGACGTCACTTCCTGCGCGCGAGACTTCACGCTAATCCCTGCTAACGGCACAAATGTCTTCTAAAAACTGTGTAGTTGGTTCAGTGTGTGTTTAAATATCGCCACCCAAAACTCCCGCTGTCCTCGGCACAGGAAGTGTCCCACCGTGGGACAGCACGCAGGCTCCCGGGGCGGACACTGAGGGGCAGCTTTGGTTTGTTGTTGACATCCTTGACGATCACGGATGTGGCTCCAGTTTTTGACAGTAACTTCACAGCTAGCGTTACTTTTGGCGGAAGTTTTCCTCCTCTGAGTAAAACATTCAGATCAGACGTTTTTTTTTCATCCAGGGTGAATTTCGTTTCCCTGGTCAGACTTCAGGATGAAGCTGCAGTGTGATGTCGAGGTGGTGAATCGCATGCTCCCCACGTTCGGGATAAAGAGTCGGGGAAAGGGAACTCGAGCGGTTCTGTCCATCGGAAAACATTTGGACAAGACGAACCAGCGCTGCAACGTCTACATGATGATCTGTACGGCCAAAGACAGATCAGGCTCCAAGTACAAGGTCTGTGTGTTTGACATACGTGCTTTTTAATCTGTGATTTATGAGGTCCACGAGGCACAAGATAATTTTGATTTTGATTTAGCGATAATTCAATATATATCGCGATATAGATCTATCAGTAACATAGCGTTCTATGTTGTTTCTCAAATATTAAAATTCCACCTCCAGTGACTTTGATCAATGACCAAATACAAATATTTAGGCTTTACTCAACATTGCACTTTTTATAAATATTAACTGAAGCATTGATATACGTATCTGTACGTTACGACAACACTTCACATGTGCAGTATAGTACACAACTGTACTTTAGATAGAATTTAACAGCAGCACTCAGCAAGACTAGACTGCTTAATCTAAGCCAATATATGAAACGTATGCAAATGACTCCAGTCATCAGGTGACCTACAATAAACTCAATTTGAAAAACACTTCTCGTTGGACCTGTCCCTTACAATTGAGAGTCCTAATGTCATTAAACATGCTATGTAGGTATCATAGGGATAGTAATATATATATATATATATATATAATTTTTCTCTTACACATTGAATGCATCAGCAGTGTTTCCCATTAATTGCTGAGACTCTGGCTCTCTCTTGAGCATTAAAAAAAGTAATGATAATAAACAGTATTTGCCTTATTTCAGTCAGCCCACCCCACAGCTGTGGTTGGTCAGAGGGTGGGGGGGGGGGGGCTTTTCCAACCCCCACCACAGAGTCTTAAAAACTTGTGGGAAACAGTGCATCAGACATTGTCTTTTTTTTCCGTCTGTTGTCATAGTACCCACGTTTATGGAGCGCCTGAATATAGATAGGTCAATTGTTGAACCCCCGCCCCATTAAATCCTAACCTAAATTAAATTAAAAAATTAAATTAAATCCAACATACTTATGTTACTGTTACTTTACTAATCCTAATTTAAAGTCTCGTAGACAACACTAATCTAAGGTTTTTTTATTCCTTATGAAACATTTTCGGTTTGATTGCCCAGTGAGGCACTGGTGATCAGTGGTCATGCGGTGTAACATTTGACTGTTGTGACTCCTTCTCCTGGTGAAGGTGGTAAACAAGACAAAACAAAGTTATATTTTTAATCATAACATTTATTTCTCCACAACCTGGACTGAACATTAAAGTTACGTACAATACTCTCTGTCTGGTTATTACAACAAACAGGCTTTAAATTTGAACTTAATATCAATGGCAGTATTATCAATTTATCAGCAGTATTTTTTTGTGTTGGTGTCACACGCTGTTTTAAACACTGAATTATTAAGTCCTCTCCTCCCAGCCTGAAAACCACAAACGTATTATTTTTCACAGTCTGACACATCACTCTCTGACCCTGATCTTAATCCTCTCTGTAAAAGATTAAGACGCGTCATGTCACAACATGTTCAGTCAGTGAATAGTCACCTGACGTGAAGATGTGAAATGTATTTTTCCACTGCTGACAGTTGCCAACATTCTCTTACAGCTGAAGGGCAACATAGAGAAGTTCTTCACATGGTTCGTGGAGGAAGGCAAAGCCACCGTCCGACTGAAGGAACCCGCTGTCGACATTTGTCTGAGCAAGGTATGACCTACATGAAGTCATTTCATCAGTCTGAGTTTTTCCTCTTTTTTTTTTTAAGTGAAAATAGGAAACAACAAGACAGAGTTCTATCAATGTTTACTCCGCACGTAGAGAGGACAACAGTGTCTCCTCACTCTCCGTCTCACACAGGTTGCTTTGTCTGTTCTATATACATCACAGCAGCTTCATTGTTTCCACTCTCTCTGGCAAGTGCTTCTGCTTGTTTGGTTGCAGTGGTGAGCTTTCACACTCATACAGTTCAGCCTGGCTCACAGTCAAAAACACTCACACCCACAGACTGACTGTCACCACGTGACTCTGGTGAGCAGGGAAAACAAGTCCTTTTAACAAAGGCCTTCTCAAAACAGGAGGGTAAGAAAGTTCCCCGAGGCATCAGGAGGAGTTTCCCCGGCACATCTCATGATGGGGGCTTTAAATAACCTAGAAAAATAAATAGACTGCTAAATACATTTTCACTTTCAGGATACTATATTTTACGGTTGAACTTTGTTTGTATGATGTTCCGTGATAATCAGATGTTATATGTAACTATTATTTATTTACTGTTAATTACAGTTTTGTTCAGCTTTACCACAGTAAAAGTTAGAACAGTTAAATACTGTTCCACTAGGTGGCAGCAGATGGTTATAAACACTAAAAAAAGAGAGCGACTCAGAGTTGTTGAAGAAGATGTTTGCGTTTGTCTTTCTTTAATTCTAGCAAAAATATCAGGGTGGTGAAATCGTCCACCGCTATAACCTCAACACTTACGCAGATGACACCCAACTCTACATTAGCAAAAAATCCTCTCCTCACCCTCCCCCGTCTTTGGTCAACTGCCTTCACGATATAATATATTATATATATAATATATTATATTATATAGTATATTATATTGTGTATTATATATATATAATATAGTATATTATATCGTATATTATATATATATAATATAATATATTATATATATAATATATTATATCATGAATTAACTAAAACTCAACAGCGATAAAACCAAAAACCAAGCTAAAGGTGGGGGCCCCCCGAAGACCTTGCTCCCTAAGGTCGGGGACCTTTTCCTGTTGATCAACGGTTCCACCATCTCCCCATCCTCTCAGGACCGTAACCTCCCCCCAGTACCTGCTCGACCTCCTACATCCCTACTCCCGAGCCCGGACTCTCCGCTCCACTGACTGACTTAAGCAGAAAACAACAGCTGAATAAATCTAGAAAAAAAAAATTTCCACATAATCTGTACCTTTTACGTGTTTATCCATTTCTAGGCAGATGCAAACAGCTTGAAAAACTTCCTCTCGGCCGCTCGTCTCGCAGACAAAGGTAGTGACACCAGCAGTCTCCCCCTGTCCACTCTCACCCCCGTCAGAGCCAGAGACGTGGAGCAGCCCAAGAAGAAACTGACCATCGTGTCTAAGAAGGACTACCCTCTGACCTCTAACTTCCCCTACTCCCTGGAGCAGCTGCAGGTGTCCTACTGCAGGCTGTCGCGCGTGGACATGAGAATGCTGTCGCTCAAAGGTAAAGTCGGTCCAATTTTAACCCAACACTTTTTTTACATTCCAAGCTTTAAAGAGAAATTACAAAACATTAAACTGAGTTTAAAGGGATAGTTCATCATATTACATGCTTGTTCTGGTTTTTAAAACCAAATCCTAGTTGCAGTTTTTTATTTAAAAAAAAATCCTCTATGACCGTTTTCCAAGGACTGAACTTATGGGTTTTTGCTGATGGTTGTGTTTTAGAAAGTCAGTGTGAGTAAAGATGGCGGGAGGAAGTAGCAGTCAGCAAAAAGGTGAACTCAGTTCACTGCTGTGATGTCAGCCATACTGAGCATCTCCAACTAAATGTAAACACAGAGTTACTAACTATCAATTAATATTTACAGTAAACAAAAGAAAAATTGGCAAACCCAAATAAACGTCCTCAGCATTACAGCTGCCAATAAAAGACATGTTACAAAATATGGAAAGAAATGTATTTTCTTACTTTTATTTACTATTCAATAATTATTACATTTGTTTAGTAGAAGAGAATTATTAACAAACGAGTTTTCAGTGTTGCTCTGCTCCTTTACTCTTTTTCTGGTCAAAGACCTGTTCATTTTGCACCAGCTTGAGGAGCAGAGCAGCTTCATAACAGGCACAAACTCATGCCTAAATTGCAGCTGTCACACAAGGTGTATTCAGGTACCATTGGAAACTTGAGAATCCAGTGATTACAGCAGGTTACATGTTTTTCAGCTAAGGATATAAGGTTATAAAAAAAATAAAAAGTTAGTAGAATCTTTTTTTTTCTTATCTTCCCTCCAATTTTCTGAATTACCCCTTGTGGTCCCCCAGGGGGCACTAAACTACTGATTTTAGCTTTTGTTTTTTTTTTGTTTTTTTTGACAGTATTTTAATATGCTGTCATTTGAAGGGACAGTTTAACATGAAGGTTTAAAGGAAAATATCACCTTTATTGTTCTTAATGTTCAGTAAGAAATCAATAATCATGTTCAATAATCATGATGATGATTTCTGTAATCAAGCAGCTTCAACAGAACCTTCAAACTCCTGCATTAAAAGGTGTGTTCATTATTATTATATTATTTTTAAAGCCTTTTATTATCTTCTTCTTCTTCTTATTTTGCAGCTCTCAGGAAGCTCGACCTCAGCAACAACCACATCAAGAAACTCCCCGCCACCGTCGGTGACCTCAGCTGCCTCTCTGAACTCATCCTCCACAACAACCATCTCGAAACCTTCAGCGACGCCCTCTGCCTGTCCACCCTGCAGCGGTCCCTGCAGGTCCTGGACCTCAGCCAGAACAGACTGCAGTTCCTGCCGGCCCAGTTCTGCCAACTCAGAGAACTGGTGAACCTGAAACTGGACGACAACTCGTTGGTTTGTTTGCCGTTCCACATCGGTCGACTCTCAAAGTTGAGGTTTCTGTCGGCGGCTCACAACCAGCTGGCCGTGCTGCCCAGTGACTTTCGCAAGCTCAGTCTGGAGAACTTGGACTTTTTCGGAAACCCATTCATCCAAGCCAACGCTCTGGACCATACCATGGAGCTCACTTTCCCTCTGTCACTGCAGGAGATGGCCTCCAGGGCGGTGTCCAACCACAGGTAAGATCCTCCAGGTCTTCACCGTTTCACCTGTTATTTCTGACTCTCAGGTTCTAACTCAGTTCGTTCACCTCCCAGGTTACCATACGGGCCTCACCTCATCCCGGCCCACTTGTGTCAGGACCTCGAACGAGCGAAGACCTGCGGCTGTGGCCGCGTCTGCGTCAATTTCTACATCAAGACGGCGGTCAGTATGAACCTGCACCAGGTCTCTCACACGGTGGTGCTGGTGGACAACATGGGCGGCACAGACGCCCCGGTGCAGCAGCATTTCTGCTCCCTCTCGTGTTATTCCGAGTTTTTAGACAATTCCTTCCAGAGAGGAATCAGATGAACAGGTTTTACTGACGGGTGGAACAACGAGGGACAAAACACAGGTCTCTGACTGTGGTGACTCTGTGTCAGAGCTGAGTTTTTTTACATTGACATTGAACTAATAACACTCAGCCTGCTGAGTCACACAGCGCCCTCTACTGACCTCATTCTGCAGTATAAAGGCAGCAGGATAGAGACTGTTTAACACACACAGTGTCTCAGGTTGTTGTTTTTTTTTTATCGTGTCATGACCTACAACGTTATATGTTCAATTAAATAAAAGCATTTATTGTCGTGTTTAATGTCAGTTAATACAATTAAAAACACTTTTATTTGTTACTCAATGAGAGACATCAAAGGGTTTTTTTCCCCCAAGGGTTGCAAAGGGTGGCGGTTATCACACCTGCCTTACATGCAGAAGGACTTGGGTTCGAACCCCAGAGAAACCACATACCTGACATCAGTGAAAGTCTCATTATTATTATTATTATTATTATTTAACTGTAGTAAAGATGTTTGAAGTGTCCCTCGATCACACCTGATGACCCGACGGAGGCTGTATTTTCAAAATAAAATTCAAAATATAATCAAAATAACAAATAATTTCCTCAGGGCTCCAGGGTGAACAACAGGTCGTTCTGGAAGACGAGCCCCGTACGTGTCGTATAAAACCCTTGAACCTTTTCATTTCCCTCTCCATCTTCGTTTCTCCGCGCTCCTGGAGGAGGATCGATGTCACTGCGCTGAAAGACCTGCTCTGTCTGCAAGTCGTCCTCATCCATTTCCTCCATCTCCATCGGCTTTTCTGAGCCTGGAACACTGCAGACATCCTCGTTTTCTCCCTCAGTCTGTGGTGAAGTGCTGCAGAGCTGAGAGATGTTCTGGGGTAAAGATGTCGTTGTTGTTGGACATGAACCACTGGTGGTCGGACTGAGAGATGGAGCATCTGTGAAGCTACAACGTTAAAAAAAAAAAAAGTCAAAAATGAAATATTTTACGAGTTGTTTTCAACTTTCAGCACGATTGTCAGAACTTTTCCTACCTTTACTTTTTCGTCGTTGTTTCCAGCACTTTCCTGTGGTGAGTAAGAGTTTAACTCAACCTCCTCTCGGATGGAAGAAACTGAGTCAGTTCCTAAAGTAGATGGATTTTTAGAAAGTTCTTCCTTCCCCTTTTCTTGTTTCTGCTTTTTAATTTCCTTTTTTCCATTTTCACAAATCTCATCCGGTTTGGGGTCATCACCTCTCTCCTCCCCCGCACTTCCCCTGTCCTCTTTGTTCTGCGTTTCTGGTTTTAGCTCCTCCTCACTTTGTTTACTTTCCTTCTCATCTTCCTCCTCTGTGTCCTCCACTTCTCTCTCCACCTTTTCTTGCTCCTCTTCTTCATCTTCTCCTTCTGTCTTTATCTCCTCCACTGATATCTCCACCTCCTCATGTTTCCTTAACTCTTCCTCCCTGACCTTTACCCTTTGTTCACCCTCTTCACCATTTGGGCATTTAATATTTTGATGTTCTTCATCGTCTACCTCACTGTTTCCCAACAACGATTGCTCCCTCGCCTCCTTTTCATCAACTTCTTCCTCCCTATTGACCTCCTCCTCCTCTACACTCGTATCCACCTCTTCAGCATCACTACCTTCCCTCCTCCGTTCTTCCATCATTTCCTCCCCGCTTTCCGCAGTTTGCTCCCCGTCTTCACTTCCTCTAACATTTCTCTCCTCCATCTTTCTCTGAGATCTCCATCCCTCCTCATCTCCATCATCTCTGACCTTCTCCTCCTCCTTCATCTCCTCCTCGTCTTCATGACGACAAATCTCCTCCACACCTGAGTGACTTCTCTGACCGTCACTGACGTTCATTCCATCCCACACCTCCTTGGATGGGAGAACAGGCAGCGTGACGCTCAGCTGTCCTCTCTGTTTGTTGAACTTGGCCTCTCCTCCGTCTTCGTCCACAGGATAGGCCAAGGGCAGCTCCAGCCTGTACGCTGGATCCTTGGACTCCAGCAGGAGGCCTCGTTCTTTCACCTCCAAGCTGGTGTCCGCGATGGACTTCAGCAGTGGCACCTCGATGGTGACCAATATCTCTTTGGGCCTGGGGCTCACGGCCGAGTCTCTGGAGCATCTGTAGTCCTGCAGGTCCACGAAGGATCGGTACTTCACTGTGTACCTGGGCTTTGTCGGTTCTGGGGGTTTCTGAGGTTGGATCTGGAGGCTGACGGGTTTGGAGTTGCTCTTGTTGGTTGTGGCTGGTTTTTTTTCATCGGGGAATGGGAAAGTTAAAGGGTCGGACTTGTCTGAGGGATCCTGGGGTTTGTGTCCAGGTATTGGTTTTCTGATAACACAAGCCTGAGGCGTACCCTTGTACTTGGTTTTCATTTGCCGCAGGTTGTTTCTGTCCAGAGTCACTTTGAAGGAGTCCTGGATTGCTGAGATGGCCGTATTGTCCACCATGTCCATGAATCTCTGGTTCTTGCCTGCTAGGTGGAGGGTGTCGGGGTGGAAGACCACGTCATAGACGACGATCTTGTTTCCCTTTGGGTTCGTGTCTTGTCTGCCTGGGTGCAGACTGTGAGGCAGAGACCAGCGCTGACCTCTGCGGCCTCCCTCTGAAACGCCACTCTGACACTGAGGTTTACCCACTTTCTCACTGGAACAGATGTTGATGAAACACTTGTGTTTACCGTCCACGCTCGTCCTGAGACACCTGTACGGCGTCGGGTGGATGAACTCCACCGTGTTTCCTCTCTCCTGCTCCAGGAGTTGGATCTCCTTCTCGTACTGTCTCCTGTTCTCGGGGTCGGATATTTCTTGTGCGTACTCGCGAAACATTTCTCTGAATTTCTCGTCTTTGAACGCCTTTCTCAGCCTGTCGGCTTCCTCCGTCGTAACGTTCAATTTGTCCGGATTTTCTTTGGCACTCATGGCGATAACAGCGACTTGAAGCACCCGCTAGAAAATACAAAATATGTTTGCTATTGTTTTCCTAAAAAATGATGTTGTTGTTGTAATTTGCGGCGATGAAAGGATTCACAGCTTTAAACAAACTTCTCGGTTGTATGTTGTCACCATAGCAACGCGTGATAAAACGGTGTGGCTGAGAAATGTCTCCCCCCAGAAACAAACCCTGGCACGTAATTTGATTATTTTATTCAACTAAAAACATTACCCGTTTGTAAAATAAAAATGACCAGCCACATTCTTTATTTTATTACTTAATTCGTGTATCTACTGACAGTTAAATATGTTTGATATTAACATGTAGACTGCGTAAATGACGGGAACTCTTCTAAAAAGAAATACATGTTCGATGGTAAATTAATCTGCCATTCAGATCATTTTCAATCTCGAAAGAATATATTATAATAACATAACACACATTTCCACAGCGCTGTGAAGATTCAATATATTTGTGTATACTGTATTTCTATTGTTCAAAAAGACCCTACTGCACAATATATTCTTTCCTTTACCAGCAGGTGTCGTTGCAGATCACCACTAAAAGTGTTCACAGCCTGTGAATGTCGGTCAGTAAAACAAAGAGGCGGGTATATAGTGGAGAGCGGTGATTGGTCGCACCCCCAACACTTCATATTTCTGAGTATGTGATTGGAAGGGGGTTCGCTGTTGCTAGGTGTGGGACTGCTGCTTATTATATATGTGTAGGAGAGCCGGAGAAAGAGGAGGATTGGGATGAGGATTCGGATAATGTTTGATGTTTAATGTTATTCTATTATTAACATCTGCTTAAATATTTTTGAGATGTGCTTCTCCGGGGTCTGGGAAATGCATCTTGGGTAATTACCCTCGACTTTGGGCGCACTAATCACAAGAGCTTGTGGGAGGTGAACAAACGAATCAAGAGATTTTTGGTTGTATAAATCTCAGCAGTGTGTTACGCAACAAGCTCAAGCTCTGTCTGCTTCCTTCGGTGAGACAGAGCCCAGGATTCCAACCACCCGTTAAATAACCCGGGCTAAAGGACACAATGTCCTGGCAAGGTGTCACCGAAAGAGCCGGGAAAACAAAGTGATTTTTCATTAATTCGACCAACAAGACTACTCACAGACTAGTCAGCACATTTTAAAGGACAGGAGTCTGAGTGGTTAAGACAAGGGGAGGCGCTGCTGATGGTGGGGGCGGTGCACAGTGACGCACACAGGATGAGGACACTTACTGCATGAAACAACCAGGACTTCTGCTGACTTTACTGTGATCCGGGGCCTCATTGTCCCGGGCTTACTTAGATCAGTAATGATGTGAACAACAAAGTGTCATTTAATACTTTTTTTATTACAAATATGTATTAAATAATATGAAAAGTTAAACAGAGTGATATAATCAAGGTGTAATCATAATATCATTGATTAATATTCATATTTACATTTTTAAAGTCAATATTTTCCCCAATATGACAAATAAATGCATTCCATACGACACACAATACATTCACATAGACATATACTGTATATATATGTGTATATATATATATCAATATTAACACAAATAAAGTGTTGAGGGAAGTTGGGAGGTGAAATGAGTAAGACAAACTTCATACAAAGGCTTTGGCAAGGATGCATACAAATTAGAATTATGTAAACAAATCCTTTTAAGGAAAACGCATGTACAAATTAAAAGTAGAGAAGAAAAACTAAAGTCCAGTGCATTTTTATTTTCTCATTTTCATGAGTGAAAAAGAAGCAGCGTGTGTGCTTGGCTACTTCCTGTGTCCCTGTAGCATCTTGGGAGAAGGTAGAATGGCAGTGTTCATTGTCTACTTTGAACTGGCAGGTACCAGCATGCTCAGCGTGGGGAGGCCTGGCTTCGTGGCCGGCGTTTTGCCAGCTACCACTTTGTTCAAACTACGAATGTCAGCCTGCCAGGAAGGAATTTTCTTTGTGCTCATGTGACGTCGTGCATGTTTGGTGAGGTGATCGCTGCGCATGAACCGCCGGTCACACACGGGGCAGACAAACTTCTTTTCGCCGGTGTGCGTTCGCCGGTGCCTGGACAGCTCGTCGGAGCGGGCGAACCTTTTATCACAGCCGTCCCAGCTGCAGCTAAAAGGCTTCTCACCTATGTTAGGGAGACAAACAGGAAGAGTTTGTTGAGTCAGTAAATGAGTCACATCCAGGTCATCAAAAAGTTTCATGCATCACAGTGCCTCTTCATACACTAAACAATGAACTCACTCTTACCATTAGCAACAACAAGTCCAAAAAAGGAGTGGTTTACAAACAGGATGTAACACACACTCCTAACACGGTCACGAGGTCAGTGTGTTTATGAACGCTCACCTGTGTGTGTTCTGAGGTGAGCCTTCAGGTGGGAGCTCTTGAAGTACGTCTTCCTGCAGCCTGGGAAGTTGCAGACGTAGTTTCTCCTGCGGGAAAAGTCCATCTTTGTGGGTGCAGTGCTGTTACTGGCCCCTGCAGGCACGTACACGGGGGCCGGGGCCAGAGGTAGCAGCTTGGTGTTGCCCAAGGTCATGACAGTCTGAGGGCACTGAGGGGCCCGAGTGACCGAGGATTGAGGAAGAACCAGCATCACTGTGCCCTGGGCCACAGCTGAGCTCACGATGAGAGGCTGCTGAACAGTGGTGGCGTTAGCTGAGGTGGGCTGAGGCAGGATGGGTGTGGTGCCGCCCGCGATTCCAGTACCCGAAGTCTGAACCTGGCTGGGGATGAAGGCTGAGATTATCCCTGATTGGCTGCTAACAGGGAACATCTGGCAGATGATTTGAGGGCTTCTGACTACAGGTGGGGACAGGGTGGTGGCTACACAGGGAGGTTGTGGGCTGTTTAGCGGTTGGCTGTTGGGAGGGACGGGGGCGGAGACACTGTCCAAACACTGTTTTGAGGGACTGGGCTGTTGTTCTGAATTGGAGGGTGTGAGAGGAGCAGGAGGAGCGGGAGGTGAGGTTATCTGCTCAGTGTGTGTGATGTGCTGCTGCTGCTGCGGCTGACAGACCATTGTAGCCACAACTGTGTCTGTAGTTTTTTCTTGACTGGGGGCCAATGGAATGTGGTGCTGGCAGGGGGTGCTGTCTGCGGTGTGGCGGATGACGCTGGTCGCCATAGCTCGGCAGGGCTGTGGCGGAGGTGGGAGGGTCGGGGCTTTTTCAGCAATGAGTGCCAGGAAAGGTTGATGGAGACCCGAGCCACAGCGCTGTGAGGACAGAGCCAGGCTTGACTGTGGGCCAGCGCTGGATGTGGAAGTTTCAACAAAGCTAGGGCTGTGAGGAGGAGTCATACACTAGAGAGAGATAAAAAGGAAAGTGAAATTAAAGTTTACTCAGTGTATGTAAATATACTACAAGTAACAAGGAAGTACGTTGAAGTTTCGGTATTACAATTCCAAGCTATAAACTAAGATTTTTATGATCAACATTCACAAACCTTGACCTGAAAGTCTGTTTGTTTCATAACGTACCTTCCATAAACCCAATTTCTTTCAAATAAAACCAAAAGTCTACAAAATATTATTATTATAATATTTATCTTGACATTCAAAACTAAGATTTACTGTGACATTATACTCACTAATGATTCAATGTTCATTCCTTTCATTAACTTTCACTTTCAATAATGACACACACTATCATGTGCATTGAAGTGGAGCCTCTTACCAAGGAGGAAAGAGACACAAAGTCCTTTGGGACTTCTGGAATTTCTGGCGGCAGGAGGGAGTCACAGGAGTCTGAAGCTGGGGTGAGGGGTCTGGGCTTGCAGGGGCTTGGCCTGTTGGTGCCCAAGAAGAGGCTCTGGCCCCACGAGCTCATGCACACCAGCGCTTCAGCTGCTTCCAGGTCTGTGTACTCCAGACCAGAGGTTCCACTGGAGACAGACAGTTCACTGTCGTGCCTACGCCTCTTTGAAACAGAGCCACAGTGGTCCATGTACTCAGTCTGCAAAAGGAAACAGTAAACAAACATTCAAAATGTGAAGAGAGGCTGCATTTATTCAACAATGCTGGGCCTCTTTGTGTATAATAGATTCTGATACATATGACAACGACATGAATGTAAACAGGAACAAAGTTGGCCCTGGTTTTAACCATAACAGAAAAGTGCACATGTTGAAATTTCCAGCTCCTTCCCTCCTCCAGTATTTCAAGTTCCCGGGCCAAACTAAAGAACGCTGCCAATAAGGAACTTGGCTTAATGGTGACTTCACCTCAGCCCAGCATGCATTGCCTCTGGATACAAGCCAGGACGCCTCCCATTGCCAAATATAGACCAAACAGTGACGTGCTGCCGAGATGAGCCATGTGAAATCCCCATAAAGTGGGTTTAGATCAGGAAGTGGGCTTTATAACTTCGCAACTTTCAATAAAATGCGTGTTTCTAAAATTCCATATAAAAATTCACATTTATCTATAACAAAGCAATCAGGTGACAACAGAGGTCTTTCTCACCTGTTGAAATTATTTTACACCGTTGACATTGTATGTAAGAGCAGTGTAACAATGTAAGTACAAAAAAAAAATAGTACAATTATTTTGGCATCCCGTTTATTTAAATGTGACAGTTACTACAAATAATATATTGTTGTTTTTTCTTGCCTGTTAGAAATTTCACAGCCGTCCTGTAAACAACCCGGTTTTATACAAGCACTTATGAGGGGAAAACACAAATAAAAACGGATAAAAATTACAAGCTTACCCCGTGGAACTCCATATCCGTGAATTTACGCGACGTCATAGAAAACAAGAAGATTTAAATGTGACTTTTTTCTGCTCGTTGTCAAAGCCAGTGTAGAACAAAGAGACGGCGGTTGCCAGTTCTGCTGCCGCTTCTACTGCTGCTTGTCCTCGGCTAAGGGTTGAGGAGCGTTTTTTCTCCTGACTGGCTGCCTTTTCTCTCAGCTGTGTGTGTAAAACACAGGGAGGAGGGCAGAGGAGGGGAAACAGAAAAAAAGAAAAGAAAAACAAAACTCACAAACACGCACTGGCGGGTGGCAACACTCAACCAATCAGAGGCCAGTGTGTGCAGAGCTCAAGCCAATGTGAGCGCAGTCAGCGCGTGAACACTGCGTGCTCGCAGGACGGTTGGAGGAAATAGGGTGCGTGGCCGTTGGTGGGCGTGGCCGCGGAGTCAGCAGTGTCAGGGTAAACCCGATGAACTGCCAGCAGCTAAACTAGGCAAAAGGTCGATTGAGTCTATGAGGCGTTCAAGGAGTGTGGGAAATATGCAGCACTGAAAGACTTCGACAGCGGGAAAACTGTAAACAAGTTAGGTAAGGGAATATTCGTTTTTAGCGAAGGTAGATATGTTTCTGGTATACTATTTCGACATATTTACGTCCGTTATATTATATGTTAGTAATACCTTCCATTTTTTGCTAGAACACAAAGTCTTCAAAAGAGGAACACCAAACAGTACATCCAATCCCATTTCATGTAGGCACTTAAGTTGGGCAACAATTTTTGAAACTGAAATGAATAAGCAGAAATGAAATAGAAAATAGTTTACTCGGTGTCTCAACACCCAATAAACTATTAAAACAACAACATAGAGTTACCCTAATGTACTAATTGAGGTTTTAATTACTCCAGAATGAGGATAATTTAGTTCAGGAGCAGGTTTTCCCTATGTAGGCAGCCATCTTGGAATGCTACATTTTACCTATCAAACGTATCAAAACAATTACTGAGATGATAATTGCCGGCAAGTGTTTGTTCTTCTAACTGAATATGTTGTGGGAAAAGTATGGGCTGTTTTATTACTACGTTTCAATGTAAATTAACAGTAGACAGAGCTACAATGTCATTGTTTCCCGTGTCTGTCTTCAGAATATAATGAAAATATATGTTGTTTTACTTAGTTGGTTTAATAGTGGTTGTATTAATGAAATTAATGAAAACATAAACCAAATATTTTGGCTCCCTGTGACGACCTTTCATACATTGTTTGTTGTTCTGGCTGTTGAATATATTTTAAAATATATAAAATTTCTGCTTCAATACAGAAAATGTATCTACCATCCTTTTATAAAAGCTTTCAACAACGTTCCGTATGGCCTTTGTTGTACAGGGTTTATTTATAGAAATATATATTTATTTCTACTCCATGTAATGCTGTTGGAAGTGATGGTAAATGTTACAATATACAACTCGTATTCATATGTTGTCAGTGTTTTTTCAGTTCATTTTAATTCAGGTAAAACCTATATAGAGGTGTCTTTGACAATGAATATAAACCAACTGCAGTTGTTAACTATGAGTTTCAGGTTTATTTCATTTTTCACAAGATTTTTATATTTTGATATTAAACACATTAATGCCTAAGGCTTGTAAGAGTTATTAAAAAATGCTGTTTTTTAATTACTCAAATTTATACTACAGTGTGGACGTATATATAATGATAAATAAATAAACTAAAATAATAATTAGTGAGATTAGTTGATGAAAGAGTATTTACTGAAGCAGCAAGAAACTGTGGTTGTTATGTTATGTGTTATTTGTCTTACATCAATATGGTGTAAAATACTTCAATCAAGAATCTATTTCTAGATACATTTCTGTTTTTTATAATCATATCAAATTGATGAACTCCTTCGATTTACCAAAGTTGTAAACTTCAATTTAGCAACACCAAACGTTTTTTTTCTTCTTCTTTTTTTACAAAGAGTAAGTAAACGACCCAGCCAGAGAGTCATCAGTTACATTTTTCCAACAGCACCTGAATGCAACGCCAGTGTCTGCTGTCGTGCTGCTTTCTGTCTTGTTATTTTGGAGCAATTTCTATAGGTTTCTCGTTAAACAAAGGAAAGTAATAATAATGCACACAATTGTAAGGTTTATCCCATAATCTCTAGGGATGGAATTAGGTATATTTAATTTAGTCTGTCACCTTTAGTGTAATAATTTATTTCCCCGTCAAATACTCACCGCATGTGATATTTTGGTGGTTTTAAGGTCAATAATGTGTTACCTAAGGCCACAGTTAAACTCTGTAAATATTTTTCAGTTAGCCAAGAGTGTGACTGGAGTTCTGCTGTAGTGATCTTAAAGCATCTATTGTCTGTGTGGGTTCGACTGCTGTTGTTTTTATGTCTGCAGCGGAGGCAGCCTCTTAGCTGCCTTTACATCCACATGAACCCAGCTTTGTTCTCCTGCACGGAAACATATTGTAAGCTAATCTAAATCTTATTGTATGTTTGGATCATTTTCCTGTGGTCTACTGGACAGACCTTTTCTCTGGAATCCATCAGTGTCGCGGAAATTCATACAAGTGCTGACCTATATATGCCGTTACATCAGCAACTGCATTTAGACAAAGAAGAAAGTGTGTCAGGGGCTCCAACCCACTTGTGAGAGCGAACCTCTTCATAAAAACACTGCGTACCTCCAAAAAAAGCTGGCACTCCTTTGACTTTATATGGACTGAGGAATGCTTTATGCATTTAACACAAAATCCATAGTTGGGAAACAGCGTGTACTTAAATTTTGGGATCACTCTGTAAAAGACAGGAAGCTGGGTTTTGCCTTAGTTGACCGGGTTTCATCTTCATAAGCACACGCCCATGATGTTTCATACTTTTATGGCCCCCAGTTCAAATACATGCAGATCACACATGATGAAGTGCCGCCACAACTCCTCGTTTAACCTGTGATTGTGTGCAACCTGGCGGCAGCAGGAGGGTGTGTAGCAGGTGTGTAGGCCGGGCCCTGGCGGCTGGCCGCTAACGAAGGCTGTACCACACAATGACTCACATGAGCGTGACCTCAGGGTGCAACCAGGGCCTGGAGCTGGAGCAGGAGCAGTGCAACGACAATGCAAGCAGTTAGAGTGAGGAACGGAGCAAAAAGGGAGGAGTTAGAGCACAAAAAGGAGCTAGCACGCAAGCATGACACGCAACCCAGGCCTAAGTTCAACAGCCTATTTATGATGTAAGGGGGTAGTTGGAATCTGGAGGAAAGGTTACACTGGCCTATGTGGGCCTCTGCATGCACACCTCCCCTGTACAGTTAACTCCCCTCACTCTGGAACTCCAGGAACAGCTCAGTGGGCGGGTGGGGGAGTTGTTCCTGCAGGGTTCAGGGCTATATTTTACATGCAGCTCTGACAGGCAGTGCCATAGGCTGCAGTGTTTCTACTGCATTATCTGTATATAAATGTGAAATGCATTTTAAATATACTTATGTATATATATATATATATATATATATATATGTCATATAAAATGTTACATGTACTTAACTATATATTATAGTGAAACCTTTTCTGTTGTTGAAAGGGGGCCCTCTTTGTTTGGCACTATCATTAGAGATTGTTTTGAATTGCTTGGCGAGCATTTATTTAATTATGTTGAGAGCACGGAATCTTCAAAAATAGGGATATATCGAGGAATATATTTTTCTGTTTTTCTTCTTTACCTTCCTCAATGCCTTCCTTCCTTTTTATTCCTTTCTTCCTTCCTATGGTTTAAATTGACTACAGCATAAAGACTAGAGAAACTACAGTATAACTTACTATTATTTGTTTTGTAAAAAAAAAAACACAACTTGAAACTTGATGAAAGTCTGAATTGGATAATTCTTAAAAATATAAGTGAAAATCCTCCTCGGTGCCTTTTTTCTGGATATTTGTTAGGAAAATACTGCAGATTCTTTTGGTGATGGTTTTCCGGAGGTTAATGTTACTGATGGTAAACACATGCAGGCCTTTGGACTTCTAGGAAAAAGCTGTCAGTTGTTTCTGCTCCTCATAACAAACATCTGGGTGAAAGGACACAGTCAGTAAAAGGGTTATATATTGGGATGACGGACCTTTCTCTCTTTTTTCCTTCCTTCTTTCCTTCCTTACTTCCAT
This sequence comes from Cynoglossus semilaevis, assembly GCF_000523025.1. Taxonomy (NCBI): domain Eukaryota; kingdom Metazoa; phylum Chordata; class Actinopteri; order Pleuronectiformes; family Cynoglossidae; genus Cynoglossus; species Cynoglossus semilaevis. The sequence continues at coordinate 7,217,996 of NC_024307.1, read as the reverse complement.
CATTCCTTCCGACATTCTTTTTTATCTTCAATTAATTACTCCTTTCATCCTCTTTACTGTGCGTCATTCCTTTCCCTCCTCCTTCAAACCTCACTTTACTCTAGATGTATTTCTTTTCTTCCCACCTTTCATCCTTTCCATTATTTTTGCTTGCTTGCTCACTTGCTCATACCTCCTCCCTTCCTGCATATTTTTCCTTACTCCTTTTTACTATTTTTCCTTTATTCCTACCTTCCTTCCATTCTTCCCTCATTCCCTAATTTCTTCCTTTCCTTTCTTCCTCTTTATTTTTTTTCAACTATTGGTCTTTGTTCCTTCCTATGTTCCTTTGTTTCTACCTTGCTTCATTCTTCCCTGCCTTCCTTTTGTTCCTCCAGTCTTTCTTACTTCCTGTATTTCTCTTTCTCTTCATTGTTTCTGGTTCTCCCTGCAGTTCTGTGCTTTGTGTTTTCTTTCCCCATCTAAAAAAGTACATATGACGATCTTTGATTTTTTTTCGAGTGTGCCACAGAGACTCATTCACTCGTTCACGACTCCTTTTTTCTGCCCTCCTCCTTGTTCATACTGTACTTCCTTTCTTGTTTTTCCCGTCCTCCCACCTGTTGTCTTCCTCCCACCTTTTGTTCTACTGCACGTGAATCTCTCTCTCTACTCTTTTACTTAATGGAAAAGGTCAGTATGTCTGTTGTTGCTTTGTTGTTCTAGTCTTTTTTTTTTTTACAAAACAAAACAAAACGTCGCACGTTAACGACTGTTTTGTAAAACAGTGTATTCACCCGGGAACAGACTGAAGGGACTTTGTTATATCTTTTGAGTGCTATTTTAGTTCTACGTTATTTTTTACGCTGGATACAGTCGCCCTCACATTGAAACACCCCCAGTTTTCCTCAACATAAACATGAATAAGAAGAATGAGCAGCTCACCGAGGAGTTTGATCTGAATCTGAACAGAGGAGAAACAGGCTAATGAAACCGTAGTCTTTGTATTTCATCTAAAGAACGTAACGTGTTCCTCACTCAGCTGGGCTCCAAAGGATGCTCAGTGCACCACACATCATGTGACTCCTCCTCCTCCTCCTCCTCCTCCTCCTCTCTTCCTACACAGTGGAACTGAGTGTCAACAGGGTATTTCTCGACGAGCAGAGGCTCCTGATTGGTCAGAGCGGCTGTTCAGGGGCCAATCTGTTGCTATGTAACATTGACTTATGTGCAGCTATTTCACCATCTGTTGTCCTGACAACGTGAGGAGCAGGAGGCAGGTTTGCGGGCTCCCCGGAGGAGGCCCTGCGGAGAGCGTCTGAGCATGTGTGGAGCCTAATGATGAAGGCTCACAAATCTGCGAAAAAGTATGAAATCATACGCCCACAATTCATCCTGACTGAATCGATATTTACTGCCTCTGGTGGGCGTCAGTGTTCTGTGTCTGCTGTTGTCGGTCTTTAACGATGCAGTAAATTTTCAGTGGCTTCTTTAATGGATGTTTATTTTTTATGGCATGTTGTGAAAGAGAATTTATCAGTAATCAAACCTGAATAGAATTAAAAAGTAGGAGTGGACGGAACAATCAAGGTTCTATTCTATTCTAATCTGCTTTTCTCACATTTGTCACATTTTTGTCACTTTCGTTACATTTGTTACGTTGTGACTAATGCCCTTAATCTGAATAATCTCAATCTTTATCATTTTGACTGTAAAATAACAGAAAGAACATGTTAAGAACATCAAGGCTTTCTCAGACTTTCAAAATAAAATCAAACTGAAATGAGAATCTAGACCAGGGCCAACTAACTAACAACATAAAGTAATTATATAAAAATAAATGAAAATATAAATACATAACGATGAATGTATGCATTGTATCTATTCACATATTTACATTGTATCTGTTCACACTTTCAGTGACTTATGGGGATATAATAAATATTATATTAGCTATTTTTCTCCAATGTGTACATTGTATTCAGGTTTTTTGAAAAAAAAAGGAGAAAATATGAGTAAATTAAAATTTAAAAAATGATTAAATATATTTTAAGTGGAAAAATTAGATATATAGAATTTATTTTTTCTCATCTTCATCTTCCCAGGTGGACACAATCAACAATTTTGTTGATGTGTGTTTTAGATTGTTGATACCAACATGTTCAAATCTGCAAACCTCAGGTATTTTGACTTAATAAACAACATTCTTCAGTGTCAGCTCAGGCTGAATTCACACGGATGGCACTTTTGTACCAGAATAATAGAACTCCTCACTTTGCATCTGTGCAACATCTTTGGAACCAGATGCAACTTGGTGTGTTTTTTCTGCTCGACACCAGCCACCGATCTGTTTAATGATTGTCCTAATGACTAGCTTAATGATTGGCTTAATGCTAAAAGGGATGAGCCTGATTCTTTTTATCTGGTGAAGTAGCGTATTGATGCGTATCTTTTGGTTGCCAGATGCAACGGTTAGCTATTTTGTGTGGCTCTGTCTTTGTTTTTCTTAAGTTTTACGAACAGTGCACATCAGCTCACTTCTCTCTTGAGTTTATGTCTATAATGATTTGTCTCTATACTGATTGTTGTGATTAACACATGCTCTACCTTACACTTCCTTAACCCTCCTGCCCCAGATCTATGGACATAGTCCAAGTAGAGACTGGAAATGTGCTTGTTCAACAGAGTGGCCTTGAGACTGAAAATGTGCTTGTTCAACAGAGTGGCCTTTGCTAACAAGATAAACAATAAACACAAGGACATGTCATTGACATTTGTCCTGAAACTTTGGCAATCGCAGATTTGATCCTTCTATTGTTCATCTCATGCCGAACTGCCAATCAGTAGCACTTCAAGGGCGTGGTCAATTTTTTTTCCAACTGCGGAGAAAAACTTAGAAACTGCCGATCTCCTTGGTTGTTGATTCCTGAGGTAATTGAGGTGGATTTGTAGATACTTGATAACAGCGTAATGAAAAGATGTGTCGTTGGACAGGACCGCTGTCTGTAGCTTATCTGCCGAACCAAACTTCATGTGCAGGTGTTCGATCGCAGTCTCTGTGACCTTTTTGAATTCTTTCCTGAATATTTCGACCGAAGAGTCGATGTCATCGATTGCCACCTGCATCATGCGTGTAAGACGCAAAACGATATCATGGCTGCTTACCGTGAGTGAGGGTCCCGTGTTGGGTTTGAGAAGTTCATTGACGAGTTTCTGCGAGAAAGAGAAGATAAGGTGCTCGACGACCTCCTCCTGTTCATAGTCATCGTGTGGCAACACGGCACAAAATCGTTTTTTACAGATACTGTGTCGGCGTACGGAGAATTCCGATTGTGAATTGTCGCTGGAACTTTCTCCTGATGTGGTGATTATTGTGATGAGTTTTTCAATGTCAGCTACGGCACCAGCCACCGCCTCACTACAGGTCGTTTGTACCGATTCATGGTAGAGCCAGAGCAGCACCTGCTGTAATAACTTTTCCACAGCGTCCTCTATGGTTGCATACAGAACTTCAGGAGCAAAGTGGAAGTTTGCCATCTTTCTTGTGAGTTCAGAAATGACAGAGTCAGAAAGTTGGCTGCCCACCGGAACCAGTGGTAGTGGATATGTCTCATCAAACATCAGGTGATCATATATTTTGTTCACTAAGTCCTGAGAGATTTTCCTGACCGCGCTACTGGAATACTGCAGAATTCCCTGTGCATCCTGCGTCTCAAGGTTTTCCCTCAATGTTTGTACATCCAACAAAAAAGCAGCTTTGATATCATTGTGACACTGTCGTCTTCCCCTAGTGACGGCAACCATCCTATTGGTTGGAATGATAGTTGCAGGTGTCGCTCTAGAAGAGAATGGCAAAGGTCCTGGAAAGGTGGTGTTCTCTCCATTGAACTGTTTAGATAAATGTCCAGGCGTCGGTGACTCGGATGAGAGACTAACCAGGAACCTCAAGTCGTCCTTCTTCAGCACACCTTTAAGGCTTGACATCATTTTCTCAAATTGTTTTTTGACAAAATTAAAAAATCTCTGAGGACGGATAGTGGGGACTTTGCCCTTTTCAGCTTGTTGGGAAAAAAACTCCATGACCCTGTTAAATGTCAGCACCATATCAAAACAAGGTCTGCCTTCAGTACGAAGACTGTCCCATATGTACATGACGATATCGAAGGCTGCATGTTGAGCCTCCATTTGCCTTCTATGAGGAAGGGGACAATCTCCGCTCTCCTCTGCTATGTTCTGTCTGCACAACCATTTCACGAGAATGTCAGTCACTGCTTCCACAGTACACAGGAACGAGATTTTGGACCGTATCGCCTCGGACGATTCACATTTGTCTGACTCAAAGTTTAAGCTTTTGTGTTTCGGCCAATAACACAAATGCTGGACGTTTACTTTGCCCAAACACCGCGCAGCACAACACACCGTTCGCTGAAGTGACTCTGTGCTGGACAAGCAGCCTCTGACATAAACAGCAGGCTGTGGGAGCCACACGGAGCTGTTGATGATCACAGATTGCATGTTGTGCATCTTGTGTGAAACTTCCCTCCTAAGTAGTGCTGTCAGCTCTTCGTCATCGTCACCGTCACGCCGGTCCTTGGGAACATGAAGCCGTCACCGTCATCGTCACGCCGGTCCTTGGGAACATGAAGCACGTCTGCAAAAATGCCCATCAAAGAACCCCCTTGAAACAGGTCGAGGTCCTTCAACGCTTTGTCCTTGTCAGACAGAGATAGTTTACTGTGCAGAGTATCCTTGAGATTCAGCGTGGTCGTTCTCAAGATATCCGTCGCGAGTGTCTGCACTATTTCTGTCATCAAATCCGACAGTGATGCTCTCACAGTGGAGTCGTAGGTCCCTGCAGCTAATATGCACCACTGCCATGTAGAGAACCTTTCAAAATGTTTAGTGACTATCGCCTGAAGAGCCTCTTGTTTGGGGGTAGAACTGTCCATCTGTGATGAGGTAAATGTGGAGGGGATGTTTTTCTTCTTTGGTGTTTTGTACGGCAGTGTCAGTGCCCCGCTCTTTGCTAATTTATTTAGTTTTCTTCTTGACTCTTGTTCTGAATTTTTCCTCTCCACGGACAGTCAGTCTGCTGATTTGGAGCAGTCTAGACGCTGTCGCTCAATTCTCATGAATGCTTATTATTTCTGTGTCACTTGAAAGGATCAAAGACATCTGATGTAGTGGATAGTGGGACAGAGGAGAAAAGAGGTGAGGTGAGGTGAGGTGAGGTGAGGTGAAGTGAAGTGAGGTGGGCTGGGGTGAGGTTGAGTACTTTCAGTCACTTAAATTACTCAAATACTTACAGTAGTGTTTGTGTATGTAAATTAGTAGAAAAAACAAATCTTGGTAATTGTGGAGGCGTTGTAATTAATTTATTAAAACAAATAAATAATTAATTTTTATTCTTATCAAAGAGCGTTACTTACATTTTTGAATTACAGTTTCTTATCTGGTGTGAATTGGTTGCACCATTTCCTGTATCAGGACTTTGTTGGCTAATGTTAGCTCTGAGGTTATGGCTTTCCATTGACATGACTATAGAAAAAGTTGTAAACAAAATGTTTTATTCAGCAAACAGAATAAATAGGGACTTTGTTCAATGTTTTGTTATGAACTGACTCTGATTTCTTTCCTGGTGCAAAAGGTTTTTGTGTTTCTCTCAACGCGTTTCTGCATTAAACTAGCATTTCTATATAAAACTGTTCTTCAGTTTTTGTACCACATACAGTATCTTGCCTTTATCACAGTTCTTTGGTGGTGATATCAACAGAAATTCTTGCGGCACAACTGACTGGCTTTATTTGAAACAAATCTAAAAGTTCCATTAACACTGACTTATACTGTAGTTTCACATCATTTCAGGAGAGTTTCGACAGGTTTTACCATGTGAGTGTACTTTTCAAATACATCTGGTCTTAATCTGTTAATACTGCCCATCTTTTTAAAATATTTTTAAAATAATATGCAAATCTATTTTTTTTTTCATCTACTCAAACATAAAGATCCATTGGCGCATTTTGTTTAACTAGGTTTAGTCGCTAACGACGCCCATATTTACATTTTGGCTTACGCTAACATTGAGAAAATAAGTCTTGAGGCCCGATCAGTTTTCGTCTAGATGGTGTTGGTTGTTTGTGGTGTTAAGTAGACGACCACAGCATTTCATTATCATCTAGTTTTGTTGATCATCTTTCACAAATAATTGTTTTTAGGGTGAAGTGGTGAAGGAGGACAGAGACCATGAGGAAACTTGACAGATGCTAGGTGTGTGACGTTACATCTATTTGTACCGCAGCGTCAGTACCGAACGTTTGTTACAAATACGTACAAGTGTCCGTGGTAACCATGGTAACACAGAATTGCACTTTGATGTCACACAATCGCTGCTCGGTTCCCTTGAATTCAGCTGTTCGTATCTCACGTTAAACTCTGTCATGACTCACACCAAAAAAAACCGTGAACGTGATCCCATTTATCTGAGTCTTTTTCTTTATCCGATCCCAGACCTTAAAATCTATTTAAATGATCAATTTACACATTTTAAAGGGACACATGGTGGTGTGGGGGTTAGTGTTCTTGCCTCACAGCAGGAAGGTAAGGTTTAAAAATCGGTGATGACTGATTGTCTTTCTTTAGGTTCTACAAATACAGTAGTTTCCACAGACTCACGGTCCAAACATATTTAGGATCAGGTAAACTGACTGCTCTGAACTGGAGGAGCCCACCCTCACCCTGTGGCTGCTGGGATTGGCTCTAGAGCCCCTCCCTCTCAACTCCTAACCAGATTCCCCCCAACCCGTTTAAGTGGAAATAGAATTAAATCCGTCACAAAAAGCAGTTACTTCCTTTTCAACGATAACTTACAAAAAATACAAGAGAATGAAACGTGTTGTTTGTGGTTGGTTATTCCACAGAAACAGCAGTGCTTTTGTATCACGCACCCACACACTGAAACACGGAGGCAGCAAAAAGCGTTCCCTTTTGTGATGTCACCAATTTCCCCGACGGAGAGAAAATAACCTGAGTGTAGGATTCTCTTTTCTTTTTTAAACTCTGTAGTGTACTCTGAATCGCACAAACACACACACACACCCCAACACACTCATTCATACAATAGCGGGTTGTGTAACCCTGACACTTGGTTGTTCTCATACAATAGCGCGTTGTGTAACCCTGACACTTGGTTGTTCAAGTTGCTGCACACTTAAGTGTACCATGTGAAAGATTGAGCAACATCTAGTGGTGAAGCTGTGCGCTCTCTTACAGTTTGATGTACGTCTGTCTAAACGTATCAAAGGCGTTGGACTGTCCTTCAGTTATCAAGTTCAATTACTGTTCACTGTCCTTTGAAACAAAACATCTGATTGGCAGCGCCGACCAGGCTATGAACCGCAGCAGGTTTAAGAATAACTCTGCTGTTTTTCTTGAGCTGCTGTTGAGAAGTGTGGACTGAAGAAAAGTAGGTCACGTGGGCTCTGCTCTGCCAAGGCTTGGCCGCACTGTCAACAGTGGGTGTAACTGGAGAGAGAAAGACTTGCCCTGTTGTAACATTTAACCACAGAGAAGTAAATGATGTCAGGAGCTGGAGAGCAGAGAAACTGAATATTCAACATCTGTTTTTGCTGTTAGAAAAAAAGCAGGGCTCGGTGTGCAGTTCACTAAAGAACGGAATCAAGTGGTTTCACCTAAATATCACGACACCCCAGACGTCGGCTGTAGAGCTTTTATTGAGCACTTTGTGCATCAGAGTTTTTACAGAACAGAGGGGAAAAGACAAAATCAGATAAAAACACATCGTTCACTTTTTGGCCCTTGACATAATGTTAGAATAACTTCATATAAAAACAAAAGACATTATATTATCATTCTAAATAAAAGAATTCTGAGTATATATGGAGAAACAAAAACAAAACAATACCCACATCCTCATAATAAATATATACACAATAAGTACTGCGATATAAAAAAAGACAGATCATATGGATCTTTTAAAAAAAAAGTTTATGTACATGAGAGTTTTTTTTTTCACAAACTCTTTTATATGTGTTATATATACTGAATTTACTGCATGGCAATGGGAGCGTGTGTGTGTGTGTGTGTGTGTGTGTGACCTAGATGTTGTATTGCACTTCCACAACAGATGGGTTCTTACCTGTCCTGGATATTCTCTGACCTATTTAATTCATTTTGACTGACCCAAAGAGAACTAGTCTACAGGGGAAGGTCACTGCGTTACAGAATTATCTGTGTGTGGAGTAACTTAGTTAATACTTAGATAAAGGCCAGTATTTATATTGATCTTGGGAGAGATTCAAACACTTACACTGTCCTAGCCAAATTGTGTGATGACAAAGTTTTACACACTAAATACTGCTATGTTGTTTAGCATTAATACAACAACTGACCGCCGCGGCTCCGTCAGTGATTTGCTGACTTCATTCTGTGTTCAAAAATACCCAACATTACAGACTGTAATCATCAGTGCTACATGGCTTAATATATAAGGTGGGACGTACCAGCTGTTTCTGCAGATAAGAGTCAAATATATGCGTAAAAAATATGCTGCCTGCATAGCATGAGGTATAGCAGCACCACCATTATTATTCGGCACATTTAAAACAAAATCTACAAAAAAAAAGGCACTTAAATTTGAGGCACAACTCATATTGTCACTGACCACGTAGTAAAGGTGGTATTAAAATCAGATATGTCATTTTGTTATTGCTCACACACACATATGGCTGCATTAAAATGAAGCAAAAAAAAAAAAGTTGAATAACTTATTTACATGATTGACACTGTCATCCGTTAAGAGCTATGGCTGCTTCTTTTTTTTTTTTTTTTAGCAGAGTTTGACACTGAACACGGATATTTTTTTCATTACAGGTGAAGTCCTCTTTTTTCTTTTTTTTTTTTCTCGCCGCACATCCACACATGTAAACACCACTTCTCCTGATGTCTCCCTCTGGCTCCACCCATCTCTGTGATGACGTCGCCACTGTGCTGCCCAATCAGATTTCAGTGAGGGTGAGTTTGTACATGCCGCCCAGCTCCTCCATTGTGATCTGGAAGGTGTCTTCATTGGAGTAGTGTTTGATGATGTTGTCGTCCATGTGGACCAGGATACTGTTCAAAGACAGACCAGGGTTAGTGTATCTCTTTATTTGAGTTTCAGTACTATGAACTGAACAGCCACCTGCTGGCAGAACAATGTCACTTTTTAATTGATTACCGAGCCGGTGTCTTGAAAATAGCAGCTTAAATTATAGCGCACAGAAGTTTCAGAGTAAATCCATCGAAAACACTGGATGAGCTTCAGTGGTTTTTAGAAGTGATGTTTTGTGAATGGCAAGTCAGTCCAAGCTTAATTTAAAATGTCTAAAAAAGTCTTCCTCAATCTTAGCATCTTGGAACAATTTTTATTCTTGTTGTTGTCGAATTAAGTTTGCATGGAAGCATGAAAAAAAGGACGTCTGTGTGTTAATACTTCACTAAGTCATAGAAAAATACAGTTAAACAGTTAGGCTAGCCAAAAACGGCTAAACAAAGCAGACACTAGACAAAAAACAGACACGAATGTCTTCAGACAAAAACTTATTACAAAAACAGAAACTGTAACAAACAATCAAACAAACTGTATTTGACATTTATTATTTTAGCTCTACTGCGGGACAAAAAAAAAACCAACGAAATCCTGCTTCTGCATCAAAACAACTAAAATCAAAATGAGACAAAATTATATATATATATATATATATAAATATATATATAAAGAAAATTAATATTTAATATTAATATTAATATTTAAATGTGCGTGACAGACACTCACCCTTTCTTGCATTTCTTATAGACCTTTCCAACCCTTTCCAAAGGCAACTCATATTTCTCTGAAATCTGTGGGAGAAAAAAAACAATAAACTTTAATTCTTTTGACACAAAAATGTACATGTAAAAACCACAAGCAGCGATTTACACACAAGGAAAACTGCAGCTATTTTGCTCCTCGTCCTTTCCAAACACCGTTCACCTGTTTTACCCCTCAACCTGTGCTGCATTAGTCTGAAGTAATCAGACACCTGTCTGTGTTTTTTTTTTCCTTCTCCTTCTCCCTCTCTCCCTCACACTTTCCTCTCACTTCATCTTCTCCCTTTCCTCCTGACACCTCCGGAGGTCTTTTCCCACCCCTCCATTAGCCTCCTCGACCCCTCCGTCTTTCAACTTAATCGTATCCATTTTTGACGCCCACACGCGCTCTCTATGACCACCAGTGTGAAACAGGAACCCCGTGTGCAGCGCACGCCATTAACAGCACAATAAACAACTTACTGCTTCTATCAGGCCTTTCAGCGTGGGATTTTTCAGCATGAGTGCGTCGAACACTTCCTCTGTCTCCTTGCGCACGTACAGCAGCACTGAGTGGTGAAGAGAGAGACAAAGAACAGACGTCAGGACTGAGGCGTGGGTTAGCGCTGATGCTGTATTATCATCAGGTAAAACAGACTGCTGTGTGTGAAATAAAAATACATTTAAAAAAAGAAAAGAAAAAAAGAAAGAAAATATATTTAAAAAGCAAGTGGTCACTAGAAGTCCATGGTGGTGTGTCTTTATTTGTTCTTTTACAAGTAGTTGAGATGTTTGAAATATTACGTAGCAACAATGAAAGTCAAATGAGTCAAACTGACTCCTACGACGAAGAAGAGGGAGGAAGAGGGAGGGGGTCAGGATAGGTTTACAGCAGTAGTTTCCAAAACTTTTTTAGCCACATATTTCCCACATATTTGCTATTGCATTTTTTATCACGTGCACCCCCTAGTGGCAGCTCGCACGCTCCTGGAGGAAATCGCCAGTTTAAAGGTGAAGTGAGGATGAAGTTAGTACAAAAAAAAAGTATTTTGTACAGGTTTTGCATTAATATAAATGACTGCATTATTTATTTCTATTTTTAGTTTTTTTTTTCTACTCTTCCTGTATGTAAAAAATCTCTGCGACATGGTCTGTAAATGTCCCCACGTCCTTCTGCCCTCTCCACTCTGTCTGCCCCTGATCCTCACCTCCTCTGCACTGATGCTTTGGATGGTGAAGAGGAAACTCAGATTTCACAGTTCCTCCACCTTGAGTGACTAAATTCACTCTGTTTCACTTCCATAGACCCCAGGGCGTGGTCTGCAGCGGGTCACACCGTTCGGCTGTGGCCATGGCTAACTGCGTTTAAGAGGAGATTTGAGACGGCAGCAGCAGTGAACACACAGTGTTTGTGCAGTCTTTCTTTGATCAAATCTGCAACGTTTTCAAGTTATGACATCATTTTGGGCGTGGCTTTGCAGTTTCTCCTGGTCTGCGATCCTTCAACCAGGGGTAATGTTTACTCAGGATCTCTTATCACAGTTTACAGCCAGAGTGTGGACGTGAGAAGGTCGTAGAGGAGGAGTTTTGACATCTAAAAAATATTATTATTTCTTGGGGACGTCACTGTTGTTGTTTTGTTTGGCTCTTATCCCATTGTTTTATATCTATTCTGAAACGAAAATATTCTGTTGACGTTTGGGAGGTGCATGTACATATATATATGTGTGTATATATGTATATACTTCCATCCATCCATCCATTTTCATCCGCTTATCCGTTTCCGGGTCGCGGGGGCAGCAGTCGCCACCCAAATCACATTGCACCGGACCAAACCTTCCTGCAGGTGGTGAGTCCACTGGAAGGTACCAACCGCCCTAACCGGGATTCGAACTTGCCCAGGAGGTGAACCCTGGGGTTCCACACCAATGACAGAGACATTGCCTCTGGGCCAAAGCGCCACATGTATATACTTACAAATATAAATATATACATATATACATCTATATACTATATATGAACTATACTACTGTTTTATATACATATATATATATATAAACATAAATATATATGGTATATATTTACATATATACAGACACATGTAAATGCATTATACATGTATGTATATATATATACATATATACATCTATATACTATATATGAACTATACTACTGCTTTATATACATATATAAATATATAAAAAAATATATATAAATAAATACATTTCTGTAGCTCAACATCCTTCACGTCATTTAGGTTCATGTTTTGCCTCTACTATACTACTGTTTTATATACATATATATGTGTATATATATATATATATATATATATATATATATATATATATATATATAAATATACATATCTACAGCTCATCGTTTAGTTTCATGTTTTGCCTCTGGCAGAGTCTTCTCTCTGCCTATGAATAGGATGTGGGCCAAAGGGCATGTGCTTGTTTGCATGTGTGTGCAGGCGGTGATCAGTGGTATTTTGGTGGGTCAGTGGAGGCCTCAGGCACGTGTGTGTGTGTGTTTTGAAAGACCTGGACTGATCACATGGCCCACACAGACAACGTGTGGTGGTGTCGGTGGCGGTGGTGGGTGCCTTCAGCGCCCGACCACATCAAACACACATTTGTTGCACACACTCCAACGCATGGACTGTTAACCCCTAGAAGAGTGCCTCTCACAACGACTCCTGACGATCATGTGAACTTTTATCCTACGCAGACACACTTTCACCCTTCAAGTACCTTTCTTTGGTTCCTCCAGTCTTGCCATCTTGTTTGTAGGAGGCGTGAACTCTTCGTCACTGAAAGGTAATCTCTTCATCCCAGAGCTGCAGTGGACACACAGTCACAGAAGAGTTAAACGCCCTTCTGTAAACAGCTGACAGACTATAAAAAACGTGCAAGCAACCCTAACCCCTCGGGCATTTCTTAGAAACCCACTTCCTGACTCTTCCTAATAAATATCCCTGTCTTTCCTAAGTGCTTTACACTGGTACACATGGTTGTCAGTTAAGTCGCTGGTTAAAGCCATACATATAGCTGGACTGTGCATTTTGTATCCTGTATGTGTAAAAGTTTATTCTGGGATGTCAAATAACACGTTGGTGACATCATTTGGTCGTCCATGTATTTGTGTTCAGTTGGTGTTGGCCGGTTTCAGCCTATCTTCTGTTTGTACAGTGAGACGGGACACGGCACAGACTTTGGCCTGGCCGCCTCGGTGACAGACGCCTGTTACATGTCCAGAGCTACTGGATCAGACGTGTGCATTCACACATACATCTACGCTGGGTGAAGTGTTGGGAAGTTCAAGGATGCATGAGTGGATATTTTAAGTCATTTTAACAAACTGGGCCAGACGACTGACAGTGAAACTCCAGTCACCCCGTGGTGTAACTGGACCATACACTGAACTCTCTCAACTCTTGGTTGTTGTGCGTGTATAATAATAGATGAACTAAATGTGAGATTAGACAAAAACAAAAGTTAAAAATGAGAACTCACTTGTCTTCTGTCTCCTCTGTTGTGAATGGCTGCAAAAGAAAAACAGGCAGAAATTCACTCCAACAGAAAACGTACCACACTTTAAACAAACCTTGAGCAAAACTTGTCTGATTTAGACATTGACAGGATCAATGTAGAGATGTGGCCCAGGCTTTCACCTGGGCCACATGAAATGGACATAATCTGTCTGTACGTGAACCAGGTCTGGTACTTAGGAACGGTCCAAACATTGGTTCTATTTTGTATCAAATGTGGGACAAATATGAAGTCAATAGTCTATGACCCAGATTTAGTCTGTAAATGATTTTACTTTTAACTAAAAAGACAAGTCGAGGAATCCTAAGATGAAGCTTTAAATTTTTTAATTTTTTGGGATCACATTGTTTCCCAAAGACTGGGTCGTGGGTCACAAGAGGGGTTTTTTTTTTGGGTCACCTCACATCATGTTTTCCAGGAGTTTACGAAATAATGTCTATTGACTTGGGTCGCGAAGGTTTGTGACTTTTAAAATATGCGTCCCCAGAAAAAAAATTTGGGAAACACTGCATTAGTCCACATAATATTTTTTTTATAATTTATCTTACTTTAAACTAGTGTGTACTGTATGTTTTCTTCAGTATATAGAACATTACTGATTTTTAAGACAGAATTATTGTACAGTATCTAAGGCTACCATGGTTCAGATATGTGAAAAAAAGTTTAAGTATATGACACCGTCCCAGGTCGTGTATTTAACCACAGAAGTCTTTGCTAATTTTACTTCATAAAAGTAAAGACTGTCGTGTTAAACACACTGAAACAGTCTTTTAATCTAATGATTACTCTACAGTAAAAGTCAGCGCTTGTAAAGCGTGACTTTACAACCGCTGCAGCTCAAACACAGGTCGCTGGCAGCCAACGAGTTCACAGGCAAAAGTCAACAACCAACGTCCAAAACGTTTCCTGTGTCGACCCGTTTACTGCCTCTTTATCAGCCGGAGCAGAGCCTGGTTCACACACAGCAGTTAATCAGCTGCGTGCTTTTATTGTACGTGTGGAAAAGAGAGTGTACAGTTACAGCTGTGGACACCGTGACCGGGGAGCAGATCACGATGAGACGCGCTGATGTTCAGATGAAACGGGGGGGGGGGGGGGTTTTTTTTTTTTAATAAAATTTGGGTTTAATTTTTTTGATTTTAATTTTTTTTGAGTGTTTCTACTAGTGATGTTTCAGGCTGATGTAAACAACAGCAAACATGATGAAATGTAACTTGTAACTCGGGGCATGTGACGAACGAAGTCTTTTAGTCAAATATTTGCTCATTCAGTTACTTAGTTACATTTTTAAAACTATTTTAGTTTTTTTTTCTATTTGACATTGAAAAATATTCAAAATATTCTTAATGAAAACTACATTTTATTTTTATATCATGTAATGTAAACATTTTTTTTTATATATGTCACATTACATTATCTGTCCCACTTGATGAATTTGGAAAATAAAAATACAAAAAGAATTCATGTTCAATTGAAATGAAGTTAGTGTCAATGGTTAATGTAAAAAGCCTTAGTTTCTTGTATAAACCTTTGTATTAAAATCAAAATAGTATTTCTGTTTTATTTGTAGTACTCCTGTACTTAGCAATGCAAATATTTTCTCTGCAAATCTTTTATTCTTGCCATACAAATAGTGATGACAGTTATTGTCTGTTATAACTGATTCATATTTATTCTTAATATATTCTATCCAGCAAAGGTAACATATTTGTAATTTCTCAGAACATTTTTTTCCTTTTCTTTGAAAGCAGCCTTTTTTTCTGAACCTTTTGCCCTGCAGCTTTATTGATTTCATACGCTTCTGTTAATAGAACTCTATTTTGAGCGGGATCCTGGTGAAACGTGGGAGTTTATCAGATACTGATAGTGTGGACACGTACAGTTCAAACAGGTTCAATGTCACTGACAAAAACCAAAAATAACCTCCCGTTTGTCCCTCACAGCCTTAAGGGGAGCGAAGCAAATTCAGACCACGAAAAAGGGGGTCGTGTTATAAGCACAGCGGCCACCAGGGGGCGCTGAACGTCCACAAATAGTTTCTCCGTAGTTCGATATTACTTTTCTTTGTTATCGTTGCTAATATAAATTGAGTGTTTAGTCAAACACGTGTATTCAACTTTCATCTTAAACTGTTAGCCTCTTGTGAAGGACTTCTTAAAGATCATAACTACCCCGGGCCAGGTGGCGGTGTACACCCACCACCCTCTGTGTCATGTGATTTGTTCAACCAGGAAGTTCACAGCTCACCAGTCCATTCCCAGGACGTCATTGATGTTGTTTGTTTATGTCTTTACTACATTTCCTACGCTGTTCCCTTTCATTTCACACCATATTTAACACGTTCTTTAAAACTTCTCCTCAAATCTCCTTCCTCGCCTCTGAGCACGAACGTGTTAGCACTGGTGTCATACTCTGGTTTGTTATGACTTTCTTGTAAATGATTCATCTTATGAGTAAGCAGCTTTAATTACAGCCCTCGGTGCGTAGGACTCGCTGCTTGTTTTTGCCAACTAGCAAACCAGCAGGTCAACCTGACCCAGCTGGTCGTGGGGTGGGCAGAACCTCAGACAAAAAACAAACTGTTTACGGGATGCGGAGGACGCCACACACAGAATTACTAGAACTGGTACCAGAGTGTAATACTCTGGAGGTGCGTGTGTGTGTGTGTGTGTGTCTGTGAGAGTTAATCACATGACGCTGCAGGGTAGAGAAGTGGATGTCGGGGATGAAAAGCACAGGCTGAGTCTCCAGGTCGGCCAACATCTTAAAGATGGTGACGTCGTTGCGTTTCTGGAGGATGGGCACTTTGACATCCACGACTGAGAAAAAAAAAAGTTAAAATTGATGTTAGATTATGTTTGAATAGAAAAAAAAAGTTTCTATAAAACGAGTCAATTAGTTTTATTTGTTGTGATTGTTTTCTGTCTGTGATAATCAGCCATGGAGCCAGAGTTGGTTTGGTTTGGTCTGAGGGCACGGCTGTGCAACAAAACTCTTTACCAGAATTGAGGGCTGTGCAACAAAACTCTTTACCAGAAGAGTTGGAAACAAATTGGAGTGAGAAAATATGAAAAGGTTGAGCCAGTGAGGTTTTTGGAAGAACCGCCAGGATTAGGAACACTCTCTTCCTGTGTCACATTCTCAGGGTAAACCTGTGGGGAGGGGCTAGTGTGTGTGTGTGTGTGTGTGTGTGTGTGTGTGTGCCAAACAGGGACTGGTTGGTTATTGTGTGTAATCAGGTGCCGTACAGTAATTAAATTAATCATCATATATCACTTGCATGTTTGCAGTACATTATCAAAGTACAGTTTCTGTTCACACAATATCACAATATTAAAAAACAAGTTACTCCAAAATGACTCACAGGCCAGGCCGGTGTTCAAGTCGGCCACCTTCCCTTTCCTGCGTGACTGCTTCCTTTCCTCGTCTCGGATCTTCCTCTCCGCTCCCTTGTCACAGAAGACTTTGATCTGGCAGTAGGCGCGGTGGATGGGCTTGTTGCTGCGGTTGTTGTAGCTGTAGGTGTCGATCTGGAGGTTCAGAGGAAGACCCTTCACTCCCTTCTGGGATGAGAAGTCTGTGCTCAGACAGTTGACAGAGATGAAGATCTGTGAAGAGTTGATTAGGAGGAGGGAAAAAAAGGACAAATAAGTCAACGAGGTACAATGTCACCTAATTAACAATAATAATGAAAGGTGCTTAAAATGACAGATGTCTAAAGCAGTGCTCATTAATGTTGTTCAAGTCTCCGAAAATGTATATAGACATCAAGGATGAAACAGAGTAAATATTAAGGTGGAAACAAAATTAGGAGTCCATTCAGCTTAAATGGGTAAAAGCGTTTTTAATACGTTAATTGTGCCATCTCCTGGAGGAGCGGTAGTACTGCACCTTGTTTAAATATACAGTATGTTGTATAACGTTTTTTGTATTAGTGTATTTCCATCATCCCGCGTAGTCATTTTCTGCAGTGATTTAAAAAGTTGTCGTAAATTAAAGGTCGATCTATCGTACTATGACAGAACTACGATGTCAAATCATTACTTTGAAACAAATGGAGAAAAGTAGTAATAATATAGAGCATAACTATAGAACTAGCCTCACATTATTTTAGAACAGTAACTGGACTTTTCTAACAGAAATGCCGACTGTCGATGGCTGCATTTATTATTGATATTTTATCTTTTACTTTTCACGTTTTTACACACAACCTTGAACATTTAATCGTAAAAAGGCTTCACTAAATACTCGAAAATAAAACTGCGTCTCCAAAGCTAAGGCCTGACTCCGTCAACTGTTCTCTGCCTCCCTCTAGTGATTAAATTCAGTAACTACAGCTACCATGACGCAAAGACGCCCCTTGCCGGAGGCTGTCTCCTGTGACTTACAACAAAACTTGACTCAAATATTAGTCAACTGATAACCAGCTTCATATGACAGATCATCCAGGGATGTTGGTCCTGGGTTCAGTAAAGTTAGACAGAACAGAGAACAGCTGTGGGTGTGATGAACCTTTTTATGAGTTTGTGGTTCAGGCATGTGGTGCTTGTTTAGAAAACAGGTTATCATTATGTCAACAAAGAGTGTTTGAAACAGCTACTGAACAAGACCTGAGGGCCGGGGAGCAGATATCACTACACTTGTGTTCGTTACTGTACAGGTCAAGGAGAGGGTCAAGGAGATGATGAGATTAAAAAGAAAGCTTTTTTTGTGTGTCCTATTATAATGGTTGATGGTTTAATGGCAGTTGGAGTTGGTGTTGTTTGAGATGATTCCTCTAAATTGCCCCAGAGTATGTAAATACAAAGGAGGTGCTGCCCTTGGCAAATACACTGCAATTACATATATAATTAAGGCAATCAGCCTAGGGGCAAGTCACACACACACACACACATTTCATCTTTAGCCTCAACGATTAAACACTAGAACAAACTGGTGGGCGGTAATTCCAAAAACACACACTGTGAGGAGAGGAACGCACAAGGATGAACATCCTATGGACACAGGCCTCCAGTCATGAGACAGTTGGACCCACATCCTGTTGTGTTTGTGTGAGTGTGTACACAGAGCAGAGCACTGCAGCTTCTTTGTCTCTCTCTCTCTCTCTCTCTCTCTGTTTGTTGGGTCTGATGGTGAAGCATTGTTTCCGTGAACGGTTAAAAGAAAGGCGATTGTGGAGGAGAGAGCTGTAGCGCCTCCCTTCTGTCACTCATTTAGACAGAGTTCATCTGTTGACTGACCATCTCAGTCTTCACCCCCTTCTCCTCCTGCTGAGTTTCCTCATTCCTACAGCCTTTGTCACTGCTGCGTCTTGTACAGACGTAGATTAATGTGTGTGTGTAATGTGTGACGTTACTATAGCGTTACTAAGAGGCAGGTCGGACCAGTTAAGACTCAGAGCAGAGTCAGGAAAAACAAACAGTGAACAAATGAAAAAGTCAGAGAACTCCTCTTTCAGAGAGATGTTCTTTCCTTCTAATTTCCTTCATCACACACGAGAAAATAGTTAGTTCTTTCCTCCCAATTTCCTTCATCACACACGAGAAAATAAAACAGGAATGTCCCTTTATGTCAAGGGCCTTAAATAACTATATCATATCAACTACTAATAAAAGCTACAGTGCTCTGTAAGGGGGATTTTTCCTAAGAGGCAGCCATCTTGTTTTATAATTTTCACAATTGTAACGCATTTCTATTTTGTTGTTGTACTGTTGCACACACATGTAACTGAGAATAACTGCTAAATATTTTTGGCATATTGAAAGCCGTGTTAGACTTGAAGCGTACTGAAAATACTTTAGCATGCTAGTTAGCAATATGTGCTACACTAACGATTTTAAAAGCTTTGTAGATTTAATAAATGCTTAACATTATATGACACAGTGAATTCTGTGGCTTTGGCTGTTTGAGAGTGGACCGTGACACTAGCTCCGCTAACGCTATTGCTTCTAATCCCAGCCCAAAGCTAGGAAGGCGAGTTAGCTAGCTGTGAGCCACAGAGCTTATAACAACCCTGCTCTTTAATGCATACATAATAATCAAATTTGGAGGCTGCTAATTGCTTGAGCATTGTCGACTTTGAATGTTAAAATGAATCAATAAAATATCAGCTAAGCTAATATGTAACGTGTTTATAATACCCAGGCTAACAGAATCTGAAACGACAAACCTTTTAATGTTTATAAATGACGTTCGCTTTAAATCAAAGACTTAAAGATCGAATCAGTCAGCTGTACAGTACATATTGGTAAATGTGTGATTGTCATCATTTCTTACCTTGGCTTCCTCATTTGTATCCCAGGTGAAAGAAATGGCATTGTAGGAAATCTCTTCGATATTACCGATAGTGTTGAAACTCTCTTTGTAATCGGCTGAAACATCAAACAGATAAGTGTTGTCGTTATATACAAACACAATAAAGTCAATGTCAGCACAAAGACACTCTGAATATTTAAACAGTGATTAACAGAGGCTTCTGTAGCACAGAAAACAACGACATCTTTAGCCATGTAGCCAAGTTGTTTCAAAAAGTGTTAGCTTATAGCATTCAAAAGTGAAGATGACAGATTACAGTTTAGTAAAGGGTTAACTACGAAATATTGCTAACATCAATATCCTAGTGTTAGCTGAGGTTTAAACATAAAAAAGACAAAAAAACAAACAATCGAAACATATTCAAAATACTTCAAATGTAAAATGTATCCACAAATCACTCCAGTAAAACCTAAAACATAGATGAATGTGTTTTTTTAAATAAGATTTCTAAAAATGTTAGTTGGCCAAAATACGTGTCCAAATATGTGACCACAGACAAACTGTGGTAAAGGTATGATAAAAAAGAGCTAAAAGTTAGAAAAATAAAAGCTTAATCTAAAAGTTAGCCAAAAGATTCAATCCGTTTGATTAGAAGCTAAAAAGAAAAACTTTGAGCCAAAAAAAAAAAACCACGTCATGTCTCAAAGTGACCATTCTCCCCTGGTTCCACTATTTCTTACCGATGTCGAGACACCTCTGTTTGGCAGTGTGCTGTCTGGAGTGCCAGTACTTCCAGTGTTTCAGCTGATCATCTCTGCACTTCTCCTCCCCAAACACAACCATCACCACACTCTGAAAACCACAGTTTCCATAACATTTATTTTGAGTCTTTTAATGGATGAAGACTAAAGAGTTACAGTGTAGGTTTATCACTAAATCCTCTTCGTTCTCTTACCCTGACTTTGGTGATTGGCTGTTGCAACCCTTTGTTGTCAATCTCCCTGAGGGTGATGGGATAAAACTGCCCCTTGTTGAGGTACGTCATTGTTCCGTCCCCTGTCTTCTGACGCAGAGACTTGGACGCCTCCAGAGTGTATTCGAAATTATTCCTACGAGCCAAAAAAGAGAAAGCAAAATATCATGAATTTCTAAATAAAACCACATGGTTTTCTCAAAAAAAAAACCAAAAAAAAAACCGCATATGATACGTGTCTCTTTGTGTGAGGGATAACACGCCAGCTTTTAAGACACAATAATTTAAGTGGGATTACACTTCTGAGAATAACACTTAATAGGGCACACTTCATTCACTTCAGGTTAAATAGTGACAGTGAAGACATCGGGGCCGAGGAACGCCTGTGTGCGCAGACTCTCGTCTTTCACATAAGCGGGAGTCTGGTGTCTCCCCAGTGACTGCCATGAATGAGGCCATTCTACAGTGAGGTGTCACAAAACTGAATCAAGAGTGTAGCTGTGGAAGTGGATCAGTAGGCCATCAGCAGCAGCAGCAGCAGCAGCAGCAGCAGCAGCAGCAGCAGCAGCAGTACAACCTACCCTGGCACCGGGTTGAACTGAGTGTAGTCCTCGGGCGTAATGGGGGCCATGCGTAACTGGAGATCTCCTGGGAAGGAAAACACCTGCAACACACAAAGAAAACACGAGCATGAAGTCAGACCCAGGAAACGGATGAAAATAAACAACTGTAGGTGCTGCAGTTTTTTTTTTGTTTTTATTTTGAGGCTTTTTACTGGAACGTCCCGCCAGGATTTTCCTCTCTCACGTTTTGTCCCTGTTGCCCTGCCATATTAATCTGCCCTTTAACTCTCTTTGTTTTTTTAAATGTGAGAACTCATTGTTGCCAACCACCCCTTATCTTACAGAAGGTTGATTGGGTGACGCTTTAATAAGGTAATACACCTCCTGGTTTGCCAGAGAAAGAAGAAGGAGAAAGGGCTTTGGCTATTGTACGGGAAAGGTACAGCACTTTATTGTGTTGCTGAGACAATGACATAATAACACACTAGCCACTGTTTTGGCATTTTCAAATAAAACCAAGGAAGACTGAGCCCACCACGGGCTCCATGGGATCAGGTGAATTTCCCATTGTCTGCTGGGAAAGTTCTGAGAAGGACAGTGGAAAGTGGAGGAGAGGAGGGACGGAGGGAGGGAGGAAGGCAGTGGTGGGATTTTTAAAGACAGACGGGATTGGAAACACTCACCTCCTGGGAACTGTCCTTGTAACCCTCGGAGAAGGTGGAGTCGGGCGGCGTGCGGGACTGAGTGCTGGGGCTGAACTGGACCGTGCTGTGGTTGAGCTGGCGGTCAAAGACGCTCACGTGGTTGTCGGCGTCCGTGCAGTTGTTCGGCACTGTCACCGAGAAGCCGTGAGAGGGAACCTCTGTTTTGACAGACGTGTAGTTTGGCATGGCCGCAATGGAGACTGTGACCGTGGTGTCTAAGGAAAACAGGGGGGAAAAAAGAATGAATAAAACATTCTGAACATTTGAACATGTCTGTAATGTTGTATGAACTGGTTCTAGTGCTATGTCTTATTTTCTTTAAAATAATCATATTATATAAAGGCTTATGTTGGACTGAACTGATGTTAGTGTTTACTAATAGACATTTACATTTGTGGGAAGAAAGATTGCACGGCAGGGGTCACCAACCATATTTGTCGGGGGCGGCATAATTTTTGTGGACAGACACCTTGTGGGTCTGGACACTCAATTACACTCAAATGAAGTAAAATTATTATTGGATGTTTATTTTGAAATCTAGTCATGGGCCAGATTTGGCCCATGGGCCACTAGTTGATGATCACTGCCCTAGTGATTGTGGATCTCCTTTTGAAAATGTCTTGTCTGTATAGTGTAATCCTACAATGTCCCACCTGTTGTTGTACAGCACCACTGAACGTGGAGCTCTGTGCTATATTTGGCCCAAACAGCTTTATTGTTATTAGAGCCAGTGCTGAGTGTTGGTAATGGTTGACTAGAGGACTAGAGGTTGACTGTTCTGTGTCTCCAGACCTGGTGAAGGGAACTGGGTCCTCTTGTCCTGGGCCAGCTGGAGGATATTGAAGGGTCCTTTCAGGACCTGGATTCTGCCCTCCATACCAGTTTCCTGCAGCGGAGAGATGTTATGTCCAGGCTGAATCTGGTTCCTGTTGCTAAAAGAACAAACAAACAGAATAGATCAAGTTATGTATTCATATATATAAGTACTAAGACCTACTAAAGTAGGTACTAAAGTACTAAAGTACCTAGTACTTTAGTACTAGGATATAAAAGTATTTAATTACTGTAATAAACACGTCCTATTTCAGTGACAATCGCTGAATTTTAAAAAATTTTGGTTAAAAAAGTAACACCATTTTTACTCAACCCTCAACCTCCTAAACAGTTTTTGAGTTTCTGTGACTTTTTTGTGAAAGAAATATGCTCTTCTAACAGCAATAGATGTGACTCTTTTGTGAGTAAATATGCTCTTCTAACAGCAATAGATGTGCAAAAAAAAAATTAATTTAATTTTAAAATTACATTAAATGACTGCTCCATCACCTGTTTTTGTTTTTCACCTCTATTACACATTGTAAATCCCCTCAGAGAACAGAGAACAAATGAACGTTGGAGAGCGTCACTGACTTCTCCAACCTCCTGCTGTGTCTTTATTGTTCCAGGGTGGGGAAGGGGTTGTTGGGGAGATGACGGTGGGGGTATGAAAGGATGGCTGCGGCTCACCTTTTGTTTGGATCCACATCTGAGACCATTGCTTCTGGCTTGTTCTGGGGCATTCTCTTCTCTCTGGGCACCTGTATGAGAAGGTAAACACAGCCGCTCAGCGTCTGACCACATCACATCCACCCGCTCACATCATCCTGCCGTCTTTATGGATCAATTACATGACATACGCTGGGCCGAGTACAACATCCGTGTAGATCACGGTCATGGACTGTCCTGAGTTTAAAAATATTTGATTCCTGTGACCCCAACTCTCAAAATTGAAGTTTGTAATTGCTTAAAATTATATTTTTTTCAGTGTGACTTGGATGTTTAAAACGATTTACACTATATAAGGGCTAAGTCAACGCTAAAGGCTACGTCAAAGCTACGTAGGCTATGCTATCTATTTCCACTGCAGTTTATCAGCCAAATATATTGAGTAATTTGCTACTTTTTGCTTTTTATCTATTTTTACACAATTCTATATTTTACATTTTTGATGCAACATTTACCTTTTTCTAGAATAACGTTTTTTCTGGCTAATCTTATTGTTGTTGGGTTTTTTTTGCCAATTTTATGTCAAAATGTCCTTAAAAGGCAAGACTTTTATTCTCTTACAATTTCTACTTGCTGTATTGGAATTTTTTTTTTTTTAAATACTTGACTAGTACTGGGAACAAACTACCACCACAACAAAAGTCAACTTGAAATATGAATATTTTTAAACCCAGGTAAAAAAAAACTCTGATGTTTATGGTTGAGATTTTATAATTTCTTTAAGTCTATTTAACAAAAATGTTGCTATTTTTCTTTCAATTTTCAACAAGCCGAGTTAAACTCAATTCTTAACTGGACTTCTTTGCTCTGCCCTACATTAAATTAGAGATGGTGAAACGGTGCATTTTTTGTTATGTATTATTAGATAATCAAAGGACGTTTGGTTTTGAACCTTGTAGTAGTCGTAGAGAAGACCCAGAGCCGCGGCGCTGTCGTCATCGCCATTGATGCTCATCATGGCCTTGGTGGCAGCTGTCAGTGGGTTCTCCAGGAAGGATTTCCAGGCTTCATCCTCTGTGGTGAAGCGACGCTGGCCTCCGTAGCCTGGCTCATTCTGGAGGACCAGGACAGCGCGCTTGCTGTGGTTCAAGAGAAGAGAGAGACAGTTGTTGTGATTTTTCTTTGATCAAACCATCTACCTGACATGAGTCGTTTAAGACTCTCCCCCATCGAGAGAGTTCGTGAATACATTATAAAATAATCGACATTATTTATACGGTATATAAATATATTGTATTGACATGAGCAGAGTCCTGATCGCACAGGTTGACTCTTTGTGACTCGTTGATGCCAAGCCTTAAAAATCACTGCTTGGTTTCAAACAGACAAACAGGTTATCAGACAGGGATGAACCCTGAGAGCGAGACCTGTTGTTCAGGATTTTTTTTCCGTGATTGAGCAACAAATCTCGACAATCGAACCACAACGGCGTCTCAACTAAAAAGATGCTCTACAGGCTCGTCCAGTGCGACGACTCTGTTCGGCGTCGCTCATTGGCTCTGGCGTTTACCGCGAGTGACGCATGTGGCCATGCTACATTCCTGCGTCTTGCAACAGCCGCTGTTTTTCGGAGAGGAACCTGTTTGTGTCGGGTAATCAAGGCTTGTTTTTGAGATCAGCGTCATCGCCTTGACATCTCCACTGCACTTCCTTCTTCTCTGCACAGTTGTCTACAGACAAATATTCCTTGGAGAAATTACAACTCTGGGCTCACTCCACAATGGAGGACAATAGACTCTCTCAACTCTCAATTTCAACTAAATTTAAATGTTTGCTCAGCTCCTGTTGACTTTAGGGTGTTTTTAACCTCGGGACTTGAACCAAGTGAAGTTAGCTAACAGGTGTCTCACACTCTTCTGTAACACAATCGGTTGAATTTTTATGTCGCAACACCGTCCGCAAAAAAATGCGACCGGTCTGGATCAGTTTCTAAGTGGAGTATCTACAACAAATACTACGTCTTTTGTTTTTCCCATCAATGGTCGAAGGAGAGTTATAATTAGTAATCCTATATGTGATTGTGCTCTACCTAAGACGCAATCTGATAAGTTCCTTCATTTACAGCAAGGGTGTCAAAATATTCAGAAAAGGCCACCACAGCAACATGGCCGCCGTGAGCGGGGCCGTTTGTAACCATACTGTTGTGTAGTTGTAATTATTTCGTAACATAGTAATAAATATAAACCGCTGTATTGGCTCGATGTTACGTCAAAAATCCCAAGAGGAAGAACATATTTAATGGCGCCTTCTGTGTGTGCGGCAGCCGGTGAATTAAAAACACATACAGAACAGCGCCTCCTGTGGCAGCTTGTGTGAGTTGTAAATACTCAGACTGTGAATTTCCCCATTGTAGGACGAATGAGGTACTCACTCAATCAAGGTTTAAATCTTTCATGTAAAAGTAAATACAAATACTTTAAATATGAACCACAAATATTTTCAGACACATTAAATACACTCTGAGAAGAAGTATTTTGACCTCGAAACAGCCATTACTGTTGTCTTAGTACACGTCAGTATTATTTTTCTCCTTTTGTTTTTATTTGTTGACATTTTTTCGATGTTGTGTTAAACAGTGACAGACGCTAAAAAGAAGTATTTGTAATGACCTCGTGACCGCCATTACTGTTGTCTTAGTACACGTCGGTATTATTTTTTCTTCTTTTGTTTTTATTTGTTGACATTTCTTCGATGTTGTGTTAAACAGTGACAGACGACAATTGTATTCCTTTTCAGTTGTTCCGGGGCAACTTAAAAAACGCAATGGGCCAGATATGGTCCGCGACCCTTAAGTTTGACACATGTAACACGTGATTGACAGGCTAAATAAAACGAGGGGCAAGGTTAACATAAATATATGTGCAAGAAATCAAATCGTGTAGAGAAGTGAATTTAATAAAATAGTTTTTAAAAGTTTGAAGTACTCGAAGGACAAAAAGACCCCGAAAATTTAAAAAAAAAAACGGAATTAATATGGAGATGCGGCTCTTGACAATGTTTCAGCGTAGATCTGACACAAAAACCACTTGAGTCATGTAAAGCCCTGTGCTTGCTTACATTGTCTGTGTTTAGTAGTCGAGCCAACGCCTAGCAGGTGTACAGTTTCACTCCCCTTAAAAAACGTTGTTCTCCTTGTCATTATTAATCTCCAAAAAAGAAAAAAGAAAGAAAAAAAACATAAATAAACAGACGCAGCGGTTTCATCTGATCTTAGATGCTCTGGTCAATATCCGATCAAGTGTTTTTTTGTTGTTGTTGGGTTTTTTTATGACTCTAAAACCTCCTGCTGCTGCAGCTCGGTGCTCGTTCTAGAACAAACATCGTTACTGCTTGTAGCCACAGAACTGTTGGAGCTTAGAGCAAAATCAAACACTAAACCGCCCATCCTCATCACGGGACACTGTTTTCATTCTAACAGACGCCTGCGCTTGCACGACAGGTGGAGATCCACCTGTACAGGCTGGGACATGACAGGTGAAACGAGCGCACCTTTCTCCATGGGAAACTATGATAATGACATGTCACTTTCCGCTGCGGCTGTGCAGAAACCGTCAAACTGAAGCCTTGAGAAATTAAAAAAAATTAAAAAAAAAAAAAATTCTAATATTCAAACTAGAGGCTCAGAGTTCACATGAATATCAAGACATATCATTGAAACAGCCGTGTGTCGTTTTTGGTCACAGCGTAACAGCTGTGCGATATGTTCGATATATTTACCATGTCATATTTTTATATAAGATTTTCTGTTTTAATTCCATGTAGATTTTTTTTACATTATACAAATCGAATGTAATTATCCATTGGGTAAACAATTTATTTGCATTTTGTTTTGATGTTATTTCGCTTTTATTTTTATTTTTTCACCCTGTTTTTACCTGTCATCCAGTCGCTGTGTTTCTGCAGCCGCTGTGACAAACACATTTCCCCGCAGTGTAGGATTTACAACGTTATTATGATTATTTTAATTTCTCATCTAAAAAGAAGATCGTCGAGCAGCGGGGGCAGGTCAGACCCTTCCCTGACCTCGGCGGTTAAAATATCCATGAATGTCTTGAACGATTTCAAAGATTAAAAATAAAAAAAATCTGGGAAAGATGTTTGGAAAATCCAGGAGGGAATAAGTTGTAAAAATGTAACAGTGCGAGGCTGGTGCCTGTGCAGGTGTAAAGTGGAGAGTCAGGACTACTCACTTGTCATGCTCCTGTGACATCTCTCGCTCGGTCGAACTGGACTTTCTAGTTGGTACTGAAAATCCGATCCGTCTGCTTTAGCTTGGAAAACTCCTCCGCTCACACTGGATGAGGGCCGCGGCAACAAACAAGCTGTCCCCTCCTGAGAGAACGGGTTTTGTCGGCTTTTCTCGCTTTTTGGGGCAATGCTGAGAAATCGAGGCCGGTTTTACCTGTGACAGGGCCGCGGATTGGATTACAGGTAGACGGCGGGGCGGAGCCAAGGCTGTCAATTCTGTTCCTCTGGGCTGTGATTGGATGATACGATCTGTTATACCTGCCGTAGCAACGTCGGCCAGCGAAGAAGCGCGGGTTTTATTAGCTCGGGGTTTTTGTTATTCAAATTTGTGCTTTATATATTTGTTTTTTACCAAATTTACTTGATGTAACGAAATGATTCAAATAATTAAAATCACAAGGACCATTAAGATTTGACCATTACCAGGCTGTAGTGAGTCCATTTTTTTTGTAGGACAGATTAATATCTGGCATTAGCCATATATATATATATATATATATATATATATATATATATATATATCTTTTACCTTATTAGTATTTTGGAATGTCGCAATCACCTGTAATGCATCAGGTGACTCATGTTGTGGCTTCATTTCTTCATCATCAAATTGTACTTCCTTGTTGAGTGTTCATCAAGGAAAGTGAACTCCTTGTCATGGTGACACAGCACATCACAGCACACGTCCACATGTGACCTCTGTTTTTAACCCATCACCAAAGTGAACAGTGGGCAGTGGTGTGTGGGGACGGTGCCTTGCTCAGAGCTCGAACCTAAAGCCTTCCGGACACAAGTCTGCTTCTTTAACCACGAGGCCACAACAACAACAACAACAACAGTGAGGCTTTTGACTTGCAGAGAATTTTTTTAATTTAAATGTAAAAAAAAAAAAAAAAACAGGTGGTAACATTATCTGAAAGTCATAATTGTCCACTCATTAGTCATTTCCAAAAACCAAAGACAGATACGAGTCGTTTTAGCTTGGTGATCTGAACATAACCAAAGAAATTAGCCGTTCAGTACAACGTTTGACAATATTTCCTCCTCAGAAGATTCTAGAGCTTTGAAGCAAAAATGTTGTTGTTCCACATCGAGATTTCACTGTAGTGACATCCCTTCGATAGATACGGTGAATCCTGGTTGATCCCAACCGTGCACTGCATTAGAAATACAGCGAACATACAGAGCGAACAGACTGAAACATCATAAATTAGTTCATGACATTTATGTTTGATTCCGTCTGTGAGTCTTGAGGATTTTTTTTAATGTAAACAATTCTTGTCAATTTTATTGATTATCACGTGTCCGTAGAATTAAACTGTGTTTTATTTTGTTATAACTTCAGTACAGTTGTTTTTAAATAACTCGGCTGTTCATGACTCAACTATAAAATTAACGTGCACGTCAGGTTTTTCTCTCGACTACTTGGTGTCTGTGCTTTATGAGTCCTTCACATGAATTTTTTTTTTTGTAAAACCCGTCAGGTGATTTTGTCCAGTATTAGATCAGTACTGAGACTTAGTTTTTCCTTTTTTTTTTTAATTTTAAGAATTAGTGTAGTACATTACAGTGCCGACTCCCAGATCAACTCAAAAATAACTGACTATATATAAAACAACTCACCTACTTAGCTTGTGATGATGTGTCAACACTCAGTGTGAACTTAGCGTTTTAGCATCTGTTTGACAGTCATTACTGGATCAAAGGCAAATATCTCCTGCTCTTCTTGTTGTTGTAAGATAAATATATATACAGTATATACTTATATTTCCATTTTTTTCCTAATGATATGGTAGCCTTTTCAGATCAGCATTTTCATTCGGTATGATCCTGAGTAACAGATGTGAGAAACAGACACAGTTGTTTTCAAATGCACTGCATGTATCAAATAAGTGCAGCTGATGGTTTTATCTCGACTTACATTTCTTTTAAAAATATATATCTGTTTTTAATCTTTTCATCTGGGTTCTATTTCAACAACAGTTTGAAGTCAAACCGACTCCTGGTGACTTTTCTCAGTAAGAAGATTAAGATAAAATAAAGCCAGGCAGATTATAATGGTACGTGATCAAAAAGAGAGACATTCTGGGTGAAAACAAACATCTTTGTTTGCGACAGAGGAAGATTAACTGATGCTATCAGCAATATTCAAAGTTTCCCCCCAACACACACACACACACACACACACACACACTGAGTAAGAAACTAACTGTAACTGTAATCCTCCCCTCCCCCCCATCCCTCTCCTCTCTCTGTCAACTTCCTCACTTCGCGACTTCTGTTGAAAACACAGCCGTGACGTCAACTCTTTCTTACACTGTTTTCTTTGTCTTGACATTAACCTTCAACTGAGTAAAACTGACTTTTTTATGGCAAATGTATTTGTTCTGTTCTGTTTTGTTTAATCTGTGTTGATTCTACAGACTCCGACCCTGTAGAAAAAGTCATTAAAGAAAAGTCTTAAAGTAATGAAACAAACACACACACAAACACACACACACACACACACAGCCTCCTCCTCCTGGATCCTGGTTTACTGTTTGTTTATCTGAATGGAAAGACACCTGCCTCTCCTGAAACCTTGTTTGTGTTTGCACTGAGGACATGGGATAGTGTGTGTGTGTGTGTGTGTGTGTGTGTGTGTGTGGAAAGGCTGGGAAAATAGAATGGACTGAAAGTGGGCCTGGCGAGATGCTGCTGACTCAACAGAGACTAATGACACCAAACCATGGGGGGAAAACAGGTCTGGATCAAAGCGTAACATCAAACCTGAGAACAAAAAAATCTCCCTGAGTTTCTCAGAGAAAGTGAGATGTTGTCGTCCTTGATTTACGTCTCCTTGATTTGAATTTAGATCTGGACATTTCAACAGTCAACCTGCATAAAAGTGGCCAAACTGAAGAATGATAGTTTTCAGCATTAAAGTGTAGCTGTTAGCTGTTAAACAAAGGTTAGCTCGCAGTGAGTACTAGTTACAACAACCTCGTACTTCAGTCATGCTGCGTGTGCTTTGAATTTAGGTGTTAAAAAGGTCAGACACGAGCTACACTCTGTAGTTTGAGGGTGTTTTCTGCAGGCGGACAACAACAAGGCAACAGTGTGACAACAACAACACAACCAAGTGTGGCTGGTGGTATCCATCTTCTTAATCTTTATTATCATCTTCATCATCATCTTTATCATCATCTTTATCATCATCTTTATCATCATCATCATCATCATCATCATCATCATCATCATCATCATCATCATCATCATCATCATCATCATCATCATCATCATCATCATCATCATCATCATCATCATCATCATCATCATCATTATCTTTATCATTATCTTTATCATCATTATCATCATCTTCATCTTCATCTTCCTCATCATCATCCTCATCCTCATCCTCATCCTCATCCTCATCCTCATCCTAATAATCATCATCATCATCATCATCATCATTATCTTTATCATTATCTTTATCATCATTGTCATCATCTTCATCTTCATCTTCCTCATCATCATCCTCATCCTCATCCTCATCCTAATAATCATCATCATCATCATCATCATCATCCTCCTCCTCATCCTCACCTTCATCCCATCCATTATCATCATTTTCGTGCATATTTTATTATTATTTTCCTCTACTCCTGTTGCCTTCATCTCTAACACTGATTACATCGTTCTTCAGGAGTCAACTGTGCTCCATGTTGGCAGAAGTTGAACCCCCAACCCACCAACAGGGCACAGAGAGGCCAGAATGGGTTTAAAAAGCCGAGGGCAAAGTGGTGATCTCTTGATGACAAAGACATCGGTGATAAAAAAAAAAGAAAGTGAAATCCAAACTTGGGTTCGTGCAGCGTGAACGATCACCAAGTGTCTAACAGTTTCCAACAACTCTAACCCTCCAGGATGTTGTGTCATCTTTGTGAGTTTACCACTGAGCCACCGCTCGGCCATTCCCGCTGATGGACGGCAACTGTCTTTTAAACGCTCTCCACTCTTCTCACTCCAGGCATCAAAACGGGATGGAAATAAGATGCAAATGTGATGTACTCTGTGGATGCGTGTAAGCGCTTGTTACTGCTGGGAGGTGTGTGTTTGGCTTGGGCTGGGGTTTGAGTGCAGTGTCGGTGTAACGGTGAGCACCTGAAGCTCTGGGAGCTGACAGTGAAGCTCTTTGTTGTTGGGTAAACAGGGGAGCAGTTCCATATGAACAATGCTGGAGCTGTAATGTGTTTGAAGATCATTATCACCTGTTGATCGTTTTCTCCTTGAATGTTAACCGACATCGCAAACCGTGGCCCAGCCGGGTGTTGGAGCTGCTG
>NC_024307.1:7177195-7185387 GCF_000523025.1 Cynoglossus semilaevis | reverse complement strand
ATTCTGGGATTCTTCTGTGTTTGTGTGTGTGGAGGTGTTTTGATTCACAACACTGCTGGTGTGTTAGCCTCTAACTGTGAATATTACTGAGCAGACAGAATGGTTTGTTCACCCGTCGTGACAACACGTACATGTAGGTGACATCACTTCTTCATGGTTTTGAGCTGATCGTTGTTTTGGATTTACGTTGAAGGGGGATCAGCACAGCTAGGTGTTTACATTCAAAATATCAGGTTACACAGTGATATAATCAAAAGACAATCAACACAATGAACGGAGGAACGGTGCAAAATGCGGTTCATTGTCAGCTACCTGGCACAGCAGCTCCTCAGTGTTGTTGTCAGTGTTGTTTACATATGTCAGTGATGTCTGTGATCCTGTGGAAACCAAACTCCAGCCTCAGTCTGGCCTTCACCCGGTCCATCCACAGGACCACGGCATCGAGAGTCGGCCCAGTCTGTAGTCTGTAGAAGAAGGAGAAGAGGACGAAGAAGAAGTTTTTATTTTTAAACCCTAGGCAGTCGTGTGGTGATGGTGGGTAATGCAGTTATTTACTGGTTAATTAAACTAATCCCTTCTTTGTGGTTTGGACAATTTGAACGTAGGCAGCTGGTACGACCTGAATGGATTTGATTAAGTCGACGCTCCAGTATGTGGCTTAATTATAGCAGCTAGCTGTCAGGTGTTCTGTTTGGACAGTAATTCTTTTTCTCTTCCAACGAGACGTTTTTACTTCACCACGTGGAGGTAAACATCCTGTTCCAGCAGCATCTTTTTGTCTTCGTTTGGGTTTTTTTGTCCGTTTTAAAACGGATGTGATCCTTTAAAGGATCTTTGTGTTTTTTAGGTTTGTTGTTAAAGTCAGACAAAGATGCCAAGTTTGTTTTGTTTTCTGAGCGACAAAATTGCTGCCTGTTGTAGGAATGCAGACGAACACATCACACAGCATTCCTACATGACACGATGGTTCAACGCCCTAAGACTTAAATCTACGGAAAAACGATGTCATCTTGATTTAACACTGACAAACAATGCCGGCCAAGACTTTAAATATCTGCCAACAAAAGGATCTCAGTTTTGATCATTACTTGGTCGTAAAAATCAAATAAATATTTTTGTATTGTTGTGACTCCAAACGCTGACACTTGAGGTCATGATAAAATAAGATCTGCTCAACCGACGCATTTAATACATATAAAATTTGTTTGTAGTTACAATCTTACACAGTCTACGCAGCACTTTTAAAAAAAAAAAGTCATCTGAGGTTTTATTTGTGTTTTAGTTATCGTGCAAGTGACAGGGAGTACAGAACACTGAGCTCTTACAGTAAATAATGATTTACATTTGTGACAGACAACAATGCAGGCTGTTATGGTTCGAGGAGAGCAGCTCACGCAAGAGTCTCACAGTTGAGACTCGGTGACGTGACTTCAGATGAAGAAGCCATTGTGAAACCAGCTCTGCCACTCTTCACCTGGTTCAGCTTCTCTTTCTGCACGGGCCAGTTTAAAGTCCTGCTGTGATTCAGGCTAGCCTGGCCGCAAAAATCACAAATCACAACCGTCTCAGTCACTGAGGCCAAAGATAGAGCTGATAAAAGGCAGAACCGTTTATCAGATTAAAATATTTTTTAAATGTCAATTAATATACAAAAATATTATAATTGTTATTTAATTATATTTTTGATGATTTTTATTTAAGATAGCATTATATATAATAATAGACAAATTATAGCCTTCGTTCTGGGCAAAATTAAAATTGACATTTTATCAAAAATGAAAAACAAAAAAACATTAAATCTTAAAAAATAGATCAACCATAAAACAGCTACTACATGTAAGACCGTGAATTACTGAAAATACTCAAACAAAATATAAATATATAATAAAATATATACTGTAATATTAAATATATATACCAACATCAATCCTATGTGCTGTACCTACAGGGAAGGAATCATTGAGAGTTTGCAACTTGTTATGAAATTTGAGTATTTTTTTAGAATCTAGTTTTGTTTTGTTCTTTTAGTTATTTCCACCTGTGTGAATTCAAGTCTTCCTTCCAGTTAGAAGGAAGTGTTGAACCTGAAACTTCTTGAAGTGGAAAGTTGTTTTTTTTTTCACTATTGAGTTTTTGGAAATATACATTAGGAAGTTGTCTCTGAAGGGAGGGCAGATCCAGTTTCAGTCAAAAGTCAGTTTACTCTAACTCTAAAGACCTGCGTAATGAATTTGAACATTTCAATAGTGATCCTTTCCAAGGCACGAGTTTAATTCACGATACTTTCTATTTTCATGTGTTTTGTTGTATTTTTTTTTATTTTCAACTTTATCAGAAAAAAAGCAAACAATGAAATAGTTGTGAAATGTAATTTTGTCTGCTAATTTAAGATGGAGTTATTTGGTTATAGAATGTTTGTGTTCGGGCTGAAACAGTTTCGGCCCAAATCTTCCGCCTTCATCAAAATTCACACAAAAAGAAAAAGATGACGTTGACTTAGAGATAAAATCATTACTAGAGTAGACTTAAACTGGACAAGAGATAAATATTCTAAGCATCAGTAATAGCTAAAATAACTTATATATAATAATAAAATAATTTAAATAGCAAATGTTACCCATAAGACATATGCTCTGACCTCATAACAGCTAAACTGGCTAAAAGAAGCTAATATTAGCAAAGCATATTTAATGTTCTAATATAGAAACACTGACCTAAAGTACGTCATATGCCCGAGATGAATTTAGTGTAAGAAAATAAATCATTTAAGCTAAACAAAATAGTATTAGAAAGAGCTGTTGAAAAAACAATCATCTGAAAAATAAAGCTTTGTTGAAAAGTAGCTAACGTTAGCCTTTTAAACATTACATTAAATTAGCCAGGACACGACTTAAAGAAAATAGCAAAAAAAAAAAAAAAAAAAGTTGGCAAAAAATTGTCATATTTTTGATAATTACAAAAATACTCTATTACTCTAGAATGAATTAAATTACTCTACAATGAGCTAAAATAGCTTTAGCCATAAGTGGCTAAAATAGCCAATACATTTTAGCAAGATGAAATAGCAAAGCTAATTTTTAGCAAGTTTGAAAAAACATTTCAAGATAAAGAAAATAATAAGAAGCTAAAAAAAAAAGTGAGCCGAGTAGCTGCAAATAAATTTTATTGTCTGATAGAGCTAACGTTATATCATGAGATATTAGCCTGGATGTGATGAAATAATGATGGGAAACATTTGTAAGAGAATTCCGGGGGAATGAAGACAAACCAGTGTGTCCCATCTGCAGCCTTAAACTGGCTGTGCTCATCTGGGCCTCATCACTGCTGAAGACATGAAGCTAAACTGGAAGAGTTACAATGACTAATGCCTTTAAACCAAGTGAGAGCCCGTCAGTGGACAACATCCAGACAGTCGGGTGCAGGACGGTTGTGCAGGTGAGAGGACAGGAGCTCGTCGAGGAGCAGAGGTGGAGGAGCGTCACTGCGACTACGAGGACAAATGAAAATCAGAGTTCCTTTAAATGGATCTGTGCTTTTGAGGATCGCCACTTTTAGAAGTTCTGCTGCTGCTCTGTATCGTGGTCCACATGGATGTGACTCTATATGAAAAAAAAAACAACTGAGAATTTGAACCGACAGCAGTTTTGTCTCGCACAGCGGTGGAGATTACCGTCACCGTCATGCCTTGCTAAAGGGAAGCAGGCAGTGTGTTGCAGATTTTTATTTGGTGTTTGTTTTTAAATGACCTTCCTTGCTACAATATTGCACTCTTACATTATAAGTACACTGTTGTGAGATCTAGCGACATCTGGTGGTGAGGCCACATGTTGTTGTTTTGATATGGGCGCCTGTTATAATTATGAGAGTTTGTCTGCAGTGAGCTGGTGTATAAGGACCACACAGTGGAAGAGTGGTTTGTCCTGCTTTATATCAGGAAGGTCATGGGTTCGAATCCCTGGTGGTAACTGATAGTGTGAATGTTAGTGTGAATGGCTCAGCTGGACACGTGAACTGTCCAGATTGTACCCAGCTCTGGACCCCGCGACCTCTGGGGTTGGATCTACCGTCTCGTTGTGATTTCTGAGATCCACTTCAGCAGACGGTTGATCACAGGGCTGAGCGGTTGCGTGGTGTCACAGGAGAAGTTTCACTGAGGGATTATCGATTGGATTCAACACAACAGAGTCACACATCCGCAGACAGACTCTCAGATTTGATTTCTCTGTGTTGCTGTGACAGGGCATGTACCAACCTGCAGCAGTTTCTGTTGTCTTCGAGCCAACCGTTGCCGCGATCTTCTCATTGTGGAGGAACTGCAGCAGCTCCTCAGACGCCTGTACCGAGGAGGTGCGGGGGGGAGGGGGGTGTACTGTACACAGAGCAGGTGTCTCTGCTGCCCCTGTCTGTGGGCTGTGGTAGGGGGGGCTGAGGGGAAAGAAGGGACAAAGGCAGGGACAAAGGCAGGGACAAAGGCAGGGACAAAGGCAGGGAGACGGTGTTGATGTTTCGTCCTTTCTGGTTTACTGTGATGAGGAGTAAGGAGAATCACCGCGTTACTGTTGGGGACAAGTGTCAGGAACCAGGAGAGACGAGGAGCAGACTGGGTTAATGTCAGGCCTCGACAGGAAGTGGAGAAAACAGGAGAGTTTCACTTGAACCAGGGCCAAGAATCTGAGCCTGAGGCAGGCTGGAGGAACAGGGAGGATGGTGGTGACGATCTCTAATTAAAACAGAGAAAAAAAACAGTCATAGTGGTTGTAAAAGATGTTAAAAAAAGTACAAAAACATAAAGTTTTATCTTAATAACAGCGAGTGAAGAGGACATTTAAAAAAAAAATATATTAACAAATGAACAAGATAATTGTAATTATAACTATAATTATAATAGAAAGGTTCGTGGCTGTTGCTCCGTGCAAAATAGTTATAATAGTTATAAAAGTTTATATAAAAACATCTTGAATTGTTTTCATATTAAGTAAATAAAACCTATGGCCTAAAAAATAATTTTAAAAAAAGTTTTATATTTTAAAGATGGGTTCTAGGTTCATGGACACTATTTATTTTGATTTCACAAAAATATGAGTTAGTTCAGTAAAACCTATTGCGTTAAGAAAATATGATGAACAACTTAGGAATGCTGCTGTATTTTATAAAGTAGAAATGATCAAATATAAAAATAATATATATCCTGTATATTAATTACATTCACAAATACAACTAGGAAAAGGTCTCCAATGTTGTTCCATCGGTGAGAACGACAAACGTTTATAAACTCAGACAATGAATCTGATCTAAAATCTGTGCTTCCTCGTCACTGTTGCAACATCACATGTCGGGTACTTTCGTGGGCGAGGACTCCAGGCTCAGAGCGAGTTTGAGACCTGCTGCTGAAGAAACTCTACATTTACTTTCCTCCAAAGCTCTTTTGTCAACTAATCCACAGACCAGTCGAACCAGCAACCTCTCAGTCTCTGGTCAATCCCAGGGTGGAGCTAATAAATCACTGCACTTTTCTAAAGCCAACGGTCAGTCCTCACTCATTCCACTTGTTCCGCTCTCTGTCAGGATTCTGGTTTTCACCCAAACTGGTGGCTTTTAAAGACACATTTGTAACAATACAGAGGGAAACTGATTTTCTTTGTTGTTGTTGTTGGTTTTGCTTTTTTTGCTTTCCCAAAAGTTAATACATTAATTGTCTTTTTTTTATCATTTTGGTAGTCAAACAAAACCCCCCAGTCTTAATTTAATTTAATTTAATTTAATTTAATTTAATTTAATTTAATTTAATTTAATTTAATTTAATTTAATTTAATTTAATTTAATTTAATTTAATTTAATTTAATTTAATTTAATTTAATTTAATTTAATTTAATTTAATTTAATTTAATTTAATTTAATTTAATTTAATTTAATTTAATTTAATTTAATTTAATTTAATTTAATTTAATTTAAGTTAATTTTATTTTATTTTATTTTATTATTTTATTTTATTTTATTTTATTTTATTTTATTTTATTTTATTTTATTTTATTTTATTTTATTTTATTTTATTTTATTTTATTTTATTTTATTTTATTTTATTTTTATTGCTCATCTGCACTAAACATCAAGAATATAAATGGTACAAGGGAGAAAATAAACCTCGATGAGTTGACTTGTGATTAAAATCAACAGCACAGAATAATGAGAAAGTAAACACAGAGGTAAACAGAGCACAGAGGCCAAAACCTAAGAGGCTTCTTCTAATGTTGACAGCCTGGTACAAAGGTCACAAAGTTCTGTGGATACGAATGACCTTCTTGCTGTAAGGCAACAGCACTAACCAGCTTTCCCCTGTGTGGGAGATTTATATAAACTACAGTGTGGTGTTGCCTTCTTATATAACTCATTCACCAAGGATTTCACTCAGCCTTTAAACAATAGTGCCTTATAGTGCCACCTGCAGGGGAGGAAGGGAATCATGAAACTCTACTTTAAATTTAAATAAAAACCCACGTGGCAAAGATGTAAATGCTTATATGTCTCCACCCTCATGCACCAAACCCAGTGAGCCTCATTTGTGCGGCAGTACTAGTCTGTGTCCAGCAGATGGCAGTGTGTGATAATAACAACAACGTAACAAAAATCTGTCTTCTCTCCAACGGTGAAATCCACACCTCTGCCTCTGGTTCTAAAGGAACAGGTTGTATAACATGAATCATTTTTCTTAGATCTGTTCCAACTCGCCTTCTCTCCTCACCCCTTCTCTACTCCAGGAGCGTTTCTCCCCCGTCTCCTCACCCACTCTGTCTTACAAACACACGGCTTCACACAAGAGTCCTTTATGCCGCGGCCCTCTCCTCTCTGTCGTGTTTTATTTTTATGCAAATGTCCTCCAGTAGGACAGCGTGTGGAGACTGTTGTCTATGGAAATTAGCAGTGGACTGTAACTGGAGCTGAGACAGTCCACTGAGGGCTGGGCTCAGGGGCCCCTCTCTCTCTCTCTCTCTCTCTCACTGTCTCTCTCTCATGAATATTTCAGTTCACTTTTCATTCTCCTGTTGCCGCCTCTACTCTCTCACTCCCCTCTCTCCCACCTCTCTCCACTCTTTTATCTTGTTGAGTGAAAAGGGGGGAGAGGAGGGAGACAAAGGGTGGGAGGGTGTTTGCAGAGTCGCTCAGCGTTGAAATAAATAACTGCTGCTGGAAGCTTCTCTGACTGAACCCTGTATCTTTGAAACTGAACTTTATCCTCACCTGCTGACCTGAAAATTCTGTTCTGGTTCACGCGTCTGTCGACCAGAAAGCTGAGTTGTATAACGTTATAGTATCACATTATTTATAGACATACGGCCGTGATTATCAACTGGTGGCCCGCGGTCTAAATGTTGGCCTGTCAAACCACCTGATTTGGCCCAAGACTGGATTTCAAAATAAAAGAACATGTTAGACAAAAATGTATATTTGAGTGCCCAGCCTGTAGGTGTCTGGCTCTCTGACCAATGTCACTGCTGACCTCTGACCTACTGTATTGTGAGGTCGTCATGTGGAGCTTGCGGCTGTCACACAAGGTGCGTTCAGATACCATCGTAAACTTGACAATCACAGCAGTTTACGTGTTGTATGGTTGAGGACAAATGGTTACAATTTACAGTTTTTTAAAATTTTATCACTGTCTTTTTTTGTATTTTCTGAGGCCCCATATGGGGTCGCTCCCCTCAATTTTGGAAACCACTGCCTTAGAGATGTGTAGTCAATCATTTCTTCCATCCAACGTGTGGTGCTGTCACCCCAATATTAACCAAAACTTCCGAACAATAAATAAGGTTGTACCAGGTTGTGGCCACTGAGGGTCGTTAACGCTAACTTCAGATCTGATGATGACTCGGCTTTTTTGGTCATTTTAGACACAATAAACTCTGACCTTGAGCATTCAACCAATCACTGGGTAGGGGGGGTGTTGGTGCTTTCTCAACAAAACACAGACGGCAGGAGATTCAAACCTGCAGTCCTTTTACCACGAGGCCTTTTTACTCGTCTTACATAAGGAGAGGAGGAAACAGGAAACAGGATGTCAAGAGGAAGAAGTACAGCAGTAATTTTCCTTTACATCCTCCTCCTCTTACTCCTCCTCTTTCTCCCCATCCTCCTCCTCGTTGTCCTCCTCGTCGCCACACTCTGCACCCACAGATGTTCCTCCCCCCCCCCCCCCC
>NC_024307.1:7176562-7177128 GCF_000523025.1 Cynoglossus semilaevis | reverse complement strand
CCCCCAGATGTCCCCCCCCCCCCCCCCCGCCCACCCACCCCTCACTCTCAGTCCTCTGCACTTGAAAAAGAGCTGGCTTGCTGCTTGTAGCCATGGAAACTGATGCGTGCTGGCTGCTTGACATGCATTCACAGTAATCACGGCATGAAAACGGGACTATCCCACTCACTGCAGGGAGAAGAAGAGGCTGCATTCATCAGTGTGATGAGGGCCTGCTGGCTGTCAACACGGGCCGAGGCCGTCAGAGGACAACACATCAGGCTGTCTTTGGTTTTATCACCACTCACGGATGACTGTAAATGTCAAAATATAACATCACCGACGAGACAGACTGTTGAACTGAAGTTTATTTTAAAATACATTTTTTTGTGTCACAAGATAATACTTGGGTCTTTCACTCCTTAATCTTTTTCTAAGTCTATTATTATTATTATATAGTCTTGAATATTAAATTAAATTAAATTAAATTAAATTAAATTAAATTAAATTAAATTAAATTAAATTAAATTAAATTAAATTAAATTAAATTAAATTAAATTAAATTAAATTAAATTAAATTAAATTAA
>NC_024307.1:7137646-7176534 GCF_000523025.1 Cynoglossus semilaevis | reverse complement strand
AAATCAAGTGTTTGGACAATATCGGAATATCGGATATTAGCAAAAAGTTAATATCGGACATTCCTAATAATAATAATAAAATTCCTTTATTCGTCCCACAATCAGGAAATTCGCAGTTTGAGTCTTTGGAATCCACACAGGCTGCCACAGGAGGTGCCATTAGGCACATGTGGTTTCTTTGGGCTTTGAACCCAGGACCCTCCGGGTGTAAGTCAGATGTGTTAGGCAGGCATGATAACCGCTACACTATGTTGTTGACTTTAATATAAACACCAACTATAATTGTAAGGAAGTCACTCGTTACTCATTCAGTTCAAATACACAGTATTCTTCTGATTAAAGCGCCCCCTCCCGTCCCCCGCCCCACAGCTTGGTTTCTGTCTGGTGCCTCCAGTGTGTCTGTGGTGCGGAGCTTCACGCTCCAGTCATCAGCCAGGGTCACACCCTTGGATAATCTGCGGTGGAAAGTAAACGCCACCACAGGAGTCACATCGGGACTGGTGGTTAGAGAGGAAGTAGAAGCAGCATTGACAGCACTGGATCCTGTCACACTAAAGACGGTGACTCGCCCTCCATTGTCTGTGTTGTACCAGGTGTGGACCAGATTACTGACGAGTCGGCAGTGACACACTCTGCAGGCATCTGTTCTCTGTCTGCCTCACAACAGTCCTGTCTGACTCTCTCTCTCTCTCTCTTTGTCACAGTCCCCCTTTAATAACAACTATATATACAGTATATATATACTGTATATATACACATACCACACCCAGGCATGGGCAAAACTAAGGCCTGGGGGCCAGATGCGGCCCGTTCAGCTTTTTATTCCGGCCCGCCAAACTTTTCCAAATTATATAATTTATTTATATTTTCATTATACTTCTGCTTTTTCCCTGCAATACAGACATTTCACCAATAGATGGGGCAAAAAATAATAAAAGCATCTTAGCATATTAGCCTTTATGCATGACTATTACACGTCATTTATCTAGCTGTTTGTGCTACCCTCATGGCTACATTTTAATCTTCTGGGAAAATTTTTTGGCACTCACGTACCACCGTTTGAGTACCACAGTTTGAGAACCACAGTTTTAAATCATTACAGATTTACTGTACTGTTTATACACACACCTGTTTCTCTGATGTAACAGGAACTGAGCTCCAAACATTCAAGGACAGCTTGACTTTTGCCTGGAGCTAAAATGCTAAAATGTTAGCATGACAGCATAAACCCCACATGGTATTTCTTTGTTCATCCAGGTAGAGAGACAACAGACGACAGTGTGACCTGAAGCCTGATTCACTCTCTCTCTCTCTCTCTCTCTCTCTTTCCTCAGCCATCTGTGCCTTTCTGTTTTTTGGCCAGATCACCTCTGTGAAACAGAGCAGCGTGACACCATTTGTGAGCATGTGGAAGAATACCATTATCACTTGGGTAAAAGACAAACAAAAAAAACAAAAAAAATCTCCTCTCCATCTTGAGGTCGTTAATCTCTGCATAAAAAACACAATGTGAGCAGAGAATGGCCGACAGCGTAGAGGAGGAGTATCTGATACTCACCCGTCGTTATCTTATCTTTACTAGTGTGCCATTAAAACTCTGTACAGTACGGTAAACAAGTGGTTTATTTAGATTACGTCCGTCCAGGTCATAAACCATTTTCCTGTCAGAGCATTTCCAGGAAGACAGTGTGGGAGTACTTCCTCCATGGATATCCTTTGACTGTTTATAGTCACAGGATATTTGTAACACTTGTGTTCTATCTTTAGACGCAGAATCAAAGAAAGACGACAGTTGGCCGCTCAAAGCCGAGCACGTTGGCCGTTGAAGTAACGATGTCGTTTTTACTGCAGTTGCAGTTATGCAAAGAGCTGAGCAGGTTCCTGTAGAGAACATTTGAATAACAGGAAAATTAGGAATGTGGACCTGTGTTTTGATGGAGCTTTCACACACACGCAGCATTTACATTTAACACTGGATTAATTTTTAGGTTTATTTTCTATTTATTTTACGCCTTAAATTCTGGTTTAGACACGAGCCAATCGCATCGTAATTTCATTGTGATGTAAATCTAAATTACTGATTTGAAGTCCAAGAAATGACTATTATCGTAACCGCCATAACTTTTTTTTTACTTCCCAATGTCATCGTATCGTTTTATTTTTATGATTTGTTTGATTTGGGAAGTAGATTTATGTTGGTCCTGATATATATACCGACCGTCCCACTGTTTATGACAGGACGGTGGTTCAGGGAGTGAGAGTGGAGCAGGGCCTGAAACACGAGACACCAGAGGACTGAGCTGCAGGGGATGTTCAGAAGACGAGGACATCACTGACACGGAGCTAACACGCTGTGTCATCGCTCAAACGCAGCTATTTTCCAGACAATAGAGGCTGAGAGCAGGGTTGGTCCACGTCAAAAACTTCACAAAGACTCGGCAGCGTCTAATCTCACATCGTCTGTTTCACCAGCGACTGGTCAGAATCTGACAACAACTGGAGGTTTTCCTCTACTGAGTTTGTTGCTGTTTAAACACAGAACCACACGGTCAAATAATTGACTTATTTCAAACTGAGAGAAATGTGGCAGCCCGGGTCGTGTACCCTCAGAGGTTTACTTTGAAATATTAGGTGACAACCTAAAGATGTTGCTGGACTTTCCAGTTTCTGCCAATGCCTTTGGCAAACAGACCCGACTCACGCGTTGCTCTTCTCACACAGAAACCAGATTGACTTAAATGTGTCCTACTTGTTCTTCAGTTGTATGTTGTCATGTGTTTAAACCAGGCGTGGGCAAACGCTTTGACTCGCGGCCCACAATTGTCCTAAAATTAAACAGGGGGGCGTTTCTTACGCCACCTATTGGAGAAACATGGGTGCTGCAGGGAAAAGGCAGAAGTATAATTGTAATATAAATAAATTATATAATTTGCAAACGTTTGGCGGGCCAGATTAAAAAGCTGAACAGGCCACATCTGGCCCCCGGGCCTTAGGTTGTCTGGTTTAAACAGTACGTTTGTCTATCATTAGCTTTGTAGTGTGAATTCTCTATTGTCTCCAATGTGTCCTAGGTGAAAAATACAAGCTAATATCTAAGTTGCATACCATCATACACACACACACACACACACACACACACACACACACACTGACCTGGCTAGCTGCTGCTAAGTTTATCTCTGTGTCAATCTGTGCCCCAGAGGCACGCAGTGGCAACCCAGAAAAGACAGACTGCACTGTCAGTGAGAATGATGGTGACCAGGTCCCAATCAATAGAATGTGGGACAGAGGAAATATTTGAGTGGGACAATGTGGGACACAGAAGGAGGTCACAAAGTGATATCAAATGTTGATTTGCCTACAGGTAACAAAAACATACATTCATCTTTGAACTTATCATTTCAAATTCAAACTGACAGTTGTCAGTAGGAGTGGCTCGATCCGATGATCAGGATCGATATCGGTCCGAAAATGAGGAAAAGGTCAAGATCGAATATCAAAGAAAAAAACAACTAATAACCCGTCCAAACGCGATGCTTTGATGTCCAAATGTTTGACTTGACGTTGCGCGACATGTTGTGAACAGGGACGCTATCACCACAGCAGCGACAGGAGTAAAAAAGAAGGTATCGGACTGATATCGGTATCGGACATGAAATAGTCGTATCCCTAACTTTTGTGGGATGACAGTCGCAGTCGTATTTCTCTCCCATCCGATGGATCTCAGTTCCATTACATTAAGGGTCTGTACAGCCCTTGAACACAGGAAATCATTTCAATATTTAAACATTTGGACGAACAACGAAAAGTCCAAATGCTGTGCAGCTGGTCACACCTGGTCACACCTGGTCACACCTGGTCACACTTGGTCAAACTACTGGTTAAAATAATGGTGAACAGAGCAACGCTAGCCCAGATTATTAGCCTGCAGCACTGTCAACAGGATATTTGGT
The DNA here is from genome assembly GCF_000523025.1 of Cynoglossus semilaevis. Taxonomy (NCBI): domain Eukaryota; kingdom Metazoa; phylum Chordata; class Actinopteri; order Pleuronectiformes; family Cynoglossidae; genus Cynoglossus; species Cynoglossus semilaevis. Next base: position 7,172,581 of record NC_024307.1, on the reverse strand, counting down.
TGAGCTTGTTTGTCTGAAGCATTAGCTTAGATTACATTAGCCATAAATGTTAGCATAAGGCCTCTGGGACGGGACAGAACAGATTCAAACACCAAACAGTGACAGCATTGTTGTACGTTGTTGTACTATAAAAAGATTTTAAAAGATTTGTGATCTACCAACATTGGTAATGTTGCGAAATATCAAGGACTCAAGGTTCTTTATTGTCATTGCAACACATGTTAGACATGGGATGAACGAAATTTAGTTTCCCCGGTTCCGGCTCCCGGCTTTATATATATATACATACATATATATAGTGTATATAAACATACATTACATGTTGGTTAACTGATTAAATACGTGCTCTATAGTACAATATGATTAAATTCCTACAGTACCACTGTACTTCTACACACTATAGAATTATATATATATATTGTATATATTTTATTTGATTTGATCACTGATCTTCCAGCACTCCCTTTGTGGTCTACTTTCAGACCCCTGTCTACAGTACTTTTTGACCCACACCGCCCGTCCTTATTGTTTCCGGTGGTGTGGTGAGCTGTTGTCACATCAACAGAAAAGCCTCCACTCCCTTGTTTTCCTTCGGTGGAACCATTTTTAAGGACCGCTGAGCGCAAACCACGTGTGTGAGACCTAACACCTGCTGGAGAACCATGAAAACCACAGTGTTTATGGTCGGAGCGGCCACAAACACACACCGCTCTGTGTTAACTGGTGCAGTGGGTTACGCTCCCACATCAGTCAATGTAGTGTATCGATCCAAGATGTGGTACGCTTTGAAGAGCTGAGTCGGTGACCTTGACGCAGTGTGCTGACATCATCATTGCGGGTCTGCAGCCAAACACCACTGCACTGGATGAAGCTCTTCGACGACTCTCAGATCTTGGCTGTGACGGTGCTGTGATCAGCTGGACTCAGAGTCTGCGCTATTACAGTAGCTGACGGACAGAAGGCGTTTGGCAGAGGCCTCCTGCTCCATTAGACTAAACTGCAGCTGCATGCCATGCCCTTCTATTTTCACGGATGACATCATTTCAGAAGGGTTTGTCAGACTGGTCTTTTCTTGTTATGAAACATGGACAGAAGTTACTGCAGCAGCTCTTCTGTGGATGAGTTTCATACAAACCATTTCAGTCGTCCATACTTCTCCGTTTATCTTGTCACTGAAATAAAGTGGAAGCAGCTATTTTCTCAGACATGCTGAATCACATTCAGGGCAGTGTCTATTTACCTAATGGCACAGTGGTTGCGCCCTGCCCAAGGATGACTCACTAAATACCCGTGAGGCTGAAAAATAGCTTACATACAGGATTCCGCTCTCGGAAAGTATGACTGTCATTTTGAGAAAGTTTTGCCTTTTTCTTTGTTCCAGGCAAAATCCTGCATTATTTAAACGCTGACTGTGTTGTCTGTTGCAGCCACAGAGGGGACAGAGTGCGGTGTCATTCCTTAGGAGAGACCTGGAGACGCAGCAGCAGCAGCAGCAGCAACATGCCATTCTCTTCACCTTTGGGTTAACCTCAGGGAGGGGCCGAGGTATCGTAAACCCGCCTCAGTAACTTTCCATTTCTCACTACAGAGGAGGAAGGGAGAGGTCTGTGTGAAAGCCAACCTCAACGTTTGAGAAGCTCTATTGTATAAAAACAAAAACAAAAAAACATAAAAACAAACGATTGTGAAATCATTTATCTGTGCAGACACCATTCCAGTGTGTGCTGCACAGAAATTCCAGGCCAAGGTTTTTTTTCATTTATTTTCTGCTGCGGTTCTTAGCTGTGATAGTTGATCCATAAAGCATCTCTGACTAGTGACACGGCAAACATTTAGGTTACATCACTAATGAGGGGTAATTCAGCGTGAACTATTTGCATTCCCCCAGCTGGAATTTGCATGTGGGAGCCACACAGAAGCCTGGAGTTATGGTTCCATCAAGGCTGTATGCAAAGTGCCCCCACTTGGGCTAACGCTATCTGGTACGACCTCAGGTTTCTTTGTCAATGTGACACAAGACAGACATAACACAATACAGAAGTGTCTGCACAAACAGTTACAGCTGGGAGGGTGCAGTGTTACTCCAGGCCTGGAGGAGAGAAGAAAAAATCTCTTTCAGCCCTTTCCTTCTTTAGGGATCTTTGTTTTTTTCGGACTGTGACTAAGTGTCCTGACCAGGAACACCACAGAAAGGCAGCAGGATCTGAACCTTGGTACAAGTCCGTCTCCCTAATCAAACGTAGAACAGGCTGTTCCATGCCTGACGTAATAGATCAGTCAAATATTGATCTTCTACTACTAAGTCAACCAGCCTGTCATCCGTGAGGGCGGTGCACGCCCCGCACACAACCCTCACATGTGGAAAATTAGGCCCAGTCTACGGAGGCTCCGGAGGCAGAGCGTTCCCAGGGACCTGGTACGAGAAAACTCGTTAAATACGACTCCCACTGAAGTAACCTTGGCGTCTGCCATCATTGTTATAGGGTGGCGTTGAGCAGGGGTGTAACCGCTCACTGAGATAAGAGGTTACAGAGTGACGAGACTGACTGGGTTGAAAAACTACGCGAGGAGATTCAGAGCAAACGTTTTCAAACTCTTCCACTCTGGGACCAATATTTGATGATCGTGGATGTTTCCGACCCCAAAACTCAAAGGCCAAGACAGCGCTATTGCTCAAGGATCCATAGTTGTACTGCATTAATCTGATATTCCTGAGGAAGGAAGCGACTCTTCCCGCAGTGACGCCGTAGCACTTACTACTAGGGATGTCTGATAATATCGACCTACCGATATTATCGGCCCGATATTAGCATAATTATGTAATATCTGTAAGAATCGTTATCCGTTTTACCCCCGGTAAACCCGATAACGCAGTGTCTGGGTTTGTCCCGGTAATGCAAACCCGATAACGCAGTGTCTGGGTTTGGCCAAAAATGCTGGAATTGCTTGTAGGGTCCTGAGACGTTTACTTCAGTTTTGGGGCAAACAGCTGCATATATCGGTATCAGTTGATATTGGAATCGGAAATTAAGTGTTTGGACAATACTGACATATCGGATATTGGCAAAAAGTTTATATCGGACATCCCTACTTACTATGTTGTCATCATTTAGCTCTGTGGTCAAATTAATCCAGCCAAACACCTATAGTGAGGTCAATATCGTTTGTCTAATTAAAATCACGTCAACAATCATATTTAAGTGTACACATATTTCAAATCAATTCCTGTCAGCTATAATGGAGGATTGGTTTAGGCAAAGCCCTTTTACATAACCTTACCTTTGCCAAAAAGCTTTACGTGCTGCAGCTTTGTTTCCTTTACACATGCTCTCCAATCCACACCGCAGTACCTCCACCTCCCTCAGGAGACACACACCCTTAACATGTGCTCCTCCCGGGAGCAGGCATTCACTCTAGACTTCCTGGTCTTCGGTGCCTTCATTCTTGACTGCATTCCTGTGCAGCGGTAACTGCGCCTCAGCTGAGCAGGTTGACACAGGAGACCGACCCGGCCGCTCGTCCGATCTCCTGACAACACCCACAAACACTCAGGGTTGTATTTTACTGTGTACCAAGCAAACATACTGACAGTGACCACTACCCTGACTACCTCTCACTGTGTTTCTGTGGAGACGGTGCGGACGTCGTGTCTACAATACACAGTGGGAAACAAAGAAGGAAAAATGAAACAGTGAGAAGAATATGGAGCACTTCAGCCACCTCCAAACGCTGATTCATTTGGCTCAGCCTCTGGTACTGTATCTGTAAGTGTGGGAGTACTGGAAGCCTGTTTGTTGCGTAACACTTTTTTTTCCCCCATCCTCCACACTATTGTGAAACTCTGCTGAAACAAGTCTGAACCACAACAGCTTGCCTTTGTCAGATACTACACCATCTTTTTTTTTTTAAAAATTAAATAAATCAATCAATTTGATTTCTCTCTGATTTTAATTAAATCAATCAATCAATTTGATTTCTCTCTGATTCAGTCACATCATAAGAAGGTACAGCCATTTACATGAAATGTTTCTTTAGAACAATTACAAGACAACAATTTAATTGATTCGATTGATTTGCTTCTGCCGTCCAGTAGTTGTTCAGGATGACGGGAGCTAGCCTCAGCTTCTCCTGAAACTGTATCCTGTCCAGCATTGACCTCTTACAGGTCATCAGGTCAATAATCAATGAAAAGCTACAGTTTATTGGCTGTGAGAAACTGCAGTTGAGGAGTCCGTGCTTTTCTGCCTTAACATTTAAAAATGAACAGTAGAATGAAAGTAGCACTAGCAGAGTTCCCTGTGGAGCCTCATGTTTGTTTGGTTTTTGAACTCCTCACCACTGCACACAACCAAATGTGACCTCTGCTTTTTACCCATCACCATAGTCAGCAGGGGGCAGCTTTGAGCGCACGAGGAGCAGTGTGTGGGGACGGTGCCTTGCTCAGAGCACCTCAGTGGTACCTTGGCATCTAATGGACTCGAACCTGAAACCTTCCAGATCCAAGCCTGCTTCCTTAACCACCAAGTCAACACTGCCTGGTGTCGCGTGTGTATGTGCAGTGGTTGATGACAGTTGAACTTGCTTGCTAACAGCAAAACAACACTCTGTCACCGCAAAACTGTCTCATTTTACTTACAGACAATGATGTGATGTAATGATCGGTCACGTGGCTTATCGTGACTACAGACACTTTTAATGTGAACGCGCCTTGAGGTCACATCATCATTAGGTCACATCACCGTCTGTAAGTAAAATGAGACCGTTTTGCTGGTGCTGTTTTGCCGTTAGCAAGCAAGTTCAACTGTCAGTTAGCAAGTTCACTTGTCATCAACTGCACATACACACACGACACCAAAGCCTTTGTAATAATGTAGTCGTCAGCAAACAACTGAATCTAGTCCAATTAGTCCTGAGTAAACAATACAACATCAAAGAGCCTAAAGTACGTATTTCAACGTTTTTAAGATTTCGCACAAACTGGAACTCCTAGTTCCTCACCCCACTCCACAAAAATGGCTATGGGTAGCTAACAGCTAACAGCTAGTCTTTATAACCTTTGAAAAACATTATCACACAGAGTAGTTTGTCAGTGAGCTGGTAGACGGACGTAGCTCTTCAAAGACCACATCTACATGTGAATGTGAGTCTGCAGAAAATAGTGAAAAGTCAAGTTACTTTAGTCTGTTGTTCTACACTTGTTATAAGAAAAGAAAACATCAAGAGAGAAAGATTGTCTGGACTGTGCAGCTGGTGAAGAGCCATGTGTCTGAACATGTCTGACTGTCAAGCATCGCCAGTCAGACAGAACACACCAGGGAGGAGTAAGGACGGGAGGAGAGGAGTGAAGAGGAAAGAAGGGCAGTGGAGACAACAGGAGACGAGAACAGGAAAGAGAAGGTAAAAGGAGGACAGGAGTGGAGAGAAGAGGAGAGGAAATTATATTAAAAAAGAGAGAAGGTGTGAGGAGAGAAGAGAAAAAGAGGAGAGAAAAAGAGAGGAGAAGAAAGAAGAAGAGAGGAGAGGAGAGGAAAGGAAAGGAGAGAAGAAGAGAGGAAAGAAGAAGAGAGGAAAGAAGAAGAAGACAGAAGAGGAGAGGAGAGGAGAGAAAAAAAGAGGAGAGGAAAGAACGGGGAGGAGAGAGGACGAGGCTGACTTTGATGAAGGTTATACCTCATTGAAGCGTTACTGTCCTATTTGTCACAAAGACAAACACACTCGTCTCCACCTAGTCTCAGCCTTGTTCTTCGGAGACTTCACGGCAGTGTGCACTCAGTAACCTGCACACAGAGCTGCACAGTTCCACACAGACACACACCGGCCTTCACTCATTAGCTTAAAACGTCACTCACATAAACAGCACTGCAGGGAAATTGGCGAACACTGCTTTCTAATTAAGGAATAAATAACTGCAGAGTCAAGCAGCGCAGGTAAAAAGCCCAGTGACATCCAGTACATGACGCAGCTTCATGTCTTAGCTGCAACATTCCTGAAATGATGATGATGTTCAATATGTAGAAGTGCCTGGAGTTGTGTTTCGGTGTTAAAATGCAGCGTGTGTCTTTTTCTCTGTACCATTTGACTGCATTTTTCCCGACCCTGCAGAACCTCGTCTGTTTCATGTGTCAGATGAAACGTGGATTTTTGAGTTATATATAGAAGAACTAGAGCTGAAGCCATGGGACTTCCCAACCTATTAACCATCACTATTTATAAGCATGTGACCTACTGTGGACAAGAAACTGTTCTTCTGAGAACGCAGCGTCTAATGACAGGACCAGACGCCCTGGGTTGAAGAAGATAGTGTTCAACGTTGTAGTCATATATTCACATGGATGTTGAGGAGAGGAGATTGGCCGTGTTAGGAAATGAATCATTGAATTTTTTTAGGAGAAACCAGGACGGTGACTCAGGAAAGAAAGGACTTCAAAATATTTAAAAAGGAAAAAAAAAATTTATTCCCTTATTCATCACACAATAAGGTTCCTGTGGGACCAGTAAAAATAGCAGTAAGGTAATAGTATAACTACAGCAAAATAAACATGGCCCAAAATGTTCCACAATTAGCCAACATTTGAATACAAGTAAACCAAATAACAAAAGAAGTAGCCCACAGATAAAGAAAAATCAACAAATATATATATATATATACTTATATACTTATATAGAAACTGTAGGGTTAGTGTACAGTGAGGTGTTCAACAACATAACCCTCAGATTCCGGTGACTGTGTAAAAACAAGAGAAGTCTTGTCATGTGGTTAGGGTTGGACACAGACAGGATGTTACTCTTTATGTTCTTTCCTGTTGAGGGCAGATGTAGTTGTTTTTTAAAGAGTCCGGACCAGCGCTGTCTGCAGTTGCCTAGCATACTGTCGGCTGCTAACGCATTTTTATGTTTTTTGGGATCACAGTAGAGAAGAAGATCGAGACAATCTATCTTCAAATTAAAAAAAAAATCATTTTTATGTTTTTTGGGATCACAGTAGAGAAGAAGAGAGCTGGAGCCAATAGCAGCCTCTGTTGGATAAAGACAGTGTACACCGTAGTTTCAAAACTTCTGGCTCGAGGACCACTTCCGGCCTGTGAATTCCTCGCACCATGGACATGACTAGATGCCATTAATTACTTTGCCCTTGTGGTTTGTACTTTAGTATCATACAGTATTTACACTACCTAGAAGTACTTTTTCTAAATTAAGTAAGTAAGTAAGTAATTAAGTTTTGTATCACTGATATGACCCTCCAATTAAATGACAGTGGCAGCGGTGGACCCTCAGACCCAGACATACAGAGACGTACAGCCATTCATCCTCACATTCACACCTATTGTCATCTTAGACTGAACAATTATCCCAACCTGGTACAGTCCGTGGTTTTGGACTTTGGGAAGATATGGAGACAAATTGGAGACAAAGCCATTATGAAGGGCAAACAAATATAATGTGTCGCCGGTGAATGTAAACACAGTTGTCTTCCTCGTCTTAATAAATGTATACGCGGGGGGTGTGGCTACGTAATAGCGAATCGCTATAGGTCGAGGACGTCATAAACGGAGGGCCTTCTCTAATGAACTTATCGTGTCCTATTTAATACATAACGAGGACACATTACTTGTCCTATATTTTCTTGTGTTTTTAATTGACCTAAAAGTAGGGGAGGGGGTAAAAATGAGGATTGCAGTCTTGTAGGAATTACAGTGTTTTAAAATATTCAGCTGAGAATTCAGGCACCAAGTGTGAACTTATTGATGTTCCTATCTACAGGCGATCACCAATGCTTTTACACCACAAAATAAAGAATACTAAAGTCTGTTATTTTGATCATTATTGAATGAATAATAATAATTGAACACTATTTTCTTTCCCCTAAAATTACTCTTTGCTGCCATCAAGTCACAGATGGCTTCACCACCAGGGTGTTCCAGTCCTGGCTTGCAGTCACCTCTGTTGCAGGGTAAAAAAATCTGTATAGTCAGCTCCTCAAAGAGGAAGGTTTGCAAAACGGGATCAATTCAGACTCCAACCCTGATGTCATTCTGGGTTTTCCCACTTAAGGTCTTCCCTCTGAGTCTTTGATGTAAGATCCAAACGTGGCGAGTCCATTCTGTCTGTAATGGTACATAACCTGTGGTTTCCTTGGTGACGAATGACTAAGCGCGGGGACACAGGGGAGCTAATGACTATGATAGAAGAAACAGCTGATTGCTCCGGCAGAGAACTGTGGACCAACTGTTTTTGTCTTGTCGTCTTTCTCTTTCCATTGCATCGTGTTATTTTATTGTCAGACAGAACAAACAGTGTGGGGAACTGTAGAGTCAAGTACACCCAGAATGAGACCACGCGTCCTACTGTCCACAGCAGCACAGTCTGCCATGTATGTAGAATGACTTTGTTGTGGGCTCGGCTGCAACATTGTGCAATTTACACAATTTTACCATTAAATAAAACAAAAACATTTTAACAGGTCTAACAGTTTAAACACCGCAGTGATGTAATAGAATTGAAAATGATTTTTTGTTTTTTTAGTTGTTACACTAAAGGGAAAAACACAAGAGGAAAAGTTTTTTGACATGTTCTCGATGTAACAATGTTGGACATGAAAATGAAGGTATTGCACATATTTTGGTTTTTTACATACCAGTTATACGGTCTGACGGCAGCAGGTAGACACCATCTTCGCAGCCGCTCCTTCAGGGAAGAGCTGTCGAGTTCAATGATGGTATCCTGCACGGGTTGGGATAGATCGCCATCATGATAGCTTGATAATAGCTTGGCTACCATTTTAACCCTCTCCCACCACCTCTAGAGGGTGTCCCAGTAGCCCAGCATACCACTCCAGAAAAGATGGCTGATGCCACCACAGAGTCACAGACGCGGTGCTCCTTATACCCCAAAAGGCCTTTGTCTCCTCAGCAGATAGATTCGCTTTGTAAATCCCTTACTGTAAATACCAGTCCACTCTGTGGTGACTTTATTTTATTTGGGTTCATGAATGTAGTCAGCTGCGTCACACAGGAAGTGCTACTGTAAAGAATGTAGCAGGCTACCTCACACAGACCTGGCAAAAGACCTTCAATGTGTCAGAGGAAACATCTCCATGTTATATTAACATTTTCTTTTTTGTAATAACAGTAGCGTCAAAACTTATTTTTTTAGCTCATTCATTGAGTTTTTTATTTAAAAAGTGATATTTGTTTGTTTTTTATTAGATGTTGCTATCACATTGTTTATTTTTACAATAAATCTACTATGTATTAGATTATATTTTGGACTACTCTTTAAATAAATACATGATAATAGTAAGTGACTTGGGACCGGCACTGCCATAGAAACCTAGCAAAATATTGTCTAGTCAGATTTTACAAAAGTTATTTATATTTTTCACAAGGGCATGCTGTTTTCGTGTTTGCTGCTTTGTGCTAGGGCAACCTGTTCTGTCATGTTAGTTTGGCTCTTCTCCTATTGCTATATTGGAAAATGTGGCATGTATTATACCACATGCACACACGTACTCTCTAGTTTTTGTGTTTTTTTGACTACAGTTTATACAGACATAATGCTTCCTTAGCCCTCTGCCTGACCTTAACTATTACTAATATATCCCTAAACCTAATCCTTATCCCTAGATTTGAACGAAACCCTAATTAAAATAATTACTCCAAACTAACTCTTGCACCGGAAAATTACCTTGTCACTTAGCTGGGACTGCCTAAATGTCCTAAGTGACTTAACATAACAATAGCACAAGTAAATGGTCCACATTCCACCTCGTATTTGTAGATTATTAGGACGTTAGCCTATAGCCCCCAGAAACCAGAGCACATAAACATACACGGTGCACTCGTGTCTCTACCGCCAACTACAGAGCCCGCCAACAACTGGAGCTGTAAAAGAGTGGGAGTGCGCGGTCAGCAAGTCTGACCGGTTCTGGTACTTTGTTATGCATGTTTGTTGGTCCCAGGGTGTGGACTAAGTCATGGAAGGTTCTAAGTTAGTGAAAAAACCTGTCTGTCAGCTATGACTTTATGCTAAGGTAAATCCCTCTTCTTTTTTACAAAAGGTGCATATTTAAGTACTTATGTCAGCTTCATGTGTCATGTTTTTGTGAGTACTGTATTTCGCTATGTAAAGCCATACATGCGTTTACACAATGTGGAAGTCTGATACTTTCTTAACCAAACAGGGTTTTTAGGTAAAGACCTTGCGAAACTGCATGAACTAAAGATGCTCTATTTACCAGTATTGTTTGATTTTGAACATTGTTGGAGAAATAGGTGCTGTTGTGGTTACAATGTCGCACAGTGGACAATAGTCCAAGAAAAAAAAAAGGAATTGGAAATACAAGTTGTGGTTTAGCGAACCTTGTGTTTTAGTGAGTCAGCTGAGCTGTGTTCAACCTTGTGGAACTGTGGATCAACTGGTTGATTCTACCGTCAATCTGTTTTCACAGTAGTAATCAGTGTGATCCAATGGTCTCCATAACATGCATTATATGCGTAGTATGATGTCTGGTTCTATAGTTAGAATAGATAAGAAAAGCTAATTGTTACTGTTTTGTGGTGTTCAACGTTTTTATCCTTTACCTCTTTTTATTTCTGTCAATTACGTCAAGTCATTCCACTATAAAGAAACCAAAACAAATTAGCCTAAGCAGACTTTAGATGATGCCCTTTAGGTGAAGGACAAACAGATCTTACATTAGCGATTTTTTGTGGGGTTTTATTTCTTATTTTACACGAAACAAGGCTATCGGGACTTACACATTAATGTCTAAGTATGAGCCACAGACAGCCACACCCTCTAGCGAGGCCTTAGGCGTGTAAAGGCGGGGAGTGATTGGATGAGTATCTCCATGGATATGCGGTGACGTCTTCATCCCTTCCTCTAATTGGAGGAAACCCCGTGGCTTCAGTCTCTGCAGCGTTCCGGTCTGCCAAACTATCCTTTGTGTTCCGCCCTTGTCCACCGCGCTAAGCCACTATTGGCTAAAACATCCACAAATTCATGTCCATCAAGTAAGAAACCAATTTATGGTTGGATAGTACATGTTCATGATCCCGCCCCTTCCCAGTAAGTATAGTTGGACTTACAGCGCTGCCGCGGTTCTTTGACTTTCCGTCGAATCTGTCAAGTCGAATCAGTTTCTAGAGCCAATTTAAACCACGGTAAGTGCAAGAAAAGTTTGCATTCAGTAAATTTACTTACACACAATCGGTTTGTGGAATGATTATCTTTAAATGGAACAAATGTGGTACGTATAAATGTTGTAGTAGTAACGGTAACGTGACATTTTAGTGAAAGGAGTGGCCCATGTAGCTAGGCTTGTTGCTAACTCGCTAGCTCCAGCATCGAGACAGCTTTGTGGCGGGTTTGTCTGCAAATACTTTCGATGCCCGTAGCTATATTTAAATCCGATTCACATATCGTGTATTCCTTAATATATGCTACTTAAAAAAATCAATTGTAATGATAAAAGTGTCGGACATTTTATGGGTGGGTGTCTTTTTCTTTCTCTTGTAGAAAGGCTGTTTTTCAAGTAGTTACATTTTGATAGCCAGTAGTTTGATGTCCTTTTAACAATTAGACATGACCACGCAGCATTTAAATATCTAGGTTCCTCATACGATTTAAATATTGTTTACAGCCTGAACGGTGCTGCGAGAAGTAACGACGACGAGCCCTTGGTGCAACACAATCGTTCGACTGTGCAGTCCTCGACTGTCAAGCACTTCGGATTTCTGCAGTCTTGCTCCACTTGAAGATGAATACTACGGATAAGGTTGAGGATGTTCTCATCAGTCAGGCCAAGCTGGCGGAGCAGGCCGAGCGCTACGATGACATGGCTGATTTCATGAAGGAATTTACAGAGTCGGGGAAGATGACGCTAAGCGAACATAGAAACCTGCTGTCGGTCGCCTACAAAAACGTGGTTGGGGCGAGGCGGTCTGCATGGAGGGTGTTGTCCAGCATCGGACAAAAGAGTGAATCCAACGAGAAGAAGTTGAAGTTGGTCACAGAGTATCGGGAGAAGGTGGAGAAGGAACTGCAAAAGATCTGCAACACCGTTTTGGTAAAGTGGCCATTTAATACTCTGCTTATTAAAATAGCATGCTCATTTGATGAAATATAGACCCCATGTACCAAAATCAATTGAAATGTCAAAAGTCAGACTAAATATGTATTGGAAAATCCATTTACCTCACCATTATTAAATCTAAGTGATGGTTCCCATAAGTGCCACAAGAGGGAGCCTGCATCTTTTGTGAACCCAGAACGTAGTGGTTCTTGGATATCAATTATTTTTATATTTCTGTAACACTAATAGCAGAGAGTAAATATGGCGATACATTACTGCAGAAATAGTACACTTTTTTAATGTTTTTGTCTGTGATATAGGAAGGCCAAGAGCACAGGGGTGATATGCAGTTGCAAACGTCAGTCCTCTTGACTTTTTCTATCCTTTTTAATTTCTGTTTCATGTAAGCCTCTCAGGCAAATCATGCTTCTGAAGACAAAGAAGTATTGTGTAGTCATCCCAGCGTTCCTGCCCTATGGGAATCTTGGTGTCAAACAATAGACTTAAAACCTTGTGAGCGTGTAAAATGACAAAAGGTCAACATAACACCAGCAAGGTGTGTCTAAATTGATAAAGACCTGAAGCCACACAATGGAATGATAATAAACTAAAGTTTTATATATATATATATATACACAGATATCTAAATGAACCACTTGTGAAGAAACTGATTTTAGCAACGCTTCGTTAGAATTGTAGAATTTCCACAGAGATTATTTTAATGAGATTATTCTTCATTATTATTTAGTTTTTTGTTTATCTTTGTCTGCCCACCTAATATTCATAAGGCAACATTTTCTCACTTTTATAAAAGTTTACTCTGTTACTTTTATTTTGCTGTTTGTCTGGGTTTTCTCCCAATACTATCATCAACCTGTGATTCTTCCACCACCTTCCCATCGGTGCAGTACTGTAGTTTGGCTGTGACTCAGCTTTCAGTGTCTGTTCCTGAAAATTGCGTGAGCACTGAAAGTTTGTTAGTAGAGAAGGGTGTGTTGCCTCTTCATGTCTGAACTTGTTACCACAAAGGCAGAAGAGTAAAGACTACTGTTGTTAAGTAAGCAGCTTGGACCCGTACGCCTCCTTACTTGGTTTCCTGGTCAGTTGGTCATAAACAAGACTTGTCTCTTTTAGTTTGTGATTACAGGTCACCCCATTAATAAATGTGTGAATAGCTTTTGTTACAGGGGTTTGTTAGATCAGGCAGCTTAACCCCAAGTATTTAGATTTCGTACCCATTATGAGCAGTTTTGCATTCTCATTTTAAAAGCAGAGAATGTCTTGTTTGCATCCTAAGCTATTTTGTGGCAGAGGGGAAGCGAGTAACATACAATGCCCATGTCGCCCTCTAGCTCAGAGTGTAGTGCTACACTTAATGCTGTTGTCACTGTGATTGCATATGGGGTCTAACAGCTGTTTGGAAAACCTATGGGTAAGGGGACATGGCATTTGAGACATTCTCTTAATGGTTGACAAATTAAAAACGTAGACTGACCAGTCACATCACGCTTGGAGTGCGATTGTGTAAATTATCATGTTTGGGTTAACCAAACCTTAACGATAACCACACTGACCTTTACAATTGTAGCTACATTTGTTATTGTTCTCCATCAAAACTGATTGTATGAAAAATTATATCAAACCAAATGAAATGACCAGCTCTGGAAAACAACAAGTGAATATTGATTCTCTTAGTGAGTTTATTTGTGTCTAAACAATTTAATATTGGCATATAGTATGAATTCACCTTAATTGTGAACAGCATGGTCTACTAACTGGAATAGAGCATGTCCTGAAACAGTCTTGTCCTTAAATTAAATTCTGTGACCTGTACAAGACATGTAGCCTAATATTTGACACAATAACTTTAAGAGCTCAAATGTAAGGAGATATAATTTCTTCAGATTTTTCTTATGCAAATTTGAATGTTTTCATTAATAGAAATATTGTTTCATTTATTTTAATATTGCTGTTAGAATACATAGGTGGGGTAGGACTTTGTCAGCAACCCCTAGTGCTTTTTGGGTGCACTTATAGCGCATAAGAACTCTGTACTATCACTAAGGGCAAAGCTGTCTATTATGCAGAGTGAAATGCTTGTGTTACACTTCAGACATTTAACCACAGAACTTTCATTTTGTGGTTTAGTCATGGTTTAACTTGGGTGTGTTTAGTTTGATTCTCTTACGTTCCTCTTTTGTAAGGATACACTTTTGTCCTGTAAGTTTAGGTGACGTAGGCTGTTTCTTTTAGGTTTTTTTTAATGTGGCAATTCAAAAAATGTCACAAACTTCTTGCTATGCTTCCATGATCTTTTGTCACTTTATGACACCAATTGCACATGTGTATTTTCTTATGCAAATTTGAATGTTTTCATTAATAGAAATATTGTTTCATTTATTTTAATATTGCTGTTAGAATACATAGGTGGGGTAGGACTTTGTCAGCAACCCCTAGTGCTTTTTGGGTGCACTTATAGCGCATAAGAACTCTGTACTATCACTAAGGGCAAAGCTGTCTATTATGCAGAGTGAAATGCTTGTGTTACACTTCAGACATTTAACCACAGAACTTTCATTTTGTGGTTTAGTCATGGTTTAACTTGGGTGTGTTTAGTTTGATTCTCTTACGTTCCTCTTTTGTAAGGATACACTTTTGTCCTGTAAGTTTAGGTGACGTAGGCTGTTTCTTTTAGGTTTTTTTTAATGTGGCAATTCAAAAAATGTCACAAACTTCTTGCTATGCTTCCATGATCTTTTGTCACTTTATGACACCAATTGCACATGTGTATTGGTGAAGGCAAGTTCTTGGACTTTTAGTGAAGGATTTCAGTTGTGTTTTGTGCTGTACATGGGACATGACATGCCCCAATTAATGATTATTGTTGTTGACAAATATTTTTGAATTACTGCTGCCACACCCTCCATTCTTGCATCCGTGGGTGTGGTTCCTGTCTGAAACTCTTGTGGCCGTTTTATCAAGGTTTAAATGTGACCTTGCACTTCACGATTTTGGTCTAATAATATTTATTTTAATAATAATTCAAACTACCCCTGCAGGTGGCGGAATTTCATAAATCTGGAAAAAGGTTTTGTTCCTGTGATGACTCTTGAGCTGCAATAATTAATCCCCTGATCAACTAAGAGATTGGTTGACAATTATACCCCTGCTTCTCTATGATGGACTCATCAGTTCATCAGTGTGTGGGAGACTCACATCCATGTCGGTCACAGTGCAGAAATTGGATTTGTATGCTCTTCTGTTTTGATGTATTGGACAGTTATTAAGTGAAGGGCACTTTGACTATTTTTAAAACCGGTAAGCTAAGGTTGTATGGAGTGGTTGTGTTAAAAGATATATGAGCCTTGCTCAATAGCACTGGACATACTGCCTCTATTCAGGTCAATGCTAGACTTGACCTAAGCCATAATGAGGAAGCTGTCTGGCTGAGCTACATTGCGGAAATCTCTGTCTCTCTTCCTCTATACTGCAGCATTACAAAGGATAGAAAACACATGACTCCCAACATGAAGTGTCTCCTGTGCTTGTGTTATACTTTGGTAAAACATGTGGGTTGAAATGTAATGTCATTAATTAAAATCTATTTAAGTAAAGTCTCGATTTGTGTTCTGAGTAATTCTGTTTTGCACCTAATTACCTTTTCTTTTCTTTTTTTTTTTAAACAGGCACTCTTGGGTGGTCATTTAATTACAAAACAAAGTGACCCTGAGAGCAAAGTCTTCTACCTAAAGATGAAGGGGGACTACTATAGATACCTTGCTGAAGTTGCCAGTGGAGACGAAAAGAATGGTGTGTTCATTTGTGTGTATATATATTTTTTTATACATGTGTGCATGTACTGTGTTTGTATATCTATATAGATAGATAGAGATCAGTAAATGTATTTATTCATGTGTTTGCAAAAGACAATATTTTAAGAACCTCTGCCTCATCACACTCCAAACAGGGATTTTATTTATTTATTTAATCAGTTTTGGAGTTAGAAGCTGGAAATGGTGTCAAATGGTTCAGTGTTTCACAGTCCAGCGACATCCCAGGAATAGTAGCAGTTTGCAAGTCGCACCTAACTGTGAATTGGGTGTAGCTCGCACAGATCCAGTCTCATAGAAACACTGAGTAGAGCAGTAAGCCACTGCTTATCAAATTTTAAAGTTGAGATGGTACTTATTTTCTAAATATATTGCTCTATAATGTGGCTCAACAAGAAGAGATTAATTTAAAAATGGAGATGTACACTAAACCGGACGTTTATAAAAAAAAATTAAATACATTACTCTGTATTGAAGAATTTGTACTGAAGAACGTCATTGCAATGTTTTGTGACTTCCCCTTTCTGCAGAGACTGTTGCAAAGTCACAGATGGCATACCAGGATGCATTCGATATCAGCAAGGAGTCCATGCAGCCCACACATCCCATCCGTTTGGGCTTGGCTCTTAACTTCTCTGTCTTTTACTATGAGATCCTCAACAGCCAAGAAAAGGCCTGCAGCTTGGCAAAACAGGTCAAGAGGATTTGTTTTTTTATTTAATTTAAATTAAAATGCATGAGTATATTAAAAAAAGGTGTATGTGTGTATATATGTATGTGTGTATTTAAATTAAAATGCATGTGTATATTTAAAAAAAAGGTGTGTGTGTGTATATATATGTATGTGTGTATATATATGATAAGTTAACATCAATAAACATCATAGATTAACAACAACATAGTTGTTTGTACATCCAAAGTGTTAATTACTTTTTTTCTTTCTTTAAATGCAGGCATTTGATGATGCCATTTCAGAGCTTGACCAGTTAAGTGAGGACTCTTACAAAGACAGCACTCTTATCATGCAGCTCCTCAGAGACAACCTGACTGTGAGTAAAATGGCACCAAATTCATTATCACTCATTGTCACAGTATGTCATGGCATGATGGGAGGTTTCCCACCAAATGCCTTTTGAACCCACATTAACTTATCAATGTCTGCAAAAAAAAAATCTTTCATAAAGTTTAGACTACATGGTGAAATTTAGTTTAATAAATATCTAACTCCATATTTCTTTTTGTCTCTAGTTATGGACTTCAGAAAATGCTCCTGAGGAGAGTGAGGGTGGAGAAGGTGGAGAATTTGGAGAGGGCGGCGAGAATGAGAATTAGAACTCCCGCGTTTCTGTCGTCTTGAAAAGTTAACAAAATGGAAAAAAAAAATACATCATTCATTCCTTTTTTGCTCCACTCAGACAGTCGTGTAAGAATCAATAAATTAAAAAATAAAATTAAAGATTTGAGCTAATGGTTATGCTTGTCCCGGCCACCCCTTGTGTGCAGCTTTTGGTTGGATAAATTAATTCCCTATATTAAACTATCAATTTATATATTAAAAGAAATCCCAATAAGATGTTTAGTCATTAAAATTAGTTTTCCTCTGTGTATCCGTGGGTGTGTCGGTGTCTACAGTTATGTGGTACGGTTACAACAGCTGAAGTCCAACCTCCAGTTACCAAATTCAAAATTGTCTTGCTGCGTGCAATTTACACACTGGCTATCATGGTAGAGTGGAGCCCAATAGTGCCCATTGAGTAAAATCTTTACATTCTGCCCTGGTTATAATGCCACTCCATCACTGAAGCATGTCTGTCTGTTGGGGAAATGTTGGTGCTTGTTTTGTCTTACCAAAATGCAGGGACCTTTAAATGGGGAGAAGATGGTTTGTCATGCATGTCTCTTGAGATATTACACTGGAATGGGAACAATTGCTGTAACACACTCAGACAATTCCAAGTGTTGGTTGTTTTTGTAATTTTCACTGCAGTTTTGTACACATCCTACTCGAGGGTGACATGAGTCCAGTGGATTGTCATTAGAGATTTGGACCACTATTGTTTTTGCTATTCATTCAATCGTCCCCAGAAGCATTGTGGAACAGTTTGAATCCCTATGTATCAGCTATGTTGACATGAATAAAACATTTTATAAACCAATCCCATGTCTGTCATTTTAATCACTCAATGTGCTTTTATATTAATACTAGGACAAACATACATTTACCTTTAACCAGAGCTAGAGATTTGCAAAAAACATAAAAGGGTATTAAAATAAACCTCTTGAGTACAATACACCTTTGTGGCTTAATTTGTAGAGGATTAATGGTGTAATGACAAACAAATACAATGATTCTTTATTTGTAAGAACTGTGCAAAATTCCATTACCAACAGTCTTGTGTACATCAAAGTAAAATTATCTTAAACAGAACACAAATGTGCATTTCTGTACAGAAACACTCGTATCACAATTTATCTCTAAGTCAAACTGGTCTGATTTACATTTACATTAACTCAATATATTAAACAAAGGAATATAAAAGATGCCTTTTCTCTAGAAACACTGTTGTGTCTCTGGAAGTTCTTCCCACGTGTGACCTGATTGTCACTTTGGATCAATTCGGATCAATTTTTAACAGATTCACGATACATTGTTACATCCCCAATGATATTTGTAAGGTTGTGTTTTCCCCTTTATGTAGAATAATGTGTAAGCTTGTTAAGAAAGGCTGGCATGTGCCACGTTAGGAATATTTTGCTCTGTGTAAAGGAACATATTAAAATAATCGGCTGTATTTAAAATGTCTCAAAATAATTTCTAAAATAGGTTCTCAAAGCAGTACATTTGAGGAACTGTTGTGTAGACATGAATAAATCCTAGAGCTTGCAAGACCTTAAAATTAGGCAAAAGTTACGTTTTTATTTTAAATTCATCCAAAAAATAATTGTAAAGAAAATGAATTGTGACAGGTCAGACGCCGTTCTTGGTTTTTAATAGTTTCTTTAGCATGGATACTTTTTTGTTTAAACATTCATTTTAAAATCTGGTTTTCAGTGTAAGAGTCATGAATTTAATCTCATTCTAAGGGTTAAGAAAAAAGGGAAGAATACAATCTGAGTACAATCATAAATATGACACTTGGCACGGGAGTACGGTAAAGTATTACTCACTAGTATTTGAATAAAAACACGATTTTAATTGATTCACCGGACACTTGACAGTTGTCCAGTGCGGTGACAGCGGATGTTTTGCAGTCCGTGTACTTCCGGGTAGCATAGCTAACCTTAGCGTTTTAGGCAACCCGAGAAAACACTGGGCAATGACGGCGCTAAAATAGTAATATACCATAAAAATGATAACTATACTGTTATTCACACTTGCCACACCATACTGGGTCAATTGTGCTATTAGGGAAGGAGGGACACCAGAGGTTGAGCACAAAGAAAACCCGGAGTTCGGTAAGTATTCTGCATGCTAAGCTAACACTAGTTTCAACTTAAAAAGTGTATCGCCATAATGTGTGACGAAGACAATTCAACCATTGCAGGCATTACCAGGATTTATGTAGTATTTGTTCTGTAAAGTTACCGCACTTGTTCGACCAAATTATCATAACATGTATAGTTCTTTAACCTCTTACAAACATTAGTCAAGTTCCGTTATATGTTTGATTTTTTTTATATAACAAATTATCCCGTCACTTTTTTTTGTTTGGTTCCCGTTTTCTTAGAACCCCTGAACGCTGTCCTGTCCGATTATGAGGTCGTGCCTCTGTCAGACCTTCACCTTCACTCAGTCAGGAAAAGGGACGTACACACCCAGTCCCACCTGGAGCGCCTTGTGAGCTTCAGAGCCCTACACAGGTACAGCACCATCAGCCACCTGGTTCATAAACTTTAATGTTGTCAGGCGTGTGGTAATTATCGTATTCATTCGATATTTTTTTTGTCTCAGTAGATACGATTAATAATTCCTCAAATCCCGTAATGTACGATTGAGTTGGATATTAGCACAATATCCAACGGTTACTGCTAATACATATTGTGCCTCACAAAAAAAAATCAACGCACGATCTGACGTGACGACGAACGACTTAGCTCTCCGTGATGTAAATACGTAAATTTGCTATTAGCTACGAGCAGGCCTCTCAAAATCTGAGGAACTAGGATAGATATTATTGAGACATTTTCAGCTCCGGTGACAAATAATCCAACGTGGTTTTTCATGTCAAAGTTGTGGGCAAATCTTTAAATGTTGAGAATTATTTGTAAATATTCTAAAAGTGTTCTGTTTGGACAGTTTTAACTTAAAGCTTGCTGGTGTTCGCAGGAAATGGCACTAATACTAATTTGAGCAGATTCATACTCTAGTGCATTGTTTCCCAAATTCTGGGTTGTGACCCTCAGGTGGGTCGCAAGAGTTGGGGGGTTTTTTTGGGTCGTCTCGCATCATGTTACCCAGGATTTTTCGAATAATGTCTGTTGACTTGGGTTGCGAAGGTTTGTGACTTTTAAAATATGGGTCCCCAGAAAAAAAGTTTGGGAAAACACTTCTCTAGCTTCAGCATTAATACAAAGGTTTTCCTCTTTCTCTCAGTTTCCCGACTCTTTCATTCAGCACTAACCATCTGACACGTTCAATGTCTACTTAATGTTACTCAGTTAAATCATCAATTCTGTGACATCAAAACACTCAGGATCCCATTATTAATGTTGAAATATCATAGTAAATGTGTCATATTTCTTTCTTACTCCAGAGATTTCAGGCTTTATTTGACGACCAACACAGACCTTTTCACTGACAACTTCCAAGCTGTGTTTGTTGATAAATATGGGAGAGAAGACAACTACAATGTTCAACTCCAGAATTACTTTACCGGACATGTTGTCGGTGAGTCAGCGATGAACTCATTATGGATACATTTCTTTTTCAATATATTGTATATACACTTCTACTACACGTATTTTACGTTCTGCTCTTGTCAGGTGAGGAGCATTCACGTGTGCAGGCACACATAGATGGAGATGAGTTCTCTGCTCATATTCTTACTGATGAAGCAGAGTACAATGTAGAGGTAAGGGAACACTGTAAAGTGTAATGGTCAGAAATAGGCTTTATTTTTTTTATTATATTAAATTTGATTTGTTTATGGTTTTGTGTTCCAAACTCCTTACTCTCTCCTATACCAGCCCCTATGGAGGTTCATAGATGCCCCAGCTGATGGCAGGTTGCTGGTGTATCGCTCTGATGACATCAAAAATCTGAGCAGAGTCGCCTCTCCGAAAGTGTGCGGCTACATTCATGCAGAAGACAGGGAATTGTTCTCCCAGGTGTCTAGAGGTGACGGGGATGGACACAACATGAGCCAGGCTGCAGGTGAGATTTGCTGCTGCTGTTTTTTTGTCTGGGATTTTGCAAGTGTTCTTATCAGAAGTATGTGCTGATAATGGGAAGACATAGAATCAGTGTCAAATCACATTAGGTTGATATTTAGTGTTGCTGTTGGTGGACGATGGAAGCAAAATGAATTGTAGGAGGATAACAAACGATTCAGTTGAAGAAGAGAAGAGAAGCGGAGGTGGATGAGGACGGTGTAGTAAGACAAAGGAGGTGGGCGCAAGCAGTCGCTTTCAACCTTTTGTAAATGTGAAACAGCATATGTTTCACACAGTGCTGACAAGTAGGTATTATGTAAATGTTCTGATTCCTTTGTTCTGGTTTGGAAAATGTAAAGGAGCATCTAGATGTGAAAATTAGCCTGAAGATCTTAAAAACAAAGATCCGCTCGCAAGCACATAGATAAAACAAGGTGAAGGTTGGTATGGAGGAGGCATTAAAATTCATGGAGGAGCTCTCCTGCCCCATGAAATTACTCTTGGTCTCCCACTACTTGATGTTGTAACCAGGAAAGTGCACATTACATACCCACGCTACTCAGGAGTGAGGAGTCATTTTCACAGTTCAGTGTAATGCTTCAGTGGAAGCTGTTCCTGTTCTACTGTTAATCTTTAACTAAGGACTCTAAAGGTGTGTACTCTCTGTGAGACACTAAGAACCAGAAACTTGAAAATATTTCCCAATGAATTCTCAAACATATTGTAAATGAGCGCCTTATGCTGAAATGTATGTATATATTTCTGCTGCGATAGCTGACTACTGCTAGCATCAGTTCAGAGGCCAAACAGATCCAGTGATTTATTCCATACATCATTTCTAGAACCATTTATACGTCCTCCAAAAACACAGGCAGGATTAAAATGGAGTTTAACCCTGGATGTCAGAAGAGAAGCAGAGCTTAATCAGTTCACAGGCCAATGTACAACACACGCTGCTAAATGTGAAAACGAGGACAATTAGCAGGGGGACACTGGAGCGTGGCCTCGTTGTTTTACTTGTAGACGTCCTTATTTATCTGCCGTCCTGTGTGATTAGCTGAGAGTGTTTGGTGTATGTATGGCTGAATTATTCTTTACACCTGTGACCTTTTAAAAAAATATATATAATTGTATTTGTCTTTTAGAGTATTACCACAGAGAGAAAAGACATGTCCATGACCACAAGAAGAACACCTGTCCTCTGCTGCTAGTCGCAGACTATCGCTTCTTCAGGCACATGGGACGTGGACAAGAGAGCATCACCCTCAACTATCTGGTATGCCTTTATGAGCCTTTGTACTGCAGTATTGTAAACGGGTATTTCAATCCAAAACTGGTACTCGTACTCATATACCAACATTTGGTATTTTTATTTTCCTAGTCATTCTTTGCATGTGAATTTGCTCCTTTCCACCTGTTAGATTGAGCTGATTGATCGAGTCGATGACATCTACAGGAACACGACGTGGGACGACGAATTCCAAGGCTACGGAGTCCAGATCCATCAGGTTTGTGTGTGTTTTTGTCAACAGTTAATGTTTCTGTTTGGATCAAATTGTTGTTACCAGAACACGCTGCCTCCAGCGACACCGCTGCTTTGTCATGTATCAAGTCATGGAAGTGAAGCAGGGAGTGAGGGAGCGGCGTTGAGAGCAGCGTTTGTCGGGGGGGAACTGAAAGCTTTTGTTTGTGCATCACGGGGGAATTTAATTTGTTCCACAGGCTGTAAAGAATGAATGCAGACACTGTCTCCCATACGATGAGCAGAGTGTTCCTTCACCAAGAAGACATGCATTCATTGACCTGCACTGACTTTTATTCCAACTTTTTCACTACAAGTCAAGAAAAACATGTGATATTCTCTCTCTTTTTCATGTTGTTGTTGTGCTATTTTTTTTTAAACTTTTCAGTATGTTTAGGAAAAATGACTGGAAAACCACTTAAACCTCTGCAATATAGTCATAACTTACATAAGTTATAAAATGCAGCCATGTAAAAGAATTATACTTTTTTATACAGCTGCTGCCAAACCTCCTGCAATGCATATTTGTATAAAGTTTAGCAACATTTAATTTTGTTTTTTATAAATACATTTCCATCGTGACATATAAGGAAGTTGAGAGTGAATAGTTTTATACTAAATACATTCATCAACCTTTTTTTTTACCAGATAATCATCAACAAGGAGCCTACACAGCCTCCTGATCACGCTGGCATCAACTGGGTCCATTATAACATGGAGAACAGACACATCATAGAGAAAGGAAAGGACAAGAGAATGGAAGGGGTCTGGGATGTGAAGAAGCTTCTGGAGGTAAGAAATGACGACCTTTTTCAAAGACGATTCCAAGTCAGTTTCTTTGAAATACAAAAGATGGTTAAAACCGTGGTGTGTGTGTCCCACAGCAATTCAGCTCAGACATCGCTGGTAATGCCTCCACTGTGTGTTTGGCTCACCTGTTCACCTACCAGGACTTTGACGAGGGTGTCCTGGGACTCGCCTACGTGGCTCCTTCCAAAGCTCAGGCCCTGGGTGGCCTCTGTCCCAAACGTAAACGCTGAGCTCTGGTTGTTTTCAAACAAAGCCATGATTTTAGGAAGAAAACTGGAAGTTAAATCTGAACTGTTTATAATGTGTTTTCTGTAGCCTATTATCCATCTGCGTCTGCCAAGAAGCCGAGTTACCTGAACACAGGCTTGACCAGCACCAAGAATTATGGAAAAACCATCTTGACTAAGGTAACAGTTTGAACTCCTATATTCTCTTCTTTCAAATTACTGCTCTGTACTGGTAGTCTCTGTGTATGTATATATATATATATATAGCTGTACTGGTAGTCTCTATGTGTATGTGTGTATATGTGTGTGTATATATATATTTATATATATATATATATATGTGTATGTGTATGTATATGTGTATATATGTATATATATGTGTATATATGTATGTTTTTATTATTATTACCATTTATTTTTGCACCACAAATGTACCAAAGCGTGGCTTCCCTGTACCGTATAAACGTTACACCCTTAATGTATATATGTCTGTGTGTGTTTGTATATGTACAGTATATATGTGTGTGTGTGTGTATGTGTCGATTTCCAATTATAATATTATATCCTGTGTCTCCTCAGGAAGCAGATTTGGTGACCACCCATGAGCTGGGACACAATTTTGGGGCAGAGCACGACCCTGACAACATCCCATACTGCGCCCCCACCGACGACCAAGGGGGGAAGTTTGTCATGTACCCTTTTGCTGTGAGCGGAGACCATGTCAACAACAAGGTAAAAAAAGTCGTATTGAAAAAAACAAGTAAATCTGGTTTTAGTGTGCCATGTAGCTTCATAATCTGCTCTGCAGGGGGAGCTATAGACATATTTTAGATGTCCTGGTCTATAAGTCGAGTTAGCTGGTGCTAATGTATTGTTAAATACTAATGAAAGCATCAAAAGAAAACTTCCACTTAGTCCCCAGAATAATGGTAATCTGACAGTGAACGTTCTTTTCTACAAAGCGTTGACTCCCAGCTCAGATCTAACCACTTCCTGATTCTCCTCTTTTGCCTGAAGCGTTTCTCCAACTGCAGCAAGATCTCCGTCGGAAAGACTTTACGTTTCAAGGCTCCGATGTGCTTCAAGGAGAGGAACAGCAAAGTATGCGGCAACTCTCGAGTGGAAGAAGGGGAGGAGTGTGACCCGGGGCTACTCCACCTCAACGATGACCCCTGCTGCTCCTCCACCTGCAAGTTTAAACACGATGCACAATGCAGGTGTGAGGCTGTTCAAACTGAGTCTAAAGACAGTAATATCTTTATTAACTGTTTAACTTGATCTCATGAAAAAAAAAATCCCTGTGTGGGAAAGATTTAATCGACATTGTTTTCTGTGGTTCAACAGCGACAGAAACAGTCCTTGCTGCAGGAACTGCACGTTTCAACAAGCAGGAGTGAGGTGTCAGGAACCCATTAGTGCCACATGCAAAGGCACATCCTCCTGCACAGGTGAGCTCCACCTGCTGGTGTAGCACCAGACCTGCACCAAAACCCGACCCTGTAATTAAACAGTTTTTTTTTCGATGTGTCAGGCAACAGCAGTGAGTGTCCTCCTCCAGAAAACGCAGAAGACAACACAGTGTGTGTGGACAAGGGCCGCTGCCACAATGGAGAGTGTATACCTTTCTGTGAGGCCATGCAGAGTCTTCAGTCCTGCGCCTGCAACGGTCAGTCATTCTCTGTTTTCATGACAAGAGAAAAAAAAAAGAGAAAGTGGTTAGAGACGTAAGATCTGGTGACAACACACTTTCTTCAGCAAAACAAATCAGTACTGGTTGGAAAAAGTCACAGATCACAACACATTTTTAAAAAATAGATATAAATTCTTGAATCCGTTTATTTGAATAACACAAAGTATATTTGAATTATAAATTGTAAAGCTTATCACGCAAAGCAAATCATATAAATTATAATTGTCTGTCCAAAAATATTAGTCCTAATGTTTTATTTACTATTTCAACAAAATAAGTTCTATTTTCCAAAATATTTGGGGAGAACACAATTCTTTCAAACTACTAAAATGGTATCAAATTATACAGAAAGGTCAAAACAAAAACATCTGACGCAGAAAGAAAATTAAAAGCATAAGAAATGCTGGTGAAAAGATGTTGGTAAAGTGTTTTTCATACTGACTGTTTGTGAATCTACAGTATTCACACCATAAAGAGTGGCACATCTTTATCAACTCTGTCTAAATGAAGTCGTGACGGTTCTAGCGTTTGTACGTTCTCTTCTTTGTTTCCAGAAACGGAGGACTCCTGTAAAGTCTGCTGCAGGGGAAAAGACGGCCTCTGCTCTCCCTTCATCCAGACTGACGACACTTTTATTTTCCTCCGTAAAGGAAAACCGTGCACAGTGGGATTCTGTGATGGGACTGTGAGAAGGAATTTTTACACCTTTTCTATCAACGGAACTAAAACAAATGGAAACTTTACGCTGTCCCGGCTCTGAAAGTTTTTGCATATGTTAAAATGTGTTGTCCTCTGGTTTGAAACAGGGAAAGTGCATGAAGCAGGTGCAGGACGCCATCGAGAGGCTGTGGGATTTTATTGACAAGCTGGACATTAACACATTTGGTAAATTTCATATAAAACACTCGACATAAACTGTGCTAACTGTGTTGTTTGACTGACTGCAACTGAATTTGACTGATTGATTGATGTTTATATCGAGTATGAAAACCAAAATTAATTAAAAAAAAACACATTTAAACGTAAGACATAGAAATACGTATTCAAAAAGGAGTGTGAATTAGTACTCGTGATCTATTATCCTTATATAATGGATCACAAAAACAAGATTCCTCTAAAACACAACCTAGCAGTTGTGTTTTTAATTATCTTAACACTTTTACCTGATAAAATCCCCCCCTCCCCCCCGGCGTCTCTTTGACCCTTTGACCCTCACCAACCTTCGCTCTCCATCAGGGAAATTCCTGGCTGATAACATCGTGGGCTCTGTGGTGGTGTTTTCCCTCATCTTCTGGATCCCGCTCAGTATCCTGGTCCACTGTGTGGTAAGGAAACTGCTGTACATCAGACCCCCCCTCTTGGTTGAAGTCGCCCCCTGGTGTTGACTGTGATGTCCCGTTTGTGTGCCTTGTTTTCAGGACAAGCGACTTGACCAGCAGTACGAGGAGAACTACCACCCCAGTGTGAGTATCTCACCTCTGTTTCATCCTGTGCTGCAGCCAAGCTAACCAGACTAAAACATATCCCAGTGCCTCATAAAACAAATACTGACATTTTCTAACAAGAAAAACCGCAGCAGCATGGATGATGACTGTTCAGAAACAAAGTTTCATTACCTGTGGTTTTAGTCAGACTTGGTGAGAGGTAAACAAACGAGACTAGCTGACGATGATCGGTCAACAACGAACTTGAACAGCTCTTAGAAAGAGTCGAGAAACAAATGAATTTATCAAAATTTTGTGTTGAAGTATTGTGTTTTTAATTTTAAAAGCTTAAATGGTTAAACACTTAAAACAAGTTTTTTTGGGTTTTTTTTTAAGAAGTATTTTAGGTTTAGTTTATATACATACTTACCAAAAAGATGTTAAGTTTCAAACATTAACTATATAAAAAATTGACACTCGGACATTGATTTAATGAATTTAATTTTGTCTCCGTCTACAGTTATTGATGTGTGTAAAAATACTGATACTTATTACACAGTTAACGGCTAATTAGAATTCTAATCAGAATTCTTCTAGTGTAAATGTAATATTGATAGTTTCACAATATCGTATCGATATTTTACAGCATTTTATCAATTTTTTTAATTATTAAATAGTTTCACAATATCGTATCGAGCATTTTATAGAGCATTTTATCAATTTTTTTAATTATTACTTAAGAATCAAATATTCATGGCGTTTTATTTCTTCTCTGGCGATTACAAATGTAGATCCTCTGTTCCAGTTTCAGTAACCTGATGTTAAGCAAGTAACATTATTGTGTGTTTACTATGCTGACAGTTTTCCTACAATGAAATTGTTTGAAAAAACTCAATATATCATCGTGCCTATAGTATTGCAGTATATCACAATATATGGTATCGTAGCCCCTGTAATGTGATACGTATCGTATCATACCAGATTCTTGCCGATACACACCCCTAGTAAATAAACCCTCAGCTGAAACAACTGTATGTTTTTAGATGTTTCTAATCTTCTGACAGTATAAACTGCTGCTGCACCACAAACTCACACCACCTCTGACAAACAAAGAGCATAAAACTAATCTCTGACATGAAGCGGTTCGTGCCGTACACACCCGCGCATGGAAACTGTCCTTGCTGGGTTCGAGCTGTGTCAATGACCTGTCCCTCACTCTTTGCCTGGGCCTCTTCCATTCTTATTGGAACTGCAGCAGATGCTGGAAGTTTGTAGTAGAGCTGCGGCCATAGGTGAGTGAGTGCGCCATGGCTTGGTGTTACGATGCGTGGCCAGAATCTCATGAGGATGCATGATGGTCGTTGGCCCACATTTGGGATACTCCTGCAGTTACCGACTCCTTGAAGTAGTCACTGATCCTGCTGCACATTTCCAGCCCCTGAAGTCATCCATGACTCAAACTGGTTTTAGTGCGTGTTCACACCTGTCGCATTTGGTTGCTCCAGTTGTTGTAGTTCACGTGAACTAGTGTAAATGCTTTTATTCGTCTTCTTTGGTGCATCTTGCATGATATGTGATTGCCAATGCACCAATCAGAGGGGAGGTATGAACACAAAAATGTCATTTTCTTCATGACATTTTCTGTCTGAACCAAATGTGAGCACACTCTAAGACACAAGGCCAAAGAATCCCACCGGATCAGAAATTACCTCAAGAGAGGACGACTGCATCTGAGGAGTATTGAGAATCCAACAGGTTGCACCGTGTTGTTGTTTGTGAAATCAGATGCAGTGTGTGTTGACAGTTTTGTGTTTGCATCTGCTGCTGTTCAGAGCCGCGACATGAGGATGATCTCTTTCTGGTGACAGTCTTTTTTTTTTGTGTTTCCATGTATTTTTTTGTTTGGCTGTCTAGTGTTTTTCTAGGCTTTATCAAATACATGGAGACTGAGGACACACATGTTTCTCACAGCAGACAATTTAAATTGTGATATTTATAATATAAATTCACGTCTCAAATGGCTTGGCCAAGTATAGTCATGTGACCGGTTGACACCAACTTGACCATTTAGACCAGCTGTTACTATGATTAATTATTATATATAGTTGAAAAAGTAAACTGTCCACTGTGAGAAAGTTACTTGAATTCATTCCCACTTTTACAAAGGCAGCTGGGGCGCTACTTCTTTAAGCAGAAATCCAGCTGGTAAACACATAAGACACTGTTTAATCAAGTTCTGTCAGTAGGAAAGATTATTGGATTATTTAATCCAACACCAGTTTCCTTGGTTCTAGTTGCTGTAACAACCTTCCAGCTGCAGGAAATACAAAAACTAAAATGTGGCCCTAGATTTGCCATTTTAATGTGCTCAAAATGTCACTACAAGTACAATGCAATATGAACCAGTCCCATGCACGAGATAAAACGTTTTTTGAAAATGATGTGTTTAGGCATTCATAGCCACAGTTTCTTTCACTACCTTGTCCAATAACCCAATTACTTTCAGAAAGTTCAGGAACGTTCAGGTCACTGTCAATAAAAACTACAAACTACAGAAGTCAGCGTCTGTAAAACAGGAACTGTTTCATGTTTCCGAGCACTTGTAATGATATTTTAAGCAGGCTAAGAGGAGCAAAGTTATCTTTTTAATAGCCAGGCGGTGAAAAAGAAAACAACTACTCTTACGTTTGTTAAAATATTTCATGTAATCGAGGCTGAGCTGTTGTGTCAATTTAAGACCAGCTGATTTTCTCAGAAAACAGTAATAAAACATTTATTGTAGTATCAAGTCATGTATCCCAATCATGACAATCTTTAATCAGAATTTTGAATTTTGGACGTAGTAAAAAGGGAATGACGTCCTCAGTCAGAGACATTAATTTTATTTTTATTTTTTAATTTACCTTATTTTTGTCTTTGTTTTTTTCAGGGTCAAGAAATGCTGAACAACCTCGAGTCAACATCGGTCCGAATCGTCAAGCCTCTTCAGCCTCCCTTCTCCTACACCGGCCAGACCGCGCCCTGCTCCCTGCCCCAGCGGTCTCATCAGGTAAGCCTTTCGGCGGCCCCTCCCACAGCCAGCAGCAGCTCGCCGGCCCCAGGTCCGAGTTACGTCCCCACCCCGGACAGCGCTGGGCTGCGGATGGCCACCATCCAGGAGGACACCAGCAGCGACTCTCACCAGGGAGAGGAGGGGCAGTCGGGCGATTTCACAACCGCAGAAGCCTGCTCGTCGGCTACGAGATCCTCCTACGAGGATCTGACAGAACACAACCTGTCGGCCAGAGAGCGGCGGCGCCTCCAGAGGCAGGACCACGTTGACACGAAGGAGACAGAGTGCTGAGAAAAATCACGTGCAATGTTCGTGTGAACGTGAGATGTGGGAAGTGTTTTAGGGAACATGCAGATTAATGCGACCACGTCGACCTTTTCTTTCCTCCTCACATATCATCGACCTCGGCTTCTTAGCAAGAGTCCATCCCATGTTGTTTTAAATAGAATTTAGACATTTTTACACACTGGATCTTCCTCAGCCAGCTGTGGAGTAAAGTACGTCAGTGTGCGAGTATTAAGTCACGTGTCTTCAGTGTCTGACTGGGTTTAAGGTGCCGTATTTTCCGGAGTATTATTAATGTTTGTTGTGAACCCCCCCCCCCCCTCCAGAAATCTCCTATTCTCATTTTATTTACATTCCAAAGCTACCAATGCATCCAAACAGACGCTATATCATTTATGACCACCAGAGGGCAATCTTTACTCGCGACAACTGAACTATTCTACTGTATCGCTGACTAAATCATAAAGACGTCCTTAAAAGCTAATGTTTTAGCTCGTGCACTTTTGGCTATTTGGGATTTTTATTTCAAAAATTATGCAAAAATGCTCTTCACAATTCTAGAGCGGTAACTCATTCTCCGGTGTGACGTATAGTCCGGAAACATACGGAAGTTGTCAAGTTTCTTTAAATGTCTGTGAATGACTGCTGTGCCTTTTTTTTTCAAATGTAATAATACAAGGATGGGCCAGACGAAGGTCTGAGCAGGTCTTTGTGACCAATACACTTGACATCAAGACAAACATTTTCCTTCCTTATATCTGTGCACCAAGTACTGAGTTCAAAACGATGCAGCTCAATGTTTGGTCGGTTGTAACAGGACAGACGTGTAAATGTAGCAACGATTATTTTCCTCTGCTGAGGGAAACATTTAAATGTGACACACGAGGGCAGATACTTGACTACAAAACATTGATGTTATCCATTAATCTGAGTAACCACTGCGCTTGAGAGTATTTTCCTGTTACATATTATGTCTTAGAATTTTAATGATTGGTCAACCTTTATTCATTCTGTCAGCTTTTATTTTAGATTTTGTGCTTAATGATTCAAACACACCCGTGAAAATAGATTACTGGTGGATGACCAGAGATCCAGTTCACTTTTGCATTAGGGTTTTATGCCTTTGTGCCAATGTGAGCAACTCTTTACTAAGTGATGTGTTGTCATGTCATTGTCTACTGCTGTATACAGTCAAGTTTATATCTATTTAAATGTACCAAACGTCAACACTCTTGGATGGATGTGAACCACTATACAACACAAAGATGGGTTTTTTTTACCATATATTTTTTGTTTGTTTTTATTTTTTGCCTGAATTACGCATCTTTTTTCCTTCTGTACAACACAAAGATGTTTTGGGGTTTTTTTCACCATATATTTTTTTGTCTGTTTTTATTTTTTGCCTGAATTACGCATCTTTTTTCCTTTATAAACTTGATTGTATCTTCTATGCACTTCTGCAAAATAATAAAAAAAAGTCTTTATTGTGCAATTTGAACCATTACTACATTGTTAGAGCAGATATTCAAGTGTGGAACATATTTTAAATGATCACATCATAATCTTCTTCAGTGGTCACAGAGCAGGCTGTTTTCAGGATTCCTGGGGTCAACGTCGCCCCAGTAGGGCAGGATGAAGGGCAGGTGAGACACTCTGCTCTCCAGAAGACTCCATACATGCTGGGCTACAAACTGGTTTCCCTTTTCTGACAGGTGAAGACCATCACACAGGTAAACTGAGTAGTCCTGTAGGTCAGAGGACAAACGAACAGGTCACACTCTTCAGTCTGTTCAAGCAGTAATGGTTCATTATGATCACGTGACGTGAGGCACCTGTCCGTCTTTCTGCATGAGCGTCCAAAGGTCCAGGACGTCTGTGCCACACTGAGCAGCTGTCTGAACACAGGCCTGAGCGTACTGTCCTGCTACTGAGTTATAACGGTTGAGTGAACAACCTGGAAGAAACACGGAAAAACAAACCCTTAAATATTGTAAAGTTCTGAAAAAAAATTACCTGAGGATGAAACAATCAAATATACAAATATCAACTTGACCTTTTAAAATGCACTCCTTCTCCCAGTCTGGCTCAAGAAGAGGCGGCGGTGTAATGAAGATGACTTTGTCCGCTGACACTCCTGACGCACCCAGAATCTGTGTGATCTCCTTCAGGTTGTCTGAATACTCCAGCAGAGGAATGTGCTGCTGTGGGTTCTTATCTACAGGACAGGAACATACAGTACTAGGCACCAGTGTCAGAATCACAGGAGAAGAAACGTGACATAAACATAAACATGGAGTAGGGTTTTAAGGTGCTTTAAATTTGTTTGGGGTTTTTTAAATCCAGATGTTTAACTGTCCCATATTGTGAAAAATAATGTTTCCTAAAATAATTATTTAATATTTGGAAAATAAAGTGGACAAAGAAAAAAGTGACCTGTGAATTCTGTTGACACTGAACGCAACACACTTATTTCATCTTCATACCTAAGAGTAAATGCTGACTTAAAATATCCAAACCAACTACACGGAAATTCTTTAAAAAACTGATTTAAAAAATAACATTTTCTTGATTTAAGTTAATATACCGTACATTGACTCCCACGGTCAATCAATGAATGTTAAAATAAATACAAAAAAAAAAATCACTCACAGCCTCAGACGTGTCAGTGAGTGCCAGTACCTTCCAGTGCACAGTCATTGGCTCCGAAGAAGACCGTCACAGCAGCTATGTTGTTGTCCGCCCAGGTCTGACCACTGATGAGGCGAGGGAGAACTATCTTGGCCCATCTGGAGTTGTAGCCTGAAAGTCCTCTGTTTACAACGTCACACTTTCTGAGAGGTAAAAACGCACAGTTAGAAGATTTTAAACCTTAGTCACAGTTAGGATTCTAATGTAATCTAAATGTTCCCACTGTATAGCAAACACAACACTTTATTTAACTTGATCATTAAGTGCTGTTAGATTAGCTGTATAAATATTCAGAAACGTGAGTGTAACATGTGCTAACCTGGCTAACTTGTTTGCTAATTCCGCGCCCCATCCATTGGCTTGAAATGAAAACTGGAAAGAAAAACAGCAGCTGTTGTTATCGTTGTGGAAGTCAATGCTAACAGAATATCACAGGCTAACGTCCAGAGTGACCACTCGTGCAAACTAACGCGATAACAACATAACACCGTAACAAACTCTCCACCTCCCACACCTGTGTAATGGAGTCGCCAAATAAAATCACTTTGGGCCAAATGACTGATTTGATCTTGGACATTATGGAACTCTAAAGAGCCGCCGATTTTTTTTTAAAACCGGATATCCCGTGACCTGTCCTGTGGATGTCTTTCACAATAAAATTGAATGTCACTCATTCATTTAAATATCACAATAAACCTAGAATTTAGAATACGTTTTAACACTTACTGCATGTATCGAGCTATTCTTTACCGAATTCAAAATAATTATTCTCTATTTTAAACATACGAGTGCCTGTAGTGCTTTTACTTTGTAGGACATTTGAAAGCGGTTTCCGTTTTTTTAATAAACATTAAATTAATATTTTTACATTATTATTGAATGTGTTGTAAATACACATATTCAAAGTATTATTTAAAAAAATACTCTTTTGTGGCACTTTACTGACATTTAACCCAAAGATATACTGTGCCACACAACATCGAATTACTTTTTTCATTTTACGACTTTATCCTCATTTAATTTACGACTTAAATCTCGTAATTCTATTATTTTATATAAATGTGAAGATGTATTATACGGTTAAAAAGTATTGTGACATAACTTTATTGAAGCAAAATTATGAATTAGATCATATTTTCAACTGTAAATGTTTGATGTCAAAACGTTTAGTTAAAATAAGAAAGTAAATTCTATTGCCATATATTAAAAATAAGTATGTAGGTCAGAAACAACAAAATATGTTATTTTGTGTCTGTTTGATTTTTATGCTGTTAATTCAGATATTTATTCTACCTCCTTCTGTCTTGCCTTTCATTTTTATGACTTAACTTCATTTTTTTGAATCCATAATTTTCAGTGTCTTATCTTCCCGTCATTTAATCTGATTTTTCCTGTTTCACTTTGTCTTGGGTCTAGGTGATGTGTTATTGATTTTTTCAACATTTTAAAACCCTCTGTCCCGGTGCTTCAGTTTTCCAAAACAGTCCAAAGAAAAGCCGATTATAGTCAGGTCTCCTTATGTTGGTGTGCTGGCAAAGTGCCCAGGACGAACCCTACATTTTAGCCGTGGTTGAACTGGGATGAGTGCCAGCACAACCATCTCTCTATTACACCAGCAGGATGAGTCAAAGAAAGGATCACTTTTAAACTCTTTTTATTTTAATGCATGTGGTTACATCATCTGACCTTTGACAGTTTGGGGAAGCTGTCACCCTCCCTCCCTCTCTGTCCCTCTCTGATCCTTCTTTCCACTTTTCTTTTCATTCTGTCAGAGGAACAGCGTCTACTGTGTCCTCAGTTGAGGATGAAAGTGTTTTCTCCTCCCTCTTACCTGAGTTAAACCCCCAGCGTTGCCGACCATTAATCCAATCACTTTGAAGCCAAACGAAGGGTTCATCAAAAGGAGAAAAAAAAAAAGTAGATGAAAAAAAGTCAGGTTGAAAAAAGTCACCTCACTCAAT
>NC_024307.1:7133913-7137598 GCF_000523025.1 Cynoglossus semilaevis | reverse complement strand
GCATTTATCTTGACGTGAATTAATTGAGAACACATTTAATTTTCTTGAAAGCATGTGAGCTCACAGCAATGTATAATTAATGTCATCCGCGTACCTTAACTTCCTCTTTTCTGCCCCCTCCTCAGCTGACCACACAGACCACAGCACTTATATAATCCTCATTAATCACTCATAACTACACAAATGGCTGCAGACTGTGACACTGAAGGAGAGGAGCTGCGTTCAAGGCTCCTGCACACAGACAGGTGTAATTCTTACTCTTCTGTTCTATATTAGACCTGGTCTGTGAAGCTGACGTCATCTTCTGGAGACGTTGTCCTATATACCACTAAACATACGTGGTGCCTAATCTGATAAATATTTGTTGCTTTAACCATCATATAAATGAGACTTTACTTCTTTTAAAGTCCGTATTTGAACCAACAACTATTGGTCCAGTCTGTGGCCTAGATCTAGTGGACAGTAGAGAATGTCTCTCTCTGAATATGGGCTAAATGTAGACTGTAAATATTTGTGGGTAAATATAATGCCAAATACCAAGAAAGAGGTCATTTACAGTGTTCTAATTTTACATCTTGGGAACAGGATTAGACTCAGTGACGGTCTGTATTCGGCACGAGAACCTATTTTTTACTCCCTCATTACCATGAGACTAACTTTTGTTTCCGAGTGGAGTTCAGTCTGTGGTGTGGTGACAAAGTCCATCTCTTCCTTATATAGTCAGAAGTTCATATCAGACGTGCTCCTCCAGGGACAGGAAGTGACTCTGTGTCAGGAGCCCCTGACTGGACGCCGCTGGCTGAACCAGGATCAGTCGTCAGACGTGGACTCTGTCCGTCCCCACCATCTTTATGGCTCTTGCTGCCCTTATCATCGTGTTCCATCGAAGCCTGCAGACTCTAAAGACCTACTCACAAGTATCAGCTGTTCCTGTGGTCGTTGGATCCCACAGGGAGTTGTCTGGGAAATGTATCATCAGAAAAACCAAAAACTGGAGAACGGCCCACGACCTGGGGCTGTTTTTATCAATCAATGAACTGTGTTAACTAATCAATAGGCTCCGGCCCCAGGACTTTTACTCTGAACCAATAATAATACATAACATGATGGGAAAAAAAGACACTTCAGACTAGTGGTCTGTTAAAGCGGCGGCCGCTAGGGGGCCTCAGAAAATTGGATGGGGTGATAAACGCCAGGCTGCCTTGCTGAACCTTGTGTGTAGCAAGCTAGCTCATGTTTGCTAATTCATTTGCTTGTGCTAAGCTAATGTAATAATTCACAAATAGGGAATAAAAAAATGTTTTTTTTACAGGAGAATATGCAGTAAAACTGAATATATTTAAAAAAAAGATAAAACTGGACTGAAAAAAAACCCACACATTTTGTGAAAAAAAAAATCTATACTCCATGAATGCCATGAATCTTTCTGGACAGACAACATGGGGACTGGACACTCAAGTAAAAAAAATGTAAGCATTATTATTAATTATTTATTTATTTATTATTATTTTATTTTGGAATTCCAGGCCGAATTAAATGGTTCCATGGGCCATATTCAGCCTGCAGGCCGCCAGTTGATAATCGCTCCTCTAAATCTTCTGAGAGATTCAGAGATTCTAAGTGGTGTTCACTTCAACTGCATCTTTCTGTCGTACAAACTGATGAACATGAACTCTGAAACCTCAGCTCTGTTTCAAGGTGACGGTTCAGTTCTGACCCACGCAGCCAATCAAACAGCAGTATCCGGTTGATGTCAGTCGTGTAGCAGAATCCTGGGATTAAGCTCCTAAAGTAAATGAAGTGATCCATCATGGATGTTTTTAATAAGCGAACTGCGACAGATGAAAAATGTCTGTGTTGGCTCGGGCGTCGATCTGAGGCAGGAACAGACGACAGGCCTCCACTGTTCTCTGGTCACGGTTCTCCTGCGGTACTCTGGAGAACAGATCTGTCCCAGCTCTTCAAGCTCTGTCTTGTCAGGAGGATGAGCGGAAATGACGAACGAGAACTCTGCACACACTTCTGTTTCAACCATTCACTCTGGCTTGGACGGATACGATCATCGAGTTACATGGACTCCATTAGCACCCCCCGCAGGAGACCTGCAGATTTACTGCACCCAGGAGACTTACAGTGGAACTCTTTCCTGTGACTCGTCATTTTGTTGACATTTGTTGTAAATCGGCTTGAGATTATGAGTCGGAAACTGACAGTCACATCTGTTTATGTCACCGAACAAGGACATTTACCCAATGCTAAATAAATATAGGTGGGGGGGGGGGTTAGAGGCAGGAGGCAGGAGTTTTCTGTAGTGTATGTTCTGACGAGGTCACAGTTTGACAAGAATTTAATAATAATTGAGTTCCTTATTTATCCCACAATGGGGAAGCTTTTAGTGCAAGTCTTTGCAGCCCACACAGCCTGCCACAGGAGGCGCCATTAGGGATGTATGGTTGCAACTCGGAGGCTGCCACAGGGGGCAGCATTAAATATGCGATGTAATCGCCTAAAATAGTTTGAAGTGAAAGTGAAAGTGTGGTGGTGAATTATTGTCATCACGCCACTGCACACAACCAAATATGGTCTTTAACCCAAACAGCTGCATGTATCGGTATCGGTTGATATCGGAATCGGAAATGAAGTGTTACGATATTGGCATATCAGATATCGGACATCTTTACTTAAAAACAGTAAATTAGGTGCAGAAATGACCCCAGCTTTATTTCCAAGACTTAATACAAAAATACAAATCAGTGTTTGAGACGAATGAAGAAAATACTGAAATTGAAATTAATATGACTCGTTCTGGTCCCGCTCCCCACTCCAGGAACCGCTGCGTTGGATGAGATGAAACGGTTTGACTGATGGTTTCCCTGACCATCTGAAATGGTCAGGATCTACTGAACCAAGGTTTGAGGATTTTACATTACTTGACGTTTAAAGTTGAAGGAGCACGTTTATTTTTGCATTTAATAATATTTGATTGTATAAAAGATGCGAATCAATGAAGCCATAGTGATGCTGATACAGGATAATTTTTTTTAATTCTTTTTTTGTAGCTTTACTATTGAAAAAAGTCTAAAAAATCAAACATAAGTTTTGATTTTTATACGTATAATATATATAACGGTCTTAACCCTGAACTGCTGCCTTTATATAATCCTTACACAGTGAGTGAATTGCTAAACTTATTGAGATCACAGTTGTGTGTGTGTGTGTGTTTTCCTGTGGTTTAACAATTAATATCCTGTGGTTTACGCTGCTCAGGGACCAGAGGAGATAATCTGAAACGTACACAGAGGGGGGAATTCATACATTCACTGAGATTTCATTAGTTCTGGAGCCGGTGAGAGTGTGCTGGACGTGTCCTCATACCGTCTCAGGAGGAGGAGGGGGACGTTGGGGTGCTGAATCATACGCTTCACGTTCAATGCAATAAGGCCGTAACTTATTCTGCTGCAGCGTATGAGGTGAAATGAACTGCCCTGCTGTCAAAACCAGAACAACCAGGGAAGGATGAGAGCGATGATGAGCGGCCTGTCAGGCCGTAATGAGGTGCAGAGACACTGGATACGCTCCGGGCTCACAGGGCCAAATCCTGAAAGGAGCCATAATTACAGTAAAAGCCACTTGAACCTAATGGTGACAGTGAAACAACTGCACCCCCCCCCAGCCCCCAGCCCTC
>NC_024307.1:7114949-7133821 GCF_000523025.1 Cynoglossus semilaevis | reverse complement strand
ACTGAGCCTTATTTCTCCTGTGTCCTTCACTCTGCCAAGGTCAAACCAAGGAGGAGCTAAAGTGTGTCTCTGGTCCGAGCGCTGAGGTGTTAATGGAAAAACCTGCGACCTCAATTAACATAATCAATTAAACACTCCAGTGCTCAGATCATACAGGAAGAGAACGGCAGTTGGCCGAGTTTTCCTTTGAACTGGAGAACGGTGTGGCATCGCTCCCAGACCTTTGACTGTCAAAAGAACAAGACGGTCACGGAGAACGTCGGCACTCCTGAGTGAAAGGAATCAACGTTTGAAACACATCATCAGCGGAAATGAAAAATAAACTCAATCTGAAAATATTTGATAATAAAAAGCTGACGGTAAACAGTACCTGCAGCTCAGATCCATATTTACTTGGACTTTTATTTAAATAATACCATTATTGGTCCATCCGTTCCTGATTTTCACAATGTATTCTGTCATTTTACCCAACAATTGCGTTAAAAAAACCCTTATGGAAATATACAGCGTGTCCACAGAGCCAACATCAGGTCATTACTTTGACAAATTCAGTCATAAGTTAAACCCTGGGGTGTCCATGTTTTTCCGCAGAGGCCAATTTTGAGAACCACACGCTGCAAAGGAAATAATTGCCTATAAAATACAGTGTTTCTTAATATTATTACTCGGTTTATTTAAAGCATTGAAGCTTTTACTGGAATGGCAACGTAATAAACACAGCCGTTTTTTTATTTATTTTATTTAAAGAAACGTTAGAGTACTGTGAGAGAATGATGGTGGTGATGGAGGGTAAAGATACTGCAGAAAAGCATGGGAACGACTGCAAATTATAAATTAATTGTTTAAATATTAAATGTCTGATCCTGGGGGTGGGGCATAAGAAGCAGATGACATTTTTATTAACTCAATAATTTGAACTTTTTTTACCTTGAGGCCCAATTTTTATCGTACAAAGTGACTTGGAGCCCAATAAATTATACTCAAACTCAAACCCATTTTTTTCATACTTATTGCTACATATTGCTACATCTATGGTTAAGAATCGGTTCTGCAGGAGAACTTTAACAAAGGTTTCTCACATGGAGAGCATTTCAGAAGTGAGTGTGAACTTGGCACAATTTCTCCAGCGATGTGTCGGAAATTTGGATCATTGTAATCAGTTGAAAATGTCTGTAAACAAAGGAGTCATTCATCCACGAGGGGCTGGACCCTGAGTTTATCCCACCTGTTCCTCAATCATGATGTCATGGCGGAGTGGAAAAAGTGACTCTCGCTTCAATCCCTTTCTGTGTGTGTGTGTGTGTGTTGCTATGACATGTTGTCAGTTCCTGCTAATACTCTGGATGTTTGTGGCTCAATTTTGACCAAGAATGGCTGCTCCGACACACCCTGCCCTCCCCCTCCGATTATAAATTCACAATTACTTTTTCACCAAGACTTTCTGCGTACAGTGTGACATCTGCTCCGGCCATTGTTCCGTGCGCAGCTGTCTGCTGGAAGCTAGGTTCTAAAGTGGAAACACATTGTGCAGGAGGGCCACAGGAATAAGATTTAAAGATCTTCATACGCGGCGGTGTTAGAAGCACAGCAGCCCCATCCAGCAGCTCTCCACATGGACGTGTCAGTCTGCGCAGTTTGCATGCAAACAAGCTCTATATTGAGGATGGGCTCCACTGGTGAAAGAGGCCACTGTTTTCAGTTAAATAAAGTCCTAGACAGCTTGTACTTTTCCCCACTTTTTCCAGTGGCTGCTACAAATAGAGGTCCCCTGCACAATTTCAAACTCTGTGTGATATAATAACAGAAGAATGTGGGTTATTTATTCAAAGAGAGCATTCATCACACAGGAGAATTTATTTATTTATTTATTTATTTTTTACCGGGTCAGTATTTCCATGCAGTGGTCCCTGATTCAAATGCATGGCGGTGACTCACCAGGTGCTCCACAGTCGTGGACTGTACCTGCTGAATGAGCCCAGTGACCCGGCTTTACAGTACAGCTCTCCACCGAGGTGGAGAAATCAGACTGACAGGAAAGGCAGATGGTAATGAAAGCAAGGAGACGCATGTGTGTGTGTGTGTGTGTGTGTGTGTGTGTGTGGAGAAGGGCACGACTGGTGTTGTTTGATCCTGCTGACCTCACTCACTGAGCTGCTGTGTCTCTGGACAGCAGATGTTCACTGGGGGCCTACTATGTGTGCGTGTTCATTTCATTTCATTTCATGTTCAGGGACATGAGGCCTAAGTATCCAGCCAGGGTCAGCCTGGGTCTGGGGCTCTTCATTTAGTAACTTGCCAGGAGACGTTGGAAGGCTGAAAGAATGTGTGAACACAGCCCAGATTGTGATTTAAAGGCTGCCCATGGTTTTGCCGCCGCCGCCTAAATACTATTTATACCGGTAGCGGTCCTGTCGGGGTAGCTGGGAAAAGGGCAGATTTTTTTTTTTTTTTTTAAATCTCAAACCACAGGAAAAACACAAGACTGCTGGGAGCAGAGGTTGCTAATTCTTTTTTAAGTATTGACAAAAATTCACGCATGAGAGAAAGTTTTCACTGTAGTTTCAGACTGTGACTAACAATAGATTTTTTTCTTCTGCTTCTTCTCTGCCTTGTTTCCCCAACAGGGTTTGGGAGTTACAATATGTGTTTCTTTGTTTTTACTGTAGGCTGTGACCTGTTCACACTGTACTGTAGACACTACTATTGTTGACTTATTATTCA
This sequence comes from Cynoglossus semilaevis, assembly GCF_000523025.1. Classification (NCBI taxonomy): domain Eukaryota; kingdom Metazoa; phylum Chordata; class Actinopteri; order Pleuronectiformes; family Cynoglossidae; genus Cynoglossus; species Cynoglossus semilaevis. The sequence goes on along the minus strand of NC_024307.1, from coordinate 7,131,100 downwards.
AACGTTTATAAAACTCAGGAAGAGAAACAAAAGGTCTTCTATCACCACTTTTGAACAAAACAAAAAGCCACAAACATGTGTATTTTATATATATATATATATATATATTTGAATATGTATATCCCTGCTGACATGTGGAAACTATTTTCTTTGTGCTATTAAATGTTCTATGCAGTAAAACCGGGTTTACTATAAACAGAGCTCCTTTTCAATGACTAAGAATGATGTGTAAACACTGCATGTTGCTTTACCAGTGTTATTAACTTCTCTCATCTCCACCTTAAAACCTATTGGTGCTAGAATAGAATGTTGCTTTTAAGGTCTGTCGGAATTAGTTGTACAACGTGCTGTTATTGTATTCAAAACACGTTATAATAAAGTGATGTTTTTAAACAAAACTATCGCTAAAATATTACACAATACTATTTATTCCAATTCTTAATATTTTAAAAAATATTTGTCAATTTAATTAATTGCCGACACATACAGTTTTTGCCTTTTTGCTGCCTTTTTTGTTGCCTGTTCCAAGGCCAAAGTTAAATTATGGTGGAACAACTGTACAGCTACGGTATCTTTGGCTGCTTAAGCTGCATTTTTCAGTTTCGTAGTCCAGTGTTTACTTACTTCTTATTTAACAATAGTTATTTATTAGGTGATCCTACAATCTTACAGTTGTTTATTTTGATAACTTAACGCTATTTCGAGATTTTTTTTGCAATTTATCGTCAAAGCTAAATGCGAAACAGTTTTTTTTGTAGAAAATGTTGTTGGAAATATTTAGCAGTCGTATTTCTAGTTTTTTGCTTTAAATTTAGTTATCTACATTTACTTATCATCGCACTTAAGTAATACTATTCATAAATATCAGAGGAGGAGAGTTTATTGGAACGTTTTTATGTTACGCTTGTTTAGAATTAGCTAAAATGAAACACTAATCCTTTTACCTTCGTAACATACCTATACAACAAGCGGTACGTGAAGGCAACACGGGTTCACGCCTATTGTAAGTCTTGATTGGCTACCGATTAACAGCCGACGCCTCTGATTGGTTGAGACGCATCCACTGAATCCCCTCCTCTACCTTTGTCAATTTCATGCGCTCTGGTTGAAACGCCTGCTTGTTGTCTCCTCAGGCTCAGAGGAAGGAGAAGTTGCGTGTCCCGCTCTGACGAAACGTAAGAAGAAACAAGGAGAGTCGTTTGGAAGGTTAACTTCCTTTCATGTCCCAAGGTGGAGCTGAATGGAAAGATAGTAGAGGTCGTGAAAGGCGAACCGGGGAAACCATCCATCACCTTGTGAGAACCGCGCCGTGCGAGGGGCGACGCTACTCCTGCTCCTTCTTCCTGAACCAACGTGCTGGACGGTGTGTGGAGCAAACAAGGGAATGACATAAACACAGCCAGAGATGGTTCACTGTCCGCGGGAGCTTTCGCAGACTCTTCTCACGTTGCTGCTGCCGCTGCTACTGTTGTGAACTTTCTGCCCTAACATTACCCGCGGGAGACAGAGACGGACAGGGAGGATTAAAGAAAGTCTCTCTTCGTCGTCCTCTTTTATTCTTGTCAGCAAAAAGGATTAATTATGCCGGACCAAATCACAGTCTCGGAGTTTGTGGCAGAGACAAATGAAGACTATAAATCACCAACTGCCTCTAACTTCACCACCAGGATGTCCCACTGCAGGAATACAGTGGCTGCTCTGGAGGAGGTGAGTACATATGGCACACAGTCTCCACGGATCTTGGCTCGGTCTCATTTGATAAACATGTTTGATCGTGAACATTCAGTGAAATCCTATCCAAATAAAAACCAACCCTCATTTGGAAAATGAGTGATCAGAACGGATAGGATTAGAAATACAGAGGCAGCTGATGTTGGTGGTGATGTTGGACAAAGACTGTAAGTGATGAAGCTCCAAGGCAGGACAAAAAACAAAAAAAAAAACAAACAACAAAAACCTCAGAGGTCATTTGTTTGAAAAGCTCGATAGACTTTAAGATGATTTTGCAACAGTAGAGGATGTGAAGGCAGATGAAGGCAGATGATCTGTTGTGATACCTTCTAATGAGCCATTATATCCACAGCCACAGTCAGTGCAATAAAAAAATAAACTATCCTCACTCATACTTCCTCTTATCTTTAACACTGTCTTCAGTGTCCCATTAAGTCATCATTTATCAAGGCTTTTTATTGCTGTGCATACTAAAGTGTGCCATTATACGGCAATGTACATTTAAAGTCGAATTGGGTTCTTGTCCCCTGAAGCTGCAGTCAGTCAGATCAGGGATGGTGGACCGTAATCGAGCTACAGATCGAGACTAGCAGTTTGATTAAGTTAGACCTACAACAAGGACAAACTAAAGGTCCATTTCCACTGCAGGAACTAGTAAAACTACAGACATGGTAGACATGTTCCGGTTGGACTCAGCAAAAAAAAGACTTGAAAAGTCGGACACTGTTGAGGTGGATAGCCAGAGAACCTGCTGGACTTACCCTAGTCCAGTGTTTGCCAACTGTTTTTGTGTCACGGCACATATTTTTTTAATTAAAAAAAACCCATCTGAGAGATGGCAACACCACATTGACAGGTTACCAACACTAAGTATGTTCTGTGCCTGTGCAAGCCATAATTGCATTCTTTCCAGCAGGGGGCAGCAACCCGTATCTCATCATGGGAAAGTCAATAAAACAATCCTGTTGGTTTGTTCCAGATGGCTGTTAAAATGTCCGTCACTACAAACATGCAGATTGGGGATTAGGATAATTGGAGGATTAGTTTAATGAGAGGTTTGGGTTAATTAGACAATTGAAATAAAACATGGGATTAAGTGTGAGTGTAAGTAGTTGTTGGTCTGTATGTGAACCTGTAACGGACTGTCAAACCTTCTAGGCTGTAACAGCCTAATTCACTAACACTGTAGGTGTCGCCAATCATCAGGATGGTGTGGTTCAGGCCTGTGGTGTCTGCAACTACGAGGGCTGTAAGAAAATATTGATACACTGAAATATTGCAATATTTTATTTTATGATATGTATTGAGATTCTACAGCTCTCCTTCAGTTTCTTTTTTCAAAATTGACAAATAACATGAAAATATTCACGGCGTTGATTGTTTGTCTTTTGCATTTATTTCTTCTCTAGAGATTACAAATGCAATTAAAAATTATAATTTTAATAACCTGATTTTAAGTGTGTAACATCAGTATGCGTTTAATATGCTGATAATTTTCCTACAATTAAATAATAATACAAAATTCTCTATATATATCTTTATATATTTTACCAATATATATCTTTGTGCCCATAGTATTGCAGTGTATTGCAGTATGTTGTTACCCATGTATTGTAGCACCAGATTCTTACCAAAACACACCCCTACAGCTACCACACAATGAGAAGTGCTAAGGACAGTCTGAACATTCATGACATTTAATAATTATTTCTTTGGTGCAGCATTCTAAATTTAGCCAAACATCAGGTGTAACATGTAATCTGTAAAAATCCAGGTATGATTAAATTCCAACCACACTGTAGACGGTGTGAAGGAAGGACAGCTGTCTGACCAGTGACGGTGTCCTGGTCTAATGACTTTTCACGCCGCTCCGGCAGCATAAATGATATGCCTTTGCCTCATGTCTCCATAGTCCGTCTGCGTGCACAGAGAGCACTTTGTGTTCCCTCTTCTAACTCGCAGGTCATCAGGAGGAAGGACACTTCCGCCTTGTTCCCTAACAACCCTCCCTCCCTTGTTATAGTTTCCCTACTTTGTGTAGCAGTGCCTCGCCCCGGCCTGGTAGTAAAAATAGCATTCTTCACATGAGCGTCACGGTGCGTTAAGTGTGTTAGTGTGTCTCTGCTTTTCAGTGTGCTCTTGTTAGAAGTTAGCTCGAAGGTGACACACACAGAAACTGGATTCTGTCCTTTGGTTCCCATGAGGAAAAGTTTGAGTCATCTCTTTGTGGGTTTTCATTGTTAAAACAAATGCCAGGACGCTCGATTAAATGTGCAGATATGAGATAAGTCTTTGCCAGGCTAAATTCAGTTTGACCCACTTAATCCACGTCAGGGCTTAGTGTCAGCTTCACCTTAAGCTTCCCTGATCCCCTGTACGTAGATGAGGGTGTTATCATCATATTTAACTGGTGGAAGATTAAATCAGGAAGTGGGACGTTCACCTGCTCAGGCTAACGGGTGCTCCGCTCCTGCTTTAGCCCAGTGCTGTTTCACATGGATCAGTGAATATTGCTGGTGCGGGTTGTTTTAAAATAGCGTTTCATCTGGTGCAGAATGCTGCTCTTCAGTAAAAGTAGCTAAATGAGTGTGTGTGGATTACACCGGGCATCGGATCCGTTTCATCAGCTTTTGTTGCAGTTTCGCCGCTGCCGTTGAAGCTTGTGAGTTGTTTTTAGAGCAGCGTGTTTTTGTTTCACATTGACCTACCCACGCTCAAGCTGAGGCGACACAAGCCCTTATTGTTTAGACAACAAGCCCTCTCTCACTTTTGTCTGTTTGACCAATTAAACACTGCAGTGAGTGGAGAACACTTCCACCTATTGTCTGTCTGGCCTGCTTAATTCTCATACAACACACTCACACACACACACAACCACATTTACGTATGTACACAGGGCAGTTCTAACCACCAGCAGGTGGATTCTTGGAGCCTGGAGAATTGTGATGACACTGTGAATTCATAAAGGTGAAAAAAGAATCACAAAAACACCCGACTTTCAGCTGTTTTCAGCACCGCACTCCACATTGTGCTGATTCGAGCGTTCTGTAGAACAGCAGTGTTGGAAAAGTAGAACTCACTGGCTGTTTTTTTTACACTTGCTGTCACTTTAGGACAGGGCAGACAGGAGCAGCGCTCTGCTCTGTAATGACACAGAGGCCTGTGGTATTATTTCAGAAGATGCTTTGTGTTTTGGGGATTCACCACCACTGAGTTTATACAATGGACTGACGGCCTTTTGACAGACTCGCACACCTTGAAGACTCCGTTGTTCGACCTTTAATCGTGACTTATCCTCCGTTTTCAACTAAATAAGATTGCAGTGTACACAATACCCATTAAAGCTAACTTAGTTTTCAACTAAATAAGATTGAAGTGTACACAATACCCATTAAAGCTAACCTGGGTCTTGTGATTGAAACTAGATTTTTTTTTTATGCTGTGAATCAAAGGATCAGCAGCCATGTTTTTATTATCTCCAAACCAGTGGAGCTCGTTCCGTCTTCCTCTGGGCTTCACACTCACAACCAGCTTAGTACATTTATTCATAACTAAACGATTTAAGGAGTGTACTTGAACAGACGTTAATTGTTTACAATGGGAGTAACTTGCTAAACATGGCAACTGTTGTTCTGACTGTTATTCGAATGTAATTATAATAAATGTTCTTTGCTGCTTCATCAGATTTCCAAGAACAACAGTGAGTAAGCAGAGAGTAAGTCAGGGGTGTCCAATAAGTAGAACGCGGTCTACCAGTTAATCCAAAACAGGATTGCAAGGAGATCATGAGCAATTAAAATAAGGGATGCATGATAACTTTTTTTTCTGATACCAATAACCAATAACTTTCTCCTTCCAAAGGCCGTTACAATATCCAATAACATACCTGGAGATTTGAACGACTAGTGAGCAAAAGTATTTTGAAGATGTATCATGACATCAATACCATAAACAAACCCAAGAACAACCACACCGTGGTGCTGACGAAAATATATATTATCGGGGCTTTTTGTCACGATATTGGAATGACATCCTGATATTGTGCTTCTAATTATCGGCCTCATAATTATTGTACACCCGACCCCTGGCCCTGTGCCCCTGTTGAACACCACTCGTCTTCCTCTCAGTGAGTCTTGAAGAATTCAGGAGTTTACTCACCCCCAGTCTATAAGTCTTTCTTTTCAATTCACTATAGGTTATTTTGGAGTTTTTTCTTAATAAGTCAACGTGTGCTCAATAGTGTGTCAAAAACTCCACTTCAGTGACCCCACAAGTTCATCTGCAACAAAGCTCCAGTCCTGGGGGCAGTGCTGCCCTCAGTGTTAAACACTAATGTTGTAGAAGATTCCCTGTGCTTTTGTTTCAGCCAATAAAAATCTCACGTGTGTGTCTACACACTGTCTGTCTAAGAACAGAAACTGGCAGACAATCGACACGGGTTTATTTTTGCTTCTCTGAATTCTCCAGTTTCTGAATGTAACCAGACGGAGAAAAAAACCCATAAAATGATGTGATCCATCCATAGGAACAAAGAGTGAGATCATCCAGTCCTCACTAAGGTACTGTATTAGGACCGGTCCATTTGTCTTGAAGCTCTTTACACATGTGTGATAAACATTTGTGTTATAACCTGCAGCTGCAAAGCAGCCATCAGTACTTGTTGAAGACCGGCTTGTGAAGTGGCAGTAATACTGTACTTTGATTGGGTATTGTCATATAAAGGGACACACAATACGTCTCCTGACTTGACAGGTACAGTAGAGGCTCTGGTAATATTGCACTGCTGAGCTCCATATAACACTGTTTGACACAGATATGAGCATAGTCATACACTATGAAGAGTTTATACCTGACATGTGTTTATAAGAGGTGACAGAACTGATTACCAATCAGCTAAGTCAGTGGAGCTCAAGTTAGTTACAATAAGTAAATACCATTAAGTTTCTTATGACCCCGATGATAACCTCTCATCTGTTCATACAGGAACCCCTTTTTATATCTCTCGACTTGACATTTTTCAATCTGTTCATACAGGAACCCCTTTTTATTATGTCAAATCTTCACGATCCAATTTGCAAGTCAGGGTTATCTTCACACACTGTCACTGTGATTTTCTGTGGGATCTGTGGAGTGAAAAAAAAATAGTGGGTTTAATTGAGAATATGAGTTGAGTTAATCTGGGTAAACTCACACACCCAACACATAATTTGACTCCTGAGTATGTAAAAGAAGAAATGTATGTGTGTAAATATATATCCATGTTGTCCTTTCACGGCCCATTAATGGCACAGAAGGAAGTCTGTGGGGTGGGGGGAGTATGTGTAGGGTCCTGTGGACTAACATCATTAGTCTCCTGTCCAGCCTTTATTTAATCAGGCTCAGATCACTCATGCCGGTATGCCAGCTATGCTGCACTGGTAATGCTAGTTGCAACACTCCTTCTTGGTGCTGAGAGATTATTAGGGAGCACCTCCAGGAATGGCAATGGCATTTACAACACGCACAGATGGTTCTCCCCGTTCTCCCGGAGCATTGAGAGTTCTTCTGATGGTGGTGTCTAACAAGTTAATGTGACTTGTGAAACATTAGGAAGATCTTCTCTGAGCCCATGAGTGTTTAAACACATTTGGTGTCTGCAGGCTGGTAGAGGCTCAGGCTTCACAGCTGTTTTTATTGCTCTATTAACTCTAGTCACTCAGTTCTAAATTGCTTGGTTGCATGTTTTTAAACCCTAGGCTTTAAAGATTTTTTTAAAAAAAGTTTTTACTGTTAAATCTAAATGGTAAATTGACCGTCCACTTAAGAATGTTTTCTTTGTTAACGCTATTTTATCCATTCAATGTTGTTTGCCATAGACCGTAAAATATTTTTTTCCTAGGATGTGCCAAAAATCAGTAATAAAAAAATTCGATTTAACTGAAAGCAAACCGCAGCTGTTGCCCCTGAGCTTTCATTTAATTGAAGAATCATCTCAATGTCCTTAAGGCTTCGCAGTTCTATGTTTGTTATCATCCTCAAACAGGCTTTGACCGGGGCGTATTTACAAAGCTGCAGGCCGCCTAAGAGATCATCTGAGGGTGAAGGTCACGATCCTTTAGCAATCGATTCCAAGCAGTGATCTCTATTTTCCCTGATGGGCTTTGGGAGTTTGGATACGTTGTATTTCCGTCAGTCAGGATCTTGGTTGGACAGCGCACGTCCTGTTGTATTTTATTCAAGTTGGATGAAATCCATAAAGGCCCAGACAGTCGAGTCTGTTGAAGTGTATAAAGGTGAAGGGGGGCGGGGGTTGGCTGCTCTTGGTCCAACAAAGAGGTTAAGGGCTCTGACACTGAGGGCACTGAGAATTAATGGGAATTTAAAGTTCATCTCATCCATCAGAGTGTCTCAGCCCAGATTGCCTGGGATGTCTCCTGTCCATGGCTATTGTTAAAAGGAAGACCGTGTCTCTTCATTAATGAACTCCTTCACTGATTTCTAGTCTGGGTCGCTCATCTGTACTGCGGCCAGTGTGGGGTGTTAAAAAAAAGAAAAAAAAGAAGGGTGACTGCTCACAGCTGTGCTGTCCTGACGTCGCCATTTTTCTCAGAAAATGAAAGTGTTGTTGAGCTGAAGTGTTGTTTACAATTTCATTTGTTTTTGTCAATTTTCGTGTGATTAATGAAAAAACACAAGTAAATCTGGGAAATTGTTTTTTCCCCAAGTGTCCATTCACAAATTCACAATTTCCTGTTGGCCGTCTGCAACCTGGTTTAAACAGTTCTGAGTCCAGGTGGTTTCAAAGATGCAGCATTAAAGTGAAGCAAACCAAATAAAGATGTGAATTTTTTTGGTGTTTGACAACCAATCAAACTTTTTCTGGTGTGTCAGCCCATAGTCATTTCTGCATTTTTATCTGACAGTAATATGTTGAAAATACCAATGTGCGAAACACCCAGTGTTGGGCAATTCACTGACAACTTGTGCTTTGGCATCTTCCCTGTATCTGAGTGTAACACCTTCACTGTTTATGTGTCTGTAAATAGAGGCAGAGAAACTCCAGCCTGAAGCACTAAAAGTGTTTCCTCTCAGACTGCAGCACATTTGGTCTTTATTTCTCAGCTCCTCCTTCAAACATGTTTCTTATCAGCCTCCCGCTAGTTTACTAACCGATCTGAACACGTGCCTTGTAGTTGACAAGAAAACTTTAACAAGTTTTTAAACATTACAGCCCTTTAAATTTAAATAAATGTACTCAGACTTGTTGGTCTGAGGTTTCTTTAGTGTCTACTCTTCACTTTGAAGCTTCCATAAATGTTAGTGTTCAGGAACTGTAGAGAACCAGGAAGTAAACTTCAGTTCATTTCAAAGTCATTGAGGAACTTTAGAGGACACTTAAAAAAAGAAGTACCAGTACTAAGTATTAAGGCCATCAGGCTCTTGGGTAGAGCAAAAAATCCCAAACAGAGACTGGAGTTCTGTACCAGTCTTTCTCATTGTAAGGTGTTTAAAAATAGGCTTGTGTGGATGACATGAAAGTTTGCTTCTCTAACACTTAAAATGATTGCAGTTGGCGTTGTCATCCAAATGTGATTTCTGGCAGCTGGTGGTCAAGGCTGTGGTCCAACAGTGGTCTTTGTTGCACTCCCTAAGGAGCTGTAAAGGCCCAAGTGTCCCGGTGTTAAAATACCATAAAGCTCGTAAGTTGATGGGATGTTTAAGTAACTCAGGAATCTGACGCAAAACCATGAAAAGGAATCCTACCGGCTGTGAAGTTCAGGCGTCGACACGGTGTACTTTTCAGTGTCGTGTTCTGTACTTCTGCCTTGCTACCTCAGCTCTGTATTACTTAGGCATTTCCCCTGTTTTTTTCCCTCTGCCGTACACTTCCACTGAACCTAAAGGCTGAAGGTTTCCGTGTGGCCTTGGGTCAAGATGAATACACTGTCTGGAGGGCAGAGAAAATCCTACAACCACACAAGTTAGTTGTGGGCTAAATGGAACCAGCCTCTGTCCAAATATTGACTTTACCAAGTCAGCATGGAGCAAAGTTGTGAATAAAACACTTGAATTATTTCTTTGGATGGACTGTAACACGTACGTTTAAAACCAAACAATTATATTCATAACGGTGATCAGCTTGACTTCAGGTCTTGTTTGCTTTTCTGTCTTCTCTGTAATACCTTCAGGGCTGAACTGATGGTGTCATGTCCATTTACCACCACTGTACCACATGTGAAGCTGAAGACAGCAGCTCGGTGTCTGGCCGAACGCTGACCATCAGAAAAAAAGTCGGCGGTTTTTAATGCCACACCTGCAGAAAGGCTGACTTGTCTCATTCTGAAATGTAGCTGCACCCATGTAATGTGGTGTTTTATTTATTTTCCTTCAGGGACAGACTCCACAGATTGCTTACATGTGACCAAACATAACGCCTGCCAGTAAGGATGGGGAAAAAAAGTTTGGGCCAGTATATCAACATTTCACTTCAGTGTGTCGTTACAGTACTTTATGCTGAAAATTATTTGCCCACTCTGTTAACACCTCAAAATGAAGCCACCTGCTGCAGTGCTGGAAAATGCTTAAAAGAAAATACTGTTCCTTATATGGTCATGGCTTGAGTAAAAGAAGTCAGTGTACTGTATATCAGTGCATCACCATGTGTCTCTGATTTCAGCGTCCCAAAAGTTATATTCATCTTTACTACGCTGTGATGGTTTACTGAACCTCTTTTGTTATTCTAGTCCTGCAGTGAAAATAGTTGTTGGTTGCAGCTTGTGGGAAAGGGCATTGAAAATGAGGTTTTTGTTGCGACTTGATGATACCACAAACACATTCAAGCAGTGTGATGCCTTCACAGAGGCCAAACCGCTACAGAAAATAATCCTCTCTATATGTTATTAACCTGCCAAAAGTTATCAAGGCTTACATTTACCAAAGTTCAAGTTGTGAGAATTTCAAAGATCAAGTGTGTCATATTTGTTTGAACATTTGCCTTCGTTAGAAATCTCTTGTGATTCTGGATAGTTGTCAGTCATAGGAGTTCACCCAGAGGTCCTGACACTGAGACCGGGATAATTAATACGCAATAATAAACGGAAGGTGTGGTGTTTTCCTAGCTAAGTGGAATTTCTTAAACATCCAAAACACCAAAATAATATTCATAATTGTAAGATTAATTTATAAACTTGCGAGAACTACTTAGCTTGCTTGCCAACAGCAGAAAAAGTTTTCCTCTGGGCCTTGGTAGAGAGGAATAAAAGATTGGCAAATAATTCATCGCTATTGCTTTATGAGTACTGCTTAGCTGGCAAAAAACTAACTAAATAACTAACCTCCGCATTTGACCTTTCACCTTGACATTACTGGGATATTCAAGTTCCAGTGAAGGTCAAAAGTGTAATCATATGTCATTTAATACCAACATGTCATTTACGTAGTCCGACAACACCACTAGTCGTACTTTCTGACCTGATAATTGATCCCACTTGAAAATTGAAGAATGGAAAACACCTGAGTCTCACTGATGGTTTGACATCGTGTTTAAACTGTGCAGTGAATAAATGTGATTAATTCACTTTAATATTCATAGAAGTTTTACAAAAGAACGATGGAAGTTTTGCTGTTTTCTCCCAGAGACTAACTTTGTAACGACTTTGTAACGTCATACATCATGCCAGCACATATGTTGTACCCACACAGACATTAAATAAATTGGATAATTACATCCACGTCTGCTGCCTTGTTGTTGCCAGTTTTGCTGTAAGTGGTAGACACTGATTTTACACACGACTCTTCCACACGCAGGACGTAAAGGGTCTAAAACGGTTGGGGAAAAAAAGTTACAATAAAGGCCCTCCACTGTGTGTGTTTGCGTGGGGCCTGGGTTGGAAACCGTACATGGTGATGACAACTATAATACTGTACGCGCTGTGGATTTATTGGGCCGTCTTTGTTAAATTTGGACACGCACTCTGAGTGTCGTAAGGCAATGGGGCCTTTGAGGGAAAGCAAGAAAGCTTCTGGCTAAGTAGACATGCTGTCATCAGCAGATAGTTTGTCAGAAGGAACAATAGGGCTGAGTCTCTGTCTTGTCTGTCACTCACTCCAGCATGCAATCATTCAGGAATGTCTTTCTTCTTCAGAGACCAGAAAAAGATGCAGGGAACTCTGTGACGTAACTGGCTTATTAGCTGAACTTGCTTTTGTTGACATCCTCGATGGTGTGTTTTCTTCTCTGCTCTTCTGTTCTGCTCTACGTTAACACAGTGATAACATCATAATCTAGGACATAAAAAACATCAGAAGAGTCTGACTTTTGCTTGGGAGCCACAATGAAGTGCAAAATGTGCCAAAAAACCCCAGCATAAATGGAAAAAAAAAACAAATTTACAATCCAATGTATGGTGTACAACTGGCAAAAAATTCTTCAAGGTACAGCGATTGCCAACTAGTTCCAATATTCTAGTTCTTCTAATTTGAAACCTTTTTAAAAAAAAATTAAGTTGTGAAATTTGAAACCTTTTTAAAAAAAAATTATAGGGGATGGAGAGAAACCACAAAAAACTGCAGGTCGAGGGCGTTGTAACCCGAGGACCCCCTCTAGTTGAGATTTTGGCACAACCCAATGGGATTGAGGATTAGTTGCAATCGAACCTCTGACATTCTGCATAGCAGGTGGGGACCCAACCACTGACCCACCTACCATTGTCTCTGACTTGTCTGTGTGTTCGTTTGTCTGAAAGCACTTCCTCTCATCCTTACTTATTGGACTTGTACATTGTGTTAGTTGTACTTGGTTATCACTTCAGTTCCCTCAGATGGACAGGCTGTATCTGTACACACCACATGGACGTGAGTTGGGTTTAATCCTGTGAATGTCTGTTCTGCTTCTATTCTTTTTCTATATCATGACAAGAAATGGATGGAGAATGTTTAATCCTGTGAATGTCTGTTCTCTTTCTATTCTTATATCATGACAAGAAATGGATGGAGAAGTAAAGGTACTTTGCGTCGAGTGGAAAAACATTATGGAAGAACGAGCCCTGAGTTTGCAAGTTTCTGTCACTTCCACACTTCCTATTTTGAAGACTTATTTTCTGTATACAGTGAATGTTTCTTTTCCCTTCCTGGAAATAGTTGTGGTGACTGTCAGGCCAACAGGAAGTGGTTGTGTGGACCTAAAAAAAGGGAAAACTGAAGGGTTGACTTCCTTCTTTCTCTCCGTCATTTGCAGAAGAGCAGCAACAGTTTCTATGATTACAACAGAAACACTGTAAAAACATGTTTACTTGATGTGGTGCAAAGTTGACTAGAACTTTTGGGCTTAGGTGTCGCTATTTTGTTTTCATATTTGATCTTGAAATTTTGACTAATATCGGCTCGATACTGATCCTGGATATCGGATCGAGCCAACGCTAGTATTTAGTTGAACAGTTGACTTAGTTGACTTACCTCCAGTCATTTACAGAACACACCTTTTCATTTGACCGGTTCTAGAGTTGATCACCGGATACACATTAACCTTCGGTTCCGTACCATGAATAAATGACTCTCTGTCCTGGGATGACGGGCAGCACCAGATGGTGCCTTTCTGTAATCGTTGTCATTGATGAGGATGATGCTGATGAAGATTGCGCCAATGATGATGTCATGTATTAGCAACCCTAATTTAATCCACCACCCCCCCCCTCCCAGTTGTACTTAAGCCCACTATAATGAGCAGGACAGAGAAATCAGAGCTGCTGTAATTTGTTTACTGTAAGCTGCTGTGTGGAAAAGGGGAACTGCTGACATTGCAGTAATGTCATAAAGGGTGTGCTTGTGAAGCACCCCCAGCCCTGCACTCAGACCGGGTCTATTGTGTGAACATCTCAGCCGTGATCACGTGGGGCTGAAAATGCTGGGGAATTTCCCCTTTTTTCCTTGAAAAGAAGTTTTTTTGGTTCAAAAGTCTCTCATCTCAGAGCAGAGCCGAGCTGCAGACCTGAAGGTGGTCTACTGCGAAGTGAACGTTCATTTCACTTTAGCGTGGAGAGTGAGTGTCAGACTGGGAAAGTGTTAAAGTGATTGAAGAGTCTTGAGTGAGTGAGAGAGAGAGAGAAGGAGAGCGAGAGAGAGAGAGATTTAGGGCCTGCAGTTTGTGGTGCTCCATTGCTTTATTACCTCACTTGGCTGTTTCCTTCACTCGTCTTCCCACTTTTCCCATTTGACCACTTTGTGCAGATTGAAAGTGTCTGCCGGAGCGTGGTACAACCAGACCGTGTTGGTGTTGGTGTTGGTGTTGGTGTGGGAGAAAAGTGAGGCTCTGGGTCCGTCAGGTGTTCAAGTAACTGTTTATGTTTGGTAGCTATAGTAGCTGCACAAATTTGTTGAACATAAAAGATTGATCTCTTGTTGGGTCATAAATCGTCAAAAATTTTGGAACTGAGATTTTTATTAAACATTATTACCGTATAATAAAATGTGGCCACATAGTTTTTTTTAAAATATCATTTGATACTTCCAACTTTCATTACATTAGTATTTATGTGCAGTGTGTGAGTTCTGACCTCCAAAAATCGAGTTACGTCGCACCATAGGAATCGAACTCCGACACAAATCGAGGACTCCCTGTAATACATGTCGCCCTGACATGTAGTATTCTGGCAGTAAAGCTACATATGACTATATGTGCGAGCGTGAATGTACAGTGTTGATGTGTTCCCAACAGCTCAATGGTGGCCATTGTGCATTTTCTCCTCCTTTTGAGATCTGATATGTTCCAGTGAGAAGTGCAGCAGGGAAGTGTGACTCCAACTTTGACCCAGTAGGACTTACTTAACAAAGTTTTTTTTTTTTTGAAATCCCCCTCCTGTTCTCAGGAGACTTCTCACTCATCACTTATACAGTAGCACATTGTCTGCTCTGAACCTCCAGCTTCTCGTCGGGTTGCTGTGTGTGAGTCTGGGATTAATGAGAATGTCTGGAGGAGTGAGATGTATTTAAACACTATATATATGATGTTTTTAACAACAAAATGTTCCTTGATGTAATTGACCTCAGCTGCTCACTTGTTTTTATTCCACACGCGATTACACTTAGAAATACCCAGCCACAGCTGTTTAGGCACAAACTCTAACACAATAACTGTCAGCCAGGGCCTCTGGTTTATTTTTAGCTCTTTCTTGAATTATTCATTACTCTCAGCCAGTACGGAGATGACACAGAGGAACACACAGAGCTCATTTCACATTCAGCATTCACATATTTAACACGTGAAGAGCAACAACTGTGAGAGTTTAAGTGGCCAAAAGCTGAACAACAGTTTATAGACAATTTACTACAGACAGTTTAATGATGCTCCACAGAGAAGTGGCTTTATTTAAATGTCTGATGTGTGTTGTTGTTTTTTACCATGTTATACAGAAAAAGGTAGAACCGAAGACTGACAAATAATTACGAATATACTCTCATAATTCTACAATTTACCTACTTTAATTCTAAATTTTGTACATATGTCAACGCAATCTTCAAACACCTACATTTAATCACCACAAATTAAATGTGACGTAACTCTTAATTTGTAACTGTTAATTGAGACTGACTTGCACTTGGGAACCATAATTATTAGAAAATGTTCCCAAAAAAAAAACAACACAAATACAAGACTATTTTAATACATTTATGGAAGATGGAGACTTAGATCGAGGACGTCGTAAATCCACCACTCCCTGTAATTTAAATTTCAATCATTTCTGTTGGAGCCGGGTGTCTCTTAATCATGCTAGGAGCCGAAATTTTAAAAGTTGTCAGTCATTCTGGGTTAACATTTTTTGCTCAGTCTATTCCAAATGTAAACGTACATGTGATGAGAATTGGAATTCATAAAAGAAAAATTGTGAATTTCTTTTGCTCTCCTCAGACTCTAAGGAAAAACATTTATTTTAAAACAACCATACACATAATAAGATGATGAGGTGGGCCACATTTGGCCCACGGGCCTTGAGTTTGACATATGTGTATGGGAGGTACCACTGTTTACTCTTGTGTCATTGTTTCTGTTACCATTGATGTCATTGATGATTTGATGCTTTTTATCCTCAAATGTTCAATGTTCCATCTCTGTGACAGATATTTAAAAATAAATATATATAAATATGTTGATACTGAAGGTTGTTTTTTTTTTTTATCGTTGCTCAGGCTCTGGACGTGGATCGAAGTGTTCTGTATAAGATGAAGAAATCTGTCAAAGCCATTTACACGTCTGGTCTGGGTGAGTCGTCCTAACTCATGTTCCTGATTTCATTATTTTGACCTTTTTTGACTGTGATTATTTTTTATTTTCACATAGTAAGACTAGAATTAACAGTCATTTGCATGTGCTGCGCCTTCATTTCTCCTCTCTGTGTGGTGTTACCATGCTCATTGTGGTGGGCCGTGCCAGTCTTGGGTGTTTCCAG
>NC_024307.1:7095188-7114847 GCF_000523025.1 Cynoglossus semilaevis | reverse complement strand
TTTGCCTCTTTTGTGGCCATAAAATCTCAGGATGCCATCGTTTGCTGCCGTTTGTGTATCAGGTGAACCTGTTTGGTTTTCTCACAGTGTTCGGCTGCCAAATGAATGCCCCCTTTGTCACATGGCCTTCATTTAAATGTCCGCACACGGTCCTGCAGGTTACACTTGTTTGAGATAAGTCTCACACGGCTGAAAGCTGTTATTATAATCAACTGTAGTCTGGGAGGAAGTGACCTGAGCCGGTCTAAATTTCCGTTGGTGTTTACTGTATAAACAGAACCTCTTGTGGAAATAACCCTGCCAAGGTCAATAGTTACACGTGCTCTAAGATGATAGCATTAAAACTCAGGCAGATTCTTTCAGTCTTAACGCATGGGAATTTTTATTCTGTTTTCTGAACGGAACTTCTGAGTGACCTTGGACGTCTGCAGGAAGAGACAGGGACTTTATCGCACGTCAGTTATGAGTGTATTATGTTTAACATGTAGTTTAATAGGCAGTATTATAATAGACAATACATATATTTCTGTAATGTGATTGAGTTTTTTATCAGACAATACATATATAAATTTCTGTAATGTGATTGAGTTTTTTATTATTATAAAAACTCAACAGAAATTAAAAATTTCAACAGACTTTTTCCTCATTAAAGTAAATAATACATTAAATTGAAAATATCAACATAAAGCAAAATAAGAATATAGTTATACATAAAATGTAAAATCTCAAAATGAGATAAATTAACTAGACAAATTACCTTGTCTAGTACACATTAGTACAGATGCACGTTATGCTCTGGTGGGCCGCATAAATTGACGTGAGGAGTCAGATTTCGGCCCGCGGGCCTTGAGTTTGACACGTGCTCAAACCAGTAACAAAACACACAGGCTGTAGAGGTGGATTTTCTGAAACTCGTTTTGCTAAATAAAATCCTGCGTGTTGAGAAAGTGAAACCTAAAGTCAGAGGCTGTTCTTTTCCTTTTCTCTGTGGAGCAGGCAGAGTTGAAGCCTGAATAATGATGCACACAACGGGGAGCCTGGACGCTGACTGCACAGACAATGTGCTCATGGTGTCATTGGCTGTCATTCTTCAAACCCTGTGGGGATATTTTTGGATACTATAGCAGGAAATGGAGAGGAGAGGAGAGGAGAGGAGAGGAGAGTAGAAGAGAGGAGAGGAGAAGCTGCACCGGACTGTGACAGGAGTTTGTGGGTAATATTAAAGTTCTAATTACAATACTGAAAAAAAAAACTGCACCGGACTGTGACTCTGTAATAAAATCTTTTTTATTACCAGTTTGTGGTCATAATAGTGTAAAAGACAGATGATTGGAGGAGGAGAAAGAGATGGAGAGCAAGATTTACCAGTGAGCCAGAGAGTCCTGAGTGGCTGCAGACACCCGTCAGGCTGTCAGCTGCAGGGTTTTGATGAATAAACTAGTGGCAAAGTCCTGAAGGCAGAACAGAGCTGCCAAAGCTGCTGAATACAGACCTCGGAGCAGACAAGTGAACATTTTTGTATCTGCTGTTGCACCCTTCAGCCTCAGTGATTGGCTGCCACATATCCCAAAACCTTTTTATGGATAAACATCTAACAGAACAGCACTGAGGGGAGTGTGGAAAATAAACGAGTAAACACACAGAACTGGTGTCAGAGAAATTAGTCACCTTGGACCAGGGCTGTCAAACTTAATCGGATGTGAAAACAGTCCATGTTGGAAACCAAACAGAATTTTACAGTCTAGTGCAGAGAATGATTGATGATGAGAACAGAAAAATTGAATTTGAACAGACTACTTTTTTTTTTCAACACAAATGAAAAAAATTGCCACGTAGTGCACACATGCAGAATCTGACCACTGTAGTCAACCGATCCAGTAAACATCAGTATAGACTCCATACAATAGACCAGGGGTCACCAACTATATGTATTTGTTTGAGGGCCAGGATATTTCTGGACTGACCCCTAGGGGGCCGGACACTCAGAGAAACTGAAAAAAAAAATCAAATTTTTGTCTAATATTATTATTTGATGTCGATGTTGGAATCCAGTCGTGGCTGGATTGGATAGGTCGGGCGGGCAGGATTTGGCCCGTGGGCCAACAGTTGATAATCAGTGCCATAGAGTTATTATTATTTAAAACATCCACATGCATGTTTAGCTCTGCTGGGCCACATGACCTGAGATGGTGGGTCAGTCAAAGTCGGGACATCGTCAAGATTTACCAGCAGTTTCTGTTCTTTATTAAATAAAGACAATCTGTCATTTCTTCGATGTATCAGTATCTTTATTTTCTCAGAGTCGCCGTGGAGATAACAAAAGGTTAAAGGTCAGCCGGACATTATGATAGCCGGAGTCAGAGTGTCAGCAGACCAAGACTGATAGGCTCAGGCTCACATGGGCTGTGTATGTATGTGTGTGTGTGTGTGTTGGTGACTGTGGGAGAGACACTGAGAGGAAGCAGAGGTTGGTCTGCTACCTGGTGATTACAGTGTGTGTGTGTGTGTGCGTATGTGCGTGTGTGATAGAAAGGAGAATTTCCACAGTATTCCTCAGGAATGTTTGATTGGTCTCTGTGTTTGAATGTGTCAAACTCGAGGCCCGTGGGCCGAATCTGGCATTCATTTTGTGTGGCCCACCAGAGCGCCTCATGTTTAGGTCTGTGCTAATGTGTACTGGATATGTTGTACGCAAAGGTAAAATGTAATTTTACTTCTCTCACTTCAATTAAATTTATCTGTAACAATTTTCCTATTTTGCGTGATGTTAATAATTTGTATTCTATTTCAATGAGGGGAAAAATGCTCGACCTTGACTCTCTCAGAAGGTAAGAAGGTCAGAAGGATATAAAAACCACCACAAACCTCAGAGTTGTCATATAGCAGAGGAAGTGGTGTGTTAATAAAAGACATGTTTGAACAATGCCTCTCCCACGTGGCTTCACCACAGTCGTCTGAACGCCTGCTTTATCTGTTGTAAATATTTAGACAACATATGATATAAGGACAGACCACGGAGAGCAGATAAAAGGACCGGGTTTGTCCTCCAGGCTCACTTTTGGTCCCCTTGTTCCCGACGTGCCTCGCGGCACTTTTGTGGTTCAGTGCTGCAGACTGCACATGTGATGGGCTGAGGTCGTGTTACAACAAATATGCATGTAGTCTGTAAGCAGCCCGGAGGGAAGGTTGAGTCGAAGAGCGAAGAGCTCATGTGCCACTTGAAAAACAACAGAGTTTAGTTCACAGCAAGTGGAGAGAGTTTATGTGTAAACCATAGACTGTGGGTAAGGGTGGGTGGGAGTGGGGGGAGAGGAGGGGTTAGGGTCGTGAGCGAGGTGTCAGAAAATGGTCTATTATTATTTCTTTTGATTTTTATCTGAGCTCATGTTAAAATACTCAGTGACAACGGTTTTGTGTTTTTTCTTTGTTGTCCTAATCCACACATGAATTATTTATTAATGCTTAGTATAAAGTTTGGTGCCATATCTGGATCATTATGTGTGTAGTAAACATAGAGGTTAATTGAACCCTTTAAATGTTGCTCGTCTTTAACTATGAAGTTAGATCACATTTGATGTATTTATGTGTTCGTTTGAGTTAAAGTGGGTCAGTGACTTCAGCCGCTGCAGTAAAACATGAACATGTACTGTATGTGTCAGTGTTTTAATGATGTGAGGTCATTTAGTGTCAACAAAGTTCTGTTGTTGTCTTTCACTGTCCTTCAGAACAGTGTCAGCCACAGCTTTGCTGCTGCAGTAACACATCGTCCTCATGTTATTGATCTGTTTAAAAAGGTCTCGGTGCGGGGAACATCGAGAGGCAAAACACAAGGAGTGTAATTGTTTAAGAAGGTCTCGATGCGGCGAACATATTATCGAGAGGCAAAACACAAGGAGTGTAAGAAAATGTTGATACACTGAAATATCACAATATTTTCTTTCACCGTACTGTATCGATATTCTACGGCACTGGATTGATTTTTTTTTTGTTAATAGTTAACATGCAAATATTCGTGGCTTTGGTTAATCTTTGTGTTGCATTTAAACTAGTATATTAGGAAATATCCATATTCAATTAAATATATTTTGAAAAACATCACCAACATGAGGTGTGCGTGCATTTTTCCACTTTCAAAATTCATAAGTCGGGCCGGATTGCACCCCCCAGCGGGCCGGTTTTGGCCCACGAGCCGTATGTTTGACACCCCGCTCTAGTTGATTGTATAGGGACCGCTTATACAGTATTTGCAGGTAAATATTTGACTTTGAATATTTGTTCATCCAAACACATCCTGCAATGGCTTGTTTAGGGATAACAAATGTAGATCCCTCTGTTCCAGTTTTAGTAACTTGATGTTAAGCTCAACACGTCTCAGTGACTATAGCATGGCAGTGTATTGTATATCTTGTGATCTGATCTGTTTTTCAACAGTATTTAATATTTAAAATCACACGAGGACACGCATTTTAATAATGTTCTTCATCTTGTTCGTCCAGTTCTGTCAGGAAAAAAAACGCTGCTCCCTCCAGCAACATCTGCAGTCTTCCTCTCTTCGTCTCTTCTTGTCTGTCTCGTAAATGTTCAAAGAAGCCGTTTCATCAATCTTTACCATCAGTTGATATTTCTGGGCTTGAATTAGATTCGTCTGATGTGAGGGGATCTACAGGTGGTGACTCAGAGACCTGCCAGGTTCTCCTTTTAATAACAAGATGGATACCTCTGCTGCTGAGACGTCATCTTATCCAGCTTTGTGAACCCGTGAGCGCACGAGTGTCTGGAATAAAGAGCTGACTCAGGAAGTTGCAGCATGAGTCTCTGCTTCATATTTTTACCCACTCCTCTCTCTGTCTCTCCCTGTCTTTTTTTTGTCTTGCTCCGTCCCCATTACCATTTGACAAGCCCCCTCTGCTGCCGTCACATCCCAGTGAAAGTTGCCATAGCAACCGTCCCTATGCTCATCCCTACCTGCACTACTGTCCCAATGGCTTTACATGTTATCAGCCACATGCTCTGGTGTGAATTGGAATTATCTGGGGCACTATGGGTAAACTGGAGGCCCGCGGGCCACATCGGACCCGCCTTATCATTTTATGTGGCCCACCAGAAAAGTCTATAATAGAGAGTCTATACCACATTTTATTGGATGGGTGATATGCAGTAGTCTAAATCAATTTTTGAATTTACCTATTAATTCTCAAATTCCAGTTTTGCTCGATTATTTTGAGTTTTTTAAGTTCTCGTTAATTTTTTAAAAAAAAGGCATTGCACTCTGTTCAAATTCGATATTTCTGACTAGACTGTTCCATAAAATATTAATCCTGTTTGCCTCACCACTGACCCAGGGTCAGCGCCATAACAGATTAGACAGCCTTAATTAACACTTTATCAACTCTAAGTTAATCAGTGGTTTGTCCCTAATTTAGGAAAAGATTAATCCCAGATCCATTTTTATTATTTAAAAAAATAAATAAATAAAATGTAAACATGGTTGGACTTTCATTTATAGTTGCTGCTGTAAAAAAAAATCAATTTCATAATATTTAATTATGAAATAATTTAGTTATAAGGGTTATGAAAATACCTCAGCAATGAGCTTTGATTCAGGCTTCAGGATCGATCACAGATGATCAATCAGACTAAAAGGCAGAGTGTTGTTCTTTTTGAAGGTTTTCATTCATTATTAATTCACTGCTATTGATTTTTGTCTTGCAACATCCAGAGTGGTCTGACTCTTTTTTTTGGCCGACCTGTGTTTGTCTTCTCTCAGCCCACGTGGAGAACGAAGAACAGTACACTCAGGCCCTGGAGAAATTTGGAGAGAACTGTGTGTACAGAGATGATCCCGATCTGGGCTCGGCCTTCCTCAAGTTTTCTGTCTTCACCAAGGAGCTCACGGCACTTTTCAAAAACCTGGTGAGTGTGCTGCACTGGTGTATTTGTGTGTTTTCTAACCTGTGCATGAAATCCTAGGGGACAAAGAAAGATTTCCATCCTGTCTCTAATTGCCGTCCTTCCCCTGAGTCCTTGTGTGTGTGTGTGTGAGTTCTCTAACAAAGACACACGTAGCTGCCAGCCTTGGGTTTCCAGTGAAGCAGCCAGAGATCCTTCAGCAACAGATACTGTATGAGCTGGATCTCATCCAGCCTGGTCCAACCCTGCTAAGATGGGTTTGTTATCAAGACCAAAACAGGGAAAAGGAAAACATTGACAACCTAAGATCTAAGATCCTAAGATCTGTTTGATTCAGATGCTGACCTTCACATCTGTATCATCTTCACACCTTTTTTTTTTTAAATAACAGGCACCCTATTAGATGTAAGATAAAATCCTAATGTTTTTTCATTTTTTTCCTCCCAGGTTAGAACATTATTCTATTCTATTCTATTAATAGTTCTCTCTGTTTTACTATTCTTAGCTGCCATGACAGGTGTGGGCTACACTGGGATATAAATAAATTATATAATTTGGAAAAGTTTGGCGGGCTAGATTAAAAAGATGAACAGGCCGCATCTGGCCCCCGGGCCTTAGTTTGCCCATGTCTGGTCTAGCCCAGTGTTCTTCAACCTCTGGGTTGCGACCCCACATGAAGTCACCTGGAATTCAAATGGGCTTGACTGAAATGTTTAGTATTTTATACAAAAAGTACAAAAAGTACTTGTTTAATTATTTCACCCGTTCGTATAAATCGAGTTTAAATAAAATGCAGCATATAAAAAATCCCTCTGTGCACTAATCTGGCCACTCTGTATTTGTAACACAGTATAAAACTAGAAAACTGGAAACTTCTAGAAAGAAAAAATGCCTCTAGTGTCGTGAGAGATTTGTGATGTCGTTGGGAACCACCGGTGGAGCCAACCTGCTTCATTAACACTTTGACCTCAGGGTATCCTTGTACTTTTGCTTATGGAAAAAAAGGACTGCTGGAAGTTTTCTATTTTTAAGAATAATTTTCTGTTAACCCTAAATGTTTGTGTCTGTCAAACATTGATTCAGTCGATGTTTGATGTAATATCACACTGTGGTGAAAGTGGATGAGTTAAACCGCTGCACATTAACACACTGTAGTGAAAGTATCAGCCCAGTGGATGAGTTAAACCGCTGCACATTATGACATTGCAACGTTTTACCATAATGGCTGTTATGAATGTGTTGCAGTTCAGTCAACCGCACACACTGTGTTAATTCACTTGCACTAATTGCCTAATGCCAGCACTACACACAACCCACTACAGCAGCGGTGATGTCAGAATAATAAGCCAGGCGTTTGTCTGACAATGAAGTTATATCATTCATTAGACCATGTGGTCAGATGAGATAAGCTACCAGTTCAACCACAGCATCCACGTGTGGCTCTGCTGCTTAAACGGCACTTAAATCTCTGTGTGTAATCTCCACGAGCTCAGGTTGGAAATTAGCAGCTTAGCAACACAAGGGATCTGACTGTGTTATAATGGATCCACTGTATCTCTGTGCTCATCGGTCTGAACATTCTGTTTCTCAGTGGTTACGTTAAGATGCCGGTGTTACTGAGAACATGAACTGTTTGGTGCGTATTTGGAGAACCCGTCAGTGCCTCACTCTGAAAACATTGTTTCTCTTTCCTGTCCTCCAGTTCCAAAACATGAACAACATCATCACCTTTCCTCTCGACAGTCTGCTGAAAGGAGATCTGAAAGGAGTCAAGGGGGTAAGGAACAAAGTGTCCACGTTGTTGTTCTAAGTTTTAACAAAGCTTTGAAGAGTTGTGCCAAGTCATCATTGTGGGGTTTTTTTTTTTTCATTTTGGAAATGAAACCACATTCCAAAAAAAAAAAAGAGTGGACAGTATTGTGGTTAAAGGACGTGTGAATATTGTCAGTTTATAATTCACTGTCAGACTTTCTTCAGCTACCTTCTGTCCTAAGATGAAAACTAAGGAGGATTAGTGGGGTTAAATGATGAACCATTTATTGATCTGTTAGTCAATTAAACAGGAGGAACAAATGAGGGCAAAAGGTCATGTTTGTTGACTGGAAGGTGGGATTAAATCATAGCTAATGTGGTAATATGATGATAAGAGTGGTTACTCAATTTGTAAAATTAGTCTGTCCTACACAATGTGTCTGGTAATATAATGAGTAGAAGATTGGAGTGGTTACTCTGGTCAATTTGTAAAATTAGTCTGTCCTACAGGACATATACTGTATAAATGAAAGTTTTACTTTTTACGCATATAGCGCTGTGTGACAACGTATTCGTCCACTCACCTCACAACTTAGTTCCTGTGTTGTTTTAACACCGTATGTCGGAATGACGGAACAAGACGATCTTGATAAGTTTAATGGGAGATGGTGACATAACCATGAAACGCTGGATTCCAAGGATGTGGTGAACTGATCACCCCCTGAATATGTTAAACAAATACAAATTAAGTCATAGAAAATAATAATCTTAATCAAACATATTTTCCCATCAGAATGGCATCAAAGCCCGAATGACATTTTAGTCAACAAAATTAATTTTGATATTCTGTTGACCAAAACTTTAACTGTTCCACTGACTGTTAGAATTGATTAAAAAGACTACGACTAAATCATGTGTCAAGATGAACCCCTTGTTAAAGACGCTGCCCTGGGATAAACTCCTACAACACAAACTAATGCATCGCCTCAGCTGGTCAGACAGACGACGGCGTATCGACTGGACTGGACTGGACCCAGACAGAGACTCATCAAGTGTCTGTGCTGCTCTCTAATGCAATCAGGACTCATTACCGTCTGTGAGCGTTCAGTCTGTGGCTGGGGTATGATGGGATTAGCCCGCTCCTCTAATGGGGCTGGGCGCTGTAGACAGGCAACTTGTCCCCATGACCTTTGGCCACTTGACTGTGTCTTGACCTCTGAACTGCTGAGCTGCTCTTTTGTCCTTTGCCCTCTCTGTTTCTCACTGGACTGCAGTGTGTTCTTTCCAGCTAGTGTTGGTTTTTCTCCTCCATGGTTTCCTGCCTTTGTCTCCTCGTCTCCCTCTTCACTTCATGACATTTTCCTTTCCTTTCTCTCTCTCTCTCTCTCTCTCTCTCTCTCTCTCTCTCTCTCTCTCTCTCCCTCTCGACTCGTCGCCCACCCTCTCACTTTTCAGCCCCGCTTTGGCAGCCTGTCATGTCTGTAATGGCTAACTCCCCTTTATTGTTCATTAGCTTTGGGATGATTCTCATTACCGCGCTGACACGGGGCTAACGAGCTGCAGAGTATTTCCAACCTTTCCTACTGAAGTCAAAGGAAATCACGTCGTGGATGGATTTTTTTATGTTTTTTTTTTTTTCACTCGTCCATTTCTGCAGAACTAGTCTCTGCTCCTCTCCCTCCTTATCTTGCCCGTCCGTTATTTTCTTCCTCCTCTGTCATTATCTTGCTCATTCTCCAAGGAGAAGTACCTGTTAGGAGCGGTGGAAGGAGGAAGAAACCCAGACAGTGCATGACAGGAGTGTTTAGACTGCAGGGAGAGGAGGAAGGAGACTGTTATGAAGTCAGAGTTTGACATGAATGTCACAAAGAGAGAAACTACTCCCAGCACTGGTGACATGTGCTCGAGGGCGGTGAATAAAAGAACTCACTCCGACACATATGGTTCATGGTTTGTGTGTAATTGATGGTGTTAATTCATTATTTTTAGCATTGAGTGAACCAACCCCTGGGGTGGCAGCTGCTAATGGCTCTGTGATTAGAGGGCTTCTACTGAGCCGTGTCTCATCACTGTTACTCAACAGAAAACAAAAAAACAACCCAACCCTCATCTACTGTACCTCGATGTCCTTCTCACCGTGCAACACAATCGGGAATTCACGTGTAAAAACCCAGCAGTGGTGTTTTGTCAAGTTGCCCTTCATTTCTGGCTTTTTAATATTCATTCCAAGTGTGTGGTGTTGATAAAGTGAATTATATTTAATGGGAGGATAAAGTTATAAAAAGAGAAAAGGACATTTTCTATTTCTTTTTCACTACGTGTTATTTAGTAATACCAGTTTCCAAACGGCTGAAAGGTTAATTGTTACAAAGTCGACTGTGGTGGAAAAACTGGGTTCAGTTTCCCTCAGACCTCAGCAGCTGGTCAAAGAACACGACGTGACCTCCACTGAGAGTCAACATCATTGCAACCAGTTGTGAGAGATAATTACGTCCATGAGAGCTGATTTTGCCGTCGCTTTCTTTAAATCAGGGGTGTCAAACATGCAGCCCGTGGGCCAAAAACCAGCCCAATTGGCTGATTCAATCCGGCCCGCTTGATGAATTTTGAAAGTGAAATAAATGCACAAACTCTTATTTTTATATTTTCATTAAATATGAATATTTTATTTTGATATTTTCATTAAATATGAATATTTTCTAATTTTCTTGTACTTATTTGCAGGAAAAGAAATTTCAAGTAATGTTATTGTTAGGTAATTATGTTATGATTGTAACAAACCTACTTGTACTTGACATCTACTCAGGCTGTATACGACCTCTGAACCAAAATGGGTTTGACACCAAGCATGACCCACAATTCACTTGACTTTAAGACATTTTTTACATTGTTTTATCTTCACTCTAAACAGAAACCTTAAAAAATAGATTAAATAAATTTTTTTTTTTAGCCCAATGAACGTAAACTAATGTCTCATGATCTGATCCTTCCCAAATTATAAAACTCCAGCAGGAACTCTTTAATGTTCAAAAGTGACTGAATTGAAAATCTAAATACCTCGTTCCCACCACTGCTCATAGTACTGTGTTCTTTGTACTACAGTAGTATCTGTAGTGGAAATGTTGCCTTCAGCCCCTCCACTCCCATGTGATGTGGGCTCCCTGGAAGACCCCGGACTATTATTGTTGAAGATAAACACTCACTGTCGGGGGGGAAATGGAAAGTGCTGATTCCACGACATGCACTGCTAACAGTGGATTTACACAGTGGAGGCTGGAATGATGTCACCGCGCCTGCAGCGGATTTACTCATCCGCTGCTCATTGACTGGTCTGTGTCCCTAAACCTGCACGAGTCACGTTGGCTTAACGCTGCTCAGTCAGTGCGTGGACAGTTGTTGTAGAGTGGACATTGTTGGTGGAGACGAGCTGTGTCCTGGCCTGTCCTGGAGACCCTGGAATCTACTCACGTGTGCTTGACTTGTTCCACAGTTGAATAAGAGCTGAACAGTCAGCGTGTTCATCCTGTGCATCAGCGGAATCTGCGCCGATGAATGTAGATCTAAAAATGTATGTGTTGAAAGTTGTAGTTCAGTTCACTTAGCCTCAGAGCCACAGCTCTGTGGGTTAATGTAGTGATTATCAACCGGCGGTCTGTGGGCCAAATCAGGCCCACCAAACTGTCCAATCTGGGCCTGCGACTGGATTCTA
This sequence comes from Cynoglossus semilaevis, assembly GCF_000523025.1. Lineage (NCBI taxonomy): Eukaryota > Metazoa > Chordata > Actinopteri > Pleuronectiformes > Cynoglossidae > Cynoglossus > Cynoglossus semilaevis. The sequence continues at coordinate 7,103,476 of NC_024307.1, read as the reverse complement.
AAATTGTGAGGATCAAGGAGAAAATATTGTGTGGTCACCACTAACGGGCTGCGTTGCAGTTGGGTCCCGTGGGTGTCCCGTGGGACCCAACCTAGATCTCACAGGAGTGGGCAGTTGGAAATGCGGCTACTGCAGGACTGGGATGTAGCTTAGCCGAAATGAAAACAACAAAATAAGAACATTATTCCTGACTGGTGCACGGAGGCCAAAACAAACAAAAGACATCTTTAAGATTTATCTTTAAAGATAAAGACACCAATTCAGGTTTTGCGGGAGGAGGCGAGAGTGGACATACACCTTGTGGCAGTGGATGGGAGTGTAGACATGAAGACATGTTGCAGTTGCTGACTGGTAATGGTCATACAGTGAATTCAGCAGAAAATAGTCCCACGCAGGGCTCTAGTCCCCACCATTAAAGCATCTAAAAACAACAACAAGTGAGACTCAATAACCATCAGTACATTTACATTTTTACAAAGGAAAATGTTGCTGATCACCTTAGAGGGCGATAAGTTACCGAATGGAAACCACTGTTTAAGGGTACAACGTTCAGCTCCGTCCTGTAGGTTTGGTCAGACAAAGCGCTGAGAATCGTCTCTCCCTGGAGAATTTCTCTCTGGGTTTTGGCCCTCACTGCTCTGTTCGTCTTTCTACACCAAGCCCAGTGTCATGTATTTTTAGCCATTGTTGCCATTTTTCTCCTCTCTGCCCTGACATTTCCTTCCTCTCACCCTCTCTTTTCCTCTCTGTTGACCAGCAGCTTGTTCTTTTCGCCAATATTTTCAAATCCTTTTTTTTTTACTCCTCTTGGTTGAGTGAGTGTCTGACAGCCTTTTCTGTGGACCAGCCGCCCCGTGATGCTGTGGTCTGGCAGGTTGAATATGCTGCACCGATGATCTTGAATAGAAGATCAGTCTTGGGAACACAGTTCTGTTGAACTGCGGGATAGAAAATGTGATTTCTTGTTCTGCGAACTGTGGGATAGAAAATGTGATTTCTTGTTCTGTACGAGCAGGGACTTTTAGCTTCAAGTTCATTTCCCTGATTTCAGATCTCTGTTAGCAGGCAGCTAATACTGTCACTGTATCATCATAAGGACGGAGAGACGGAGTCAGTTACACTCAGTACTGTGTGTCTTTGTTTGTCTTGATCACTGTTTAATCAGCAGCACAAGAGGGGAAATTGTTAATCAAACTCTTTACTGCAGCAACTACTAAAATGCATGTGGCTACTAGTGGTACTGCAACTGGAACTGTATTTCAAGGTGACTTAAAAAATAGGATTTAATGAATTTTTAAAAACATATTGCAGGCACAATAACAGCAATAATCCTGCTTATTTATATACAAATTGAAATTATTTAAAAACACAACTCGTGTGCTGTAAAGAAGGACAGAAAAAAAAAGTTGTCTTAAGACGTCGTCAGTAATCAGCCTGCACCAAACGTTAGCATCTTATTTTGCGTCTTGGATGAAGAGAGCGGAAGTCCAATTCTGTCGTCCACAGAGAATTAGTCTGAGTCTGAGTCAATCTGAAGCCACTCAGATCTCAGAGCCAGTCAAATGTATCCGACCGAAGAGAGCGGAAGTCCAATTCTGTCTTCCACAGAGAATTAGTCCGAGTCTGAGTCAATCTGAAACCACTCACATCTCAGAGCCAGTCAAATGTATCCGACACGAGCCAATGTTCTCGTAACACAGTGGTTCCCAAAGTGGGGGTTGGGCCCTCCCAGGAGGCGAGGCAAGGGACTTTTGAGATCCTCAACAGGACAGTTTCAATATTATTTTTAAATTTGTGTCACAGGGAGGAAACTGCACTGAGTTTTATTTTTTTCTTTTATTCAATATGATGGGACAGACATTAGTTATTAAATAAAGTGTTTACAATAAAAATCAGTGAAGTTAGAGTTTGGGAATTTACAACGTGGAGATGTGGGGGGCTCAACCCTGTAGAAAAGGTTTGGGAACAACTCTGTTTATATGTCAGTGTTTATATGATCTTTGACCAACTGCCACGTTTATCATTGGCTAATATCATGGTAATGAAACGGACCATATAGGTGGAAAATGTTTTTTTTTTAAAAAAGTTAAATTTGGCACAGTTTTCGTCCAGATGTTCCAGATAGTTTGAAATTGAACTTAACTTCTTTGCTCTCACTCTCTGCCAGTCTGTGAACTGTTCAGTTCCATGATTTCAGATCTATAACTGTCAATTCTTTTCCTATTCTTGTGTGTTTTTTTCCCCGCAGGATCTGAAGAAGCCTTTCGACAAAGCCTGGAAAGACTATGAGACAAAAGTGTAAGAAAGCGCCCTTTATCTACTTGATTTAACAGCTCCATGGTTGAACACAGTGACTGAATATGACTCTATGAAATGAACCATGTTGAAATAGAAATGTGTGTTTGATGTCATGTCTCTGCGTCTCTCCCGTGTCCTGACTAACTCCTCCTCTAACCCTCTACCTGTGATATTCTGCTAACGTGAATAACCAGCCCACACTGTCACCTCCACACCCACTCCTCCATGGTTACTGTGCATGCTGGGAACACATGGCCCTGTTTTATAGCACTTTCATGTATCTTACAAGCTGCAAAGGACATTCTTTACTGAAAGGGTAATTCATCGTCTCTCCAGACTGTTCTGATTGGACGGTACAGACTTTGTACTGACGTCCAGAAATCCAGCCATGACTGTTCTTCTCTGGCCTGAATTATTCTTTTAATTTCACTCCATTGATGCCAAAGTCAAGCCATCAATAGAGTCACTTGTCTGCTATTATTGAAAAAAAAAAAAAAACCTTCTGAAACTGCTTGGTTTGATCAGTAATCCTCTGGTTGTTACTGATCGTTCTGCTGCCTGCAGTGTGAAAAGAGACTGAAAGATAAAATCATTTGGTTTAAAAATATCTTAATTTTTTTTTTTTTTTTTGCATCCAAAACACAAGTTTGACATCTGGTTTTTAACCCTTTTAATGGAGGTCATCTCACTTTAAGTGCTGTGAATTCAAACAAGGTGGAGTTATTTTTTAATTATACGTCATAAACTATAGACTCTCTGTCGTTAATAAAGACTATTTTACGCTGATTTACCTTTGATTCATCACTTCTGAAAGTGACAGGACTGAAAGTGAGTGGATCCAGAGCCTCCTCCTCTTCATTAGTCGGTCGAGCAGCTGTGAGTGGGCAGGGCAGCCCATCAGCCTGGTTTCACATGTGTCTCTCTGTCAGCTGCTGCTGCCCTGACAAAGCTGTAATACCGTCAATGCTGACGATTTATGCACCGACACAGGTCGTCAGTGTGAAATTCATCACTCAGTCATGGCCTCAAATTTTATGACCAAAGTTGACGATATCGAATTAATCTTGCTGTTGATTAGAGGTGATTTTTTTTCTTGGTTAAAAATGTGTGGCTCGTTTCGTTAAACGTTAATTATCAAAGGAAAAACAAAATTCAAAGTTTTAACCTACAGGTTATGATCAATAAAACACAACAGCATTTACTACATTTTTAGTATTTAGTACGCTCTTTAAGCGACTCGATATTAGTGTATTATGTTATATCCGTAGAAATTGTTATCGTTTTTTTCCTCCAATAATGAAAACCCGATAACGCAATGCCTGGGTTACGCTAAATGACCTGGGCCCTAAAAATAGTTTTGGGGATAAACAGCTGTATATTAAAGTGAAAGTCACTAGATGGCAGCATTGCAGCTAATTTATTTAATGTCATACTCATACAGTGGTTTGAACAGATAAATAAATACATATTACCAGGCCAATATATATCGGTATCGGAAATTTGGACAATAACGGATATCGACAAAAAGTTAATATTGGACTTCCCCAATTAGAAGGCATAGTGACAATATCTTGATTTGCTGTTAGCAAGCTGAACGTCTAGTGTCATGTGTGAAACGAGTTCCACCTTAAACCTGTCCTACAGTTTTACTCCAGAATCTCTAAGCTCTGACTCAGTGGTAGTAAAACCTCCGAGACTGAGTCAGTTCAGACCTGAACCAGGCTGAAGGGCTCATGAAACATATTCTCATCACTGTGTTCTGTCTTTCTGGGGGAGAACAGAACCGTTTCATGGTTTTGCAGGTGATATGCTGTCAGACAGCGTAGGCAGCATATAAAACATGGATTGCCCTTCTGCATGGACTGTAGCTCCTCTCCTCTGTGTGTTTTTTCTGTTTGTCTGTGTGAGATGTTTTATATTCAGTGAATGGTCTTTGTGTACAGTCGGCCCTGAGGAATAACTGTCAGCACACACATAATATAAACAGTCTAAAACAGAGGCGTCACTCTTTCAGCCTTTCATGATCAGCTGATCTACAGCTCCACTTCCTGACCTGGTGGTGAACAAACAGGGCTGATTTGACACAAATCCCACGTGTTGTGTTAATGGAAGTCTCACGGGTGGATGCTTGTTTTTCGGGTTTATAACCACCATGATGTCGTTTCCTTGCAGCACCAAAATAGAGAAGGAGAAGAAGGAGCACGCGAGGCAGCACGGGATGATCAGGACGGAAATTAGTGGAGCGGAAATTGCAGAAGAGATGGAGAAGGAGAGGAGATTCTTTCAGCTGCAAATGTGTGAGGTCAGTGAGGCTGGAAACGTGTTTCTATTAAGCCAGTACTTCTCAAACAGTGGGGCGGGTCCCCCTGAGGGGGCATGGTGAGGTGCCAGAGGGGGGCGTGAGTGTACCACTGCTGTGATGCTTGAATGATAACAAGCCTCCAGTCACTAGGTGGCAGCAAATCATACAGTGGTTTGTACAGGTAAAAATATACATGTTATCAGGTTCTCAATAGTATTTCAATTCGCCAAGAGAGGGGGGCGGGGTGTGGGGGGGGTTGGGAGTTCGGGGGGGTGTGAAAATATTTCTGTACCCATGCGGGGCCATGACAGGAAATAATTGAGAACCACTGTCTTAAGCAAACTAGTCATGAAAAATAAACGAAATTGGTGAGTTAAACACTTTAATTTGATGCTATCCTAAGAAATAAAAAGTGATTGCTGTTAACGCAACAGACAAGAAAAATAAATGAATACATAAAATACACGGGGTCCTACAATTACATATCGCAAAATCAGGCTTTCATTTGAGCTCCAACAAAAAAAAATATAACAGTCGCCAGAACCTCCCGTTCTCAGCCTTCCGGAACCTCCCACGATACAAATTAAGCACTGTTCAGAATATGAAGGAAAATGTAAGCTGTGCGGCGAACAGCAGTGAAGACCACACAGAAAGTGTTCTGTTGAATTCTTTCTTGATCTGGTCTGATGAGCACCACCGGTGGACGTGAACTGAACTGAACTGAACTGTCTTCCTCGATGTGTCAAAGAGTTTCTTGATAAATTACATAGGGATACGACAACCTAATGTCATCGGTCGAGAACGTTGTGGACCGAGAACACAAATATAGTGTGTATTTTGTTAGTGAGCCCGAACTCTGAAAAGATAACCTGACTGGTCTGGGTTTTTTTTTGTTTTTAAATTTTCACAGTATCTCCTCAAAGTGAACGAGATCAAAATCAAGAAGGGCGTGGACCTGCTGCAGAACCTCATCAAGTACTTCCACGCTCAGTGCAAGTAAGACCTACGTTTTCCAACTCCTAAATCTGAAATAAAAAAATATTTTAAATCAGGACGATTCATTTAAATATCGCTGCTCTGTCAGTTTCTTCCAGGACGGCCTGAAGGCTGTGGACAACCTGAAGCCTTCCATTGAGAAACTGGCCACAGATCTGCACACGGTGAGAACATCAGCAGCTCTCACTTGTTTCTTCCCATGTGTTCCTTTTTGACTTTATTCAAATGTTTTTTCGATGTGTTTTACTGTTTTTGCCTGTTGCGTCAGATAAAGCAGGTGCAGGACGAGGAGAGGAAGCAGCTGACGCAGTTACGGGACGTCCTCAAGTCTTCGCTACAGGTGGAGCAGAAGGAGGTAACACACTCCCGCCGTTAATATCTGCTGGAAAGAGCCATTAAAAATAACACTTGTGGAACTGGTTGTTAGTCGACACTTTTAGTGGAATCGTCAGAATTTTTTTTTCATGTTACTAGTAAGGAGTTATCTTCGTGAAAGCAGGGTGAACTAAATCCTCCTGTAAAAATATATCTTCGTGAAAGCAGGCTGAACTAAATCCTCCTGTAAAAATATATTCAACCTGTCATCGGGCCTTTTCTCTTTCAAATGCGTCGCTGTCAGTATTTCTCACGATGACTTGAAGAGATCTGTACTTTTGCCCGTGGACCTGTTTGTTGCGCTGTTTTATCCATCTGTTTCTTCTCTCTCCTGCTGCCTCCGTCTTTTGTGAAACAAGGCTAGGAGAGTAAGTGATTTCCACAGCTGTTTACGTCCTGTGTTTACGTCAGTTGTGGTGCTGCCTCTGTTCCATTCATCTACAGCATTATGCTATGATCACGGCCATCAAAGTGTACGTTTAAACCTGACCCATCACAAGCTTAGAGAATCATTGCATTAATCGTGTTTAATCGTGATTAATTGATCTAACTCCTAATTATGAGATTGAAAAGTATAAGCCAAATTTTTAGCGTCATTTCAAAACATACTATAAATTGATAAATTTTCTAATGAATCGATTAATTACAAAATGATCGATTAATTACTTAATAAATCATTTTACATTCTCTAACCAACCATTAGGCATTTTTGTAGGTCAAACCGGCTGCTGTAGTTGTACTTAATGCCATGCGTGGCGGCCCGCGGGCCAAATCCTGCCCACTATATCATCCAGTCCAGCCCACGACTGGATTCCAAATGTTAGATAAATTTTTTTTTTTAATTATTATTTTTTTAAATTTCATTTTATTTGATTGTCCGGCCCCCAAGGTGTCTTGTCCAGGAAGATTCTGTCCCTCTGACAAATATAGTCATTTGACTCAGGAGAAGCCGATCAGAAACCATCCATTTGACACTCTGCTGCCTCCCATCTGTGAAGTCAAGTGTATTATTTATATTATTTAACAGTTTAATCACAATAAAACGTGTTGGCTCTCCGTTCGTCTGTCTTTCCCCCCAGGAATCACAGGTGCGGCAGAGCACCACCTACAGTCTGCACCAGCCACAGGGCAACAAGGAGCACGGCACAGAGCGCAGTGGGTATCTGTACAAGAAGAGCGACGGGTGAGTTATCTGCACTGACACTGACATGAAGGTCTTTGAAAGGAAACACATAATGTGAAAGAAAATTAAAATTAAAAGATTTGTGTTTGACTAAAAACATTTTTTGAATCATTTGATTATTATATATGTAAGGAAGCAATTATATTTATATTGATATTGATTTGTTCTCACTACGACTACTGCTAGTGTAGTAGTACTACGGTAAATACGGTAAATTGTAGTACTACTAGGTAGTAAAACATTTATATTTGTATTAAACTGGCTATGAAACTTTTCTACATTTTTAATGTTTAATAATTTTGTGTGAACCTCAAGGCAATTGCTGTGACCAAACAAGTACAGGAAAATATACCGTATGTTAAAATGTATTATTACTTTATAATATAAGACATTTGTTAGCTTTCATCTACTCAATGCATTTGTTCTAGGAGACGAGAATTGAACTTTTAAAAACTCAAGCCTCTTTTAAGAGTAAAACGTGTGGCAGCTAACAGACTTTTGCTAACTACTGTAGCGTTAGCGCTTCATTATTTGTATTATACAATGAAAATAAAATCCATGTTTTATCAGTAAAAACCAAACATTCAATAACATGATTTTTTTTTTTGAATATATTATCAAGTCTTAGTCGCTGTGGAGCCGCTGTGAACGTGATCAGCTGATTCTGCTGCTGTGTTTTCAGGTTGAGGAAAGTCTGGCAGAAGAGAAAGTGCACGGCGAAGAACGGATACCTGACCATCTCACACGGCACCGTGAGTCAACAGTTTCCTCTACTGTCTGTAAAAACACAGAAGTGATCACTGATCGAGACTGTCCTGACTTAACACACACACACACACACACACTGAGACACACAGACACAGATATGTTTCTCTTTCACTGAGTGCCACCTCAGCGTGCTGGCTACAGATAAACAGCTCACAGTTGAGATCACAGCAGTCGACAAGTTAACATTCTTCTCACGCGGCTTCATCTCACTTAACTCCGTTGCCATATAAAGATTTGACTGCGGTCCACTCCGCTCCTGCGGTCCAGCACCGTTTGTCTCACACAGTGGAGCTTATCAGATGTTTCGTTTGACACCAACTTCTCACAGATACAGTGAAGAACAACACACACTCACACACACTCTTT
>NC_024307.1:7094491-7095164 GCF_000523025.1 Cynoglossus semilaevis | reverse complement strand
CTCCTGTCTGTCTGTCCGTGCCTGCGTCACCCGTTCGTCTGCTCTAGGCTAACAGACCGCCGGCTAAACTCAACCTGCTGACCTGCCAGGTGAAGCACAACCCTGAGGAGAAACGGAGCTTTGACCTCATATCACGTGAGTTTCATTTCCTGAAACTTTTCCTGAGCGTGGAGCTATTGCAGTTGGTGGACATCAAGTCCAATCAATTTCAATCCTAATATATATATTTTTTAATATATTTATTTTTGCCACTCTAGGAAATGTCACGGATTTATATTTTTTTTTTTGGTTTTATTTGTTTAGTAAGAATCAGTTTTGTCGGAATTGCAAGATTTTAATATAAAATTGGAATTCTGAAGGAATTTAGTCATTAATGAACAAAAAGGTCAAATCAAACATTAGCATTAGCATTAGCATTCTTGACTGTTTAAAGTAGACTGTTAAAAAGACAGATCTGACTGAATGTGGGGCTCAGACTGAGTTGGTTAGCACCTTGTCGTCGGCAACAACACCGTGGGAAAAAAACTTACAGTTACACCTACATTCTGCCCAAACTAAATTCAAGTACTTTTGGTCTACCACATAATGTGTTTCTTCTAGATTTATAATACAGTCATTCTCTCCCCCCCACACTCAAACCTGAGTGTTTGCAACCCACACAGGCTGCCACTGG
>NC_024307.1:7061223-7094391 GCF_000523025.1 Cynoglossus semilaevis | reverse complement strand
TGACCAAAAATGACATGAAAAACTGAATTCTTGAGAAAAGGTTTTAAACAGAAAAATTTCTAAAAATGTTCTCTACGTTCACTAATTTTATGAAAAACATGCAAGAAAAGAAAACATTTAAAAAAAAAAATTTTTTAAACATTTTCATCAAAAATTCTTAGTTTTTGACCAAAAATGACATGAAAAACTGAATTCTTGAGAAAAGGTTTTAAACAGAAAAATTTCTAAAAATGTTTTCTACGGGCACTAATTTTATGAGAAACATGTAGGCAAAGATACCATTTTGAAAAATAATTTTACAAACATTTACATCAAAACATCTTAGTTTTTGACCAAAAATGACATGAAAAACTGACTTTTTTACAAAAAGTTTTAAACAGAAATATTTCTAAAAATGTTTTCTACGGGCACTAATTTTATGAGAAACATGCAGGCAAAGATACAGTTTTGAAAAATAATTTTACACACATTTTCATCAAAAATTCTTAGTTTTTGACCGAAAATGACATGAAAAACTGACTTTTTTACAAAAAGTTTTAAACAGAAATATTTCTAAAAATGTTTTCTACATGCACTAATTTTATGAGAAACATGCATGTAAAGATACAATTTCGAAAAATAATTTTACAAACATTTACATCAAAACATCTTAGTTTTTGACCAAAAATGACATGAAAAACTGACATTTTGACAAAACGTTTTAAAAAGAAAAAAACATAAACATGTTTTCTACAAGCACTAATTTTATGAGAAACATGCAGGCAAAGATACAGTTTTGAAAAATAATTTTACACACATTTTCATCAAAATGTCTTAGTTTTTGACCAAAACTGACATGAAAATCTGACATTTTGACAAAAAGCTTTAGACAGAAAAAATTGTAAAAATGTTCTCTACATGCCCTTATTTTATGAGAAACATGCAGGCAAAGATACAATTTTGAAAAATATTTTTACAAAAAGGTTATAAAATGTTCTGTCAACAGATTTTTATAAAATCTAATTCTATTTCTTCAATCTTTTCACAGACGGAAAGCTTCAGAGAAACCTGATGAAGTAAGTTTTGCTTTTTGTAAGTAGTAAACACAGTATACATACAGTATTTGCAAGGTATTGCACATAAAATAGTTTTTAGTCTGTACGTAGAGTATGCAGGTACCACAACACCAAAACACCAAGGTTAATCGCAATGTCATTCACTCTGATAAATTTAGAAAAAGAAATCTAGGAAAAGTACCTGCAGTACTTCCATGGACCCCTGGGGGGTTGTAAGCCACTTAATGATCCCCCTCCTTACCTGACAATACAAACAAAGTAAATTGTTGTTTTAAATCGATTACTTACCGTTTTGAAGCTTGTCTATGAGCTGATAATGCTCCTCCCTCCAGGGCTACCTTCTCATTTGGTTTTGATGGCTGGTGCACAAAGAGAAAATGCAGGCAGAGGGCAGGGTTGCTGGATGTTAACACACCACCATACACTGTAGAGGGACTTTCTAAAGGATTAAGAAGAAGCTCCATAAGTTAAAAATCATTGTCCAGATAAATATTTTAATGTCCTATAATGTCTTTAAAGTTACCACGAAACTCTTTCCTGATGACATTTCCCTCCTTCCTGCAGGACGACTCCAGTGGTCGAGGCTCAGGTCAAAACTCAACAGGTACAAATCACTTTAATCTCCAGCGTTCATGTTACCTTTACGGTACACCTACAGTACATGTAACGCTAACATGTTTGAAGTAATACCCGCTCTTCTTCTCGACGATAGATGCTTTAAAGAAGCCGTGGGAGAGATCAAACTCTGCAGAAAAGTCATCGCTGGTGTCCAGGTCTGAGTAACAAACACTTTGGTCCTTTTTACAGAGGAAATGAAGTAAAGTGTGTTTGTTTCAGTTCAAACAGAAGGGAGACAGACATAAAGGCATAGTCTAAAGTCATGGTCCAAAAACAAGGTTTATAAACCAGTATGCAAGTCTTGTGACATATTTAAAGATTCTTTTAAGGCCTGTTGCAGCTCAAGAAATTATTTTTCTTTTAACCATTGATTTTTGTAACTAGCTTTTGGCTAACTGTAGCTATTTCTGCGCTACGTTTAGTCTTTTTATTTTAAAAAATGGCTAATTTGTATCTGTTTTTGACTTAGTGAATTTATATTATGAAACAGTTATAATTTGAAACTTTACCCTTAATTTTAGCTAATTTGTTGACTTTTTTCTGACCATTTTCCCTAAATTATTTTACATTATCAGGTTATTTTCTTTTCTTTTTGCTATTTCTTTAACACGTTAGTTTCTAGCATTATCGAGCTTGAAGATCATAATAAATAGTACAAGCTTTGGCCAACATTGGTCACATGAACACCCCTGATCTAACCCTTTCCTAGGAAAAACAAATGAAACATATCAGCAGCAGTAGCCTGTCTTTTGTTGTGTGTTACAGAGTGAGGCCTGTTGGCAGCACGAGTGAGTCAGACACAGAGTTTGACAGAATGAAACAGGTCAGTAGTTTTTCTGTAAAAGTCGTTCTTGTTTGTCACTTCGAACTGAGTAGACACTGAGAGAAGCCTGTTTTTCGTGCAGGAAATTTTGGATGAAGTCGTTCGTGAGCTGCACAAGGTGAAAGATGAAATCATTAACGGTAAGAAGTGCAGAGAGTGGAGGATCCAATGACACAGTATGATGCGTCTGTGGTGTTTTTTAACACAATCACCTCACCCATCTGTCGTGTCTTCCGCAGCCATCAGACAAGAAATTGGCAGAATCAGTACATCCTAATGTCACCTGAGCAACAGTAGGAGAGCGAGGGGAGGAGCCAGAGGAAGAGAATGGACCTGCAGATGCACAGACACGAGGACCAAGCAATGTTCTCTCAATGTTTCTGTGACCTCACGGTGCCGTGACGCACGTTGCAGAGACGTTGTGCCAACATTTGAGTCTGCTGGACAGCAAACATTAAAGGATACACTGAAGTTTGGAAGGATGAGAATGTTGAGGAAAGGACGAGGACGTATGAGGAATGATGAAAGGACAAATGAACTAAAGGAAGGTTTGAGAAACGTAAAGAAGGACTGAGGACGGACGGACGTTTGGTGTCGTGTTCCTCTCTGTGCACCTACTGCAGACTCAGTCAGCCCAGTGTTGCAGCTCTATGTTCTGTTCAGTCCAAGTCTTAAGAAGAAAATATTTTTGTTTTCTAAGTTTTTACTGTTTATTATTTAAAAACTGTGGTGATGATGATGATGATGCTGTTGATGACAATAAGTATTTTAATGACAACACAGAAGGAGAATGGAATCTTGCACACAACGTACGTCAGCTTCTTATAGTTTCCAGGTTTGTTGACTTTGACCCAAACGATTCAGTGATAACAAGCACAATCTGGGCAACGTAGTGGTGCAGCCCATCTCACCAGCCCACATCTGGCATGTTTGACAAATGATCCGGTTCATACTGTGGTAGTTTTAGTGGTCTTTAACCATTTCTCATAAAAGAAAAACATGATTATCTACAAGATGACCTCCTTCTAATGAAGGTCATTTGCACCAGTGAAACAAAAGTCTAAAAAGAAGTCAGAGTCATGAGATGAAAAGTCCTGATTATGAGACAGTAAAGTTGTAATGATTACAAAAATGTCACGAGCAATAGGTAGAAAAGCTGAAACAAAATTCAAACTTTTCTGTCTAAAGTTGACATTATGAGACAAAACGTCATAATTATAAGTTAAAAGTCAACAAGAGATTAAAAAAAGTCAAAAGGTAAAAAGTCAAACTTCATCAGTCAAAAGTTGACAAATAAAGTCATCAGTTAAGAGTTGATATAGGATTATTTAAAAAGTACTAATTATCAGTCAAAAGTCAACAGGAGATGAAAAGTCATAATTATCTGGCAAAAGTTGACACGAGTTAAAAGTCAAAAGTCGATAGGAGAATCAAAATCTACATAAAACTTCCTGATCTATGGAGATAAACGCTGCACTTTAGTATTTGTGAAGCTAGTACTACTGGAATTTTAATCTCCCAGTCGTGACTTTTATTTGATAATATTGACTTTATATTTCCTAGTTATGGACACCGGTTTTATAATCAACTTTACAATCTCATAACTCTGAAACTTTATTTTCACTGGTGGAAACTAGTATTGATTTTATTTTTAAAAAAGAAAAAAAAAGATGTGTAAGATGTAAAGATTTGTTTTCGCAACCTTTTTTTCAAATGTGTGAGATCATCAAAAAAATGGGGATCATTCACTAAACAGCCCGGCCATGTAAATGTGCCACCTGGTTTGACCCACAGTAGATATTAACCAGTGTAGTGAATCCACCGCGTATGCATGAAACCTCCATCGCTTTCAATTTGTTTTTGTTTCCATTTGGTTTTTCAAAGAAGAAAATGTAAGAATAAAAATAAATAAAAATACAAATGGTGGTGCATTTATCATAGTGGTTTGTTTCCAGGAGGATTTCCCTGATTGTATACAAAATATTGAACGTGATAATAGTAGCACTGTGGGGGGGGTTAGGGGGGGGTGTACGGGACGGCGCGGGCTGTATGCAAATGTGGATTTGTGTCTTTGCAGGAAGCTGGTGACGGATGATCAGTTGTCGCATTCTCTCCACTCTGTCCGCTCTCTTTGCTAGATTCTGATTTCAAAGCTGGAAGTAAAGTCCAACAGAAAATGAAAACTGTCGTCAACTTGTCCGTGTGTGTGTGTTAACGAAACAAAGTGTTTAAATTTGACATTTTGTGTGACTTCCAAAATTGATCAAATGGGTCATACTATAATAAGTTGTGCAAAATTTGTAATATGACGTAGTTTGTGCAGCAGTTTAACAGAGTGACTGTGTTGGCCATTGGCTAAAGACTAAGAGTGGTTGAAATCAAACCTTTGATGTTGCGGTTGACAGACGACCTACTCTACCACTGACACCTCCAACATGCAGCGTTTTTTTAAACATTGCAGAGTCTAAAGGAAGAGAGGAGACGACCAGTTAACTACAAAATCATTTCCTTTATGGTTTGACTTCGTATAAAGATTCTTTGTCTGTTTTTACACAACACTTCACAGCAGGTAGTGACGAATCATACAAGAACAACGGACAAAAACAACACGCATTCATTCAAGTTGGTCTGTTATTAGTGTTTGGTCCCTGGTTTCCTTCAAAATATAGATTATTTCGGCTGGTGCGTCATCAGTATATACGTTATTGATTTTGTTATTTAACTCTTTACCTTCCACAGAATACAAACTCTATCAACGTCAGTATGGAGCTGCTGCTGGGAACAAGAACTTATTTTTCTTAAATTCAGTAAAATACAGATTAAATCCAGAAGATAATTGAGTTACAACCTCCACAACACAGCCATCATAAACTAGATTTTCTTACCTGCCAAAAAAATGTATTAATTTTTTTTTTAATTATGTGTTTTTATGCTGTTCAATCTCTTCAATCTTCAAATCAATCTCTGGTTTGCAGACCAGGACTGTCCGTGAAGAGAAAGTCCCTTTTTATATCCAATTAAATCACAGGTCAATAGGTCACCTGAGCTGCTGTGTCACAGGTCTGAAGTCATTGTCTAGGAAGTAAAGAAACCTTGGTGCTTGATAATGCACGTGACCTTTGACTTGTATGTAGAAAAAAATATATTATTAATTTTATTATTATTATTTCTTTAGGCACAAGAACTCAACATCACAAACTATTTACAGCAGGATTTTACATAATTATTCCCAGTTGCATAAAACAGTTTTCGAAAATGTGCACATTTTCTTAGCGACTGAGTCTGTGGGCAGCACAACATACGCTGGTAAGACTACATTTAAGGACACACTTCTGTTTTTGTGTGTGTGTGTGTGTGTGTGTTCAGTCACACTTCTTTCTAGCCTTGTTTGCTCAGGATGTACTTCCGTTTGATTCTGGCGTAGGGGCCGATGCTGTCGTCGAACACAAAGTCCCACAACACCCTGGTCCAGGAAGTATGCTGGGGCAGAGAGTCGTAAAACTCTGCTGCAATTTTCTTGACCTGCGGAAGTGAAAAAAAAAACATTAAGATTTCGTACCAGAGGAAAGGAGTCCGATTTTAGAACATTCAGTGTCAGGCAACAGAAAAAAAGAAAAACACGATTGTAATTTGTTTGGTTGAAAGTTAAACATTTTTTCCGTGAGCAAAATATTTTGAGAGTAGCTGTGGCTCAATGGGTGGTGCTGTTGTCCTAGTCCCACAGGGTTGTGGGGTTTGATGTTTTGTTTCAACAAATCACCACGAGCTTTAAAAATAGCTTCTAAATCTAGAGCCTTTAATCATAAAAAAATAAATCAATAAAATGTTGCAATAGTTTGACAGCCATTAAAACAACAGGTTTGGCTGTAACACTAAAACGACTGGATATCAAACAGGAAACACTTGACCACCTGACAACACCTGTCTGCTGCTCAGGCCCTTAATGTTCTGAATGAGTCCATTGTTTTTTACGGTCTTTTTTTAAAAACAAGTTTTTATTCTGTTACAACCAGAAGTGGTAGGACTGGATTGGTTTCATTGGAGCTTGTTGTGTCCAACAGTTTTATGAACCTCTGTGCTCAACTTTGTCTATATTTAAAGAAAAAAATCAGTAACAAAACCTGTTTTCCTTACATAAATATTTGCACATGATTGAACAAAAATGTGACGTCCAGCGTTTGCTGACAGCTCTTTGTTTCTGACCGGTCTTATCTGCAGGAACCTGAACCTGGGTCTCAGTCACACAGACTCACCTGAGGTAGTTTACTGCCAGGAATGCTGGGGAAGTCATGGTGCTCCATGTGATACCCAACGTTGAAGGTGATCAGGTTCAGTGCTCCGTAGTAGGAATACGTCTCGTGTCCCTTCAGGAACATGTAGTGCTCGGCTATGAAATGTCCAGAGATAGGATGCAGACCCATACTCAGGATGGATCCTGCGATGAGGTAAATGATGGGCTTCACACCCCAGAGATAGAAGATTATTGCATCTGCTGCGAGCTGCACCGCTGTGTTCTGGACCTCCAGCAGACTCACAGGTTTAGGATTGACCACTAGGGGGCGCAGGATGTAAAAAAGCGGCTGGAGGATCAGCCACACAACCTTCCTGGCAGGAGTGCAGAAGAACCATCCCTCAAAATCCGTGGGGATGTCCACATCCAGCTGGTCACCGCCCAGGTACCGATGGTGGTCTATGTGATACTTCTTGAAGGAGGCCGAATAAGGAACCCCTATTGGGAGGTTGGCCCACATAGCAAACCAGCGGTTCCACTTTGCGAATTTGTTGCCAAAGGCCACGTTGTGAGAAATGTCGTGAATTGCCAGCGTTAGGGAATGGTTGATGCAGCCCCCAAAGGCGTAGGCCCAGAAGAAGATCCACTTCCAGGAGAGGTCACGGACCAGGTAGCAAGCTAGGAGCTGGGTTAGGACCATGCCTGACACCACCCACTTCAGCTGGGGATCTGGACCCATTAGCAACTTGATCTGTGGATATTTGGCTGAGGAGAGACAGAAATAGAGATGAATAAATAAACAGACAGATGTTGGTGTAAACTTTGCATCCAATAGTTCCACTGCCAATCATTTATCGCTGATGTAAAACAAAGTTGATATGGTGTTGTCACGTTATTGACTGAAATCCACAATCTCTTCGTATTTCAGAATGTCGATTTGCCACGATTAATTATTGTCCATCGCTGCCCTGTGATTGAATGTTTTTTTTAAATGTTATCGTCTTTAGGAACTTCACACTAGTTTGTGTGGATCGATGTCCATTGGTGCTTTTTCATTACCTATAATTGGTACAAACTCTTATATTTTCATCAGTGTAGAATTTTTGGAAAAAAAATTGGAAAGAGAACCTTGGTAAAGAAAACAAAACCTTTAACTGAATGTTCTCGTTCTGGTAACAGGAGAAGAAACTAGAGGGAACTTGAGGGGAAACGGGAAATAATAGAATAAAAACAATTGATGGGAGAGAAGTTGGTGACACACTGTACACATTTCCCGTCTTAAAGAGGAAGTCCAGTCTTTCTCATGAATACTCCGTTGAAGATTGTTTACCAGGTCAAGTTCAGTCTGTCTGGCTGTGACATGATACTGTTTGGTTTTTTTTTCAAAGAACACAGTCAAGCATGCAGTGAGGATCCAGCCGCCCCACAGGGACCAAACCACTGACACAAGTCAGTATAATTGGCAGAGGTGTTGTTTTGCTGAGGGACATGAAACTTGAGGAGGTGAGAAGAGAAGAGTGAGGTCCAAAAACACTTCTAGACAGCTTTGTTGTTGTGGCTTCACAAACACCGTGCAACACAAAATCTGAGGCCTGTCTCTTTGCTCATTTCCAGCTGGTTATCTCTGATGACTGGTCATCCCCTCCACAGGGGGTTTCATTCATCTAAAGTTTGAAGTATGGATACTATCTAAATAAAGAATTGACGTAACCATCTGGTCTGAGAGACTGAGATATATATATATATATATATATATATATACTGTATATAGTATATTTGTGTATGTATATATAAACATATACACAAATATACATACACATATACACACAAACACGAACTTACATATTTACATGCATACATAGTACGTACATACTGTAAATTCCCAGCCTGGGATCAACAAAGTATATCTATCTGTCTACTGTATATCAAGATAAAATATAACATAAAAATACATAAATGTAAATCTATATGTATGTATTGTCTTTTGTGGTTCAGAGCACTCTACCATGGTCTAATGGCCTATGCTCTGCTCTCCCTCTCCCCAGTCAGCTCATTTGCATACATCTCCCATGTAAATGGAACTTTCCCTGACAACTAAAAGGCAGAAACAAACCAGCACTGAATTCTCTGTCGCATGTCGGTCTCCCTTTCACTAATCAAAGGTAAGTCATTGGGTTAAAGTTTAACCACAACAGGGAAACACCCTTCTGCTTCAACATACAGTCATTCAACACCCTGCTGTGACAACATCCAGCTTTCAATACCTGAATTAATCTGCTGTATTACAGTATTATAATGTATGACTTCACCTACAGTACTGGTTAGTCTGTTCCTCATTCCATCTGTGACCATGTTTATTAGCGATGCTATCTCAACTGCTAGCTCCGTAGCCAAAAGACACAAAGTTAAATCAGTAACAAGGCATCATAAAATACAGAGGCTGAGTTGCTGTGAGCTGTGTTCAGTCGCCAGATCATCTCTGCTTCACTGCCACCATGGTTTACACTTCAGCTGTGCCTTGCAGGGAGTGAGTAAATGAGTAAAAGGCTCCCAACATTTAGATGGATGGACGGATGGATAGATCTTTTTTAATCCCTTGGGAGTTTGTTAAAGCTAACGATTATGAACTCGCCCGTGTCACAAGGACAGACGATAAAAAAGTTTACAATATACAGAGTGCAGCCGGACATAACGCTATTAAGGTCACAATTGTCACAGGTTCCAAAATACTGATGAGTACCAACAAAGTTCAGCGTCCACAACACCATTGTTTCATTCTCTAGGAAGAGGACGAAGATTATAAGAAAATGCTTTAATAATTCAAGACAGCTAGGTGTCAAACAGCCCATAACCCACTGTGGAAACTACAGCAAGGTGGCAGTGGCACAAAGCCAGGATTATAAATACAAAAAAAAAAAAAAAAAGAAAACGAAAAAAATGAAAAATCACCATGTTTAAATCTAACAGTCAACGTGTCCACCTGCTAATCAGACAGCCAGGACACGAGAGAAAAAGTACATACAATTATTACAAAACCTTCATCAGTGTTTTCTCTGTATGATGAAGGACTGACAATAGCTGGGTTTTTTTTCTTCATAAATGAGTATTATTCTTTCAGGAATCCTCCCTGATCCCCTGACTCGCATGGCATTGTGGTTGTGTTTGTCGTGAAAAGGGAATGTGTCTTGTTACCTAGTGAGCCCACGGGCATTGTCAGCTGCACCTGCTATGAATGCAAGTCAGAGAATGGGAAGATAACGTGAGGCGGACTGGTTTACACCAGCACCAGTTATCATTTCATTCTATTCTGTCAGTCAGGGCTCTTCGTCTTGTCAACCAGAGGTTCCTCCAGTTTTAAGTACTCATTTCGTCCAAGTATTTGGTCTACAGAATTAGTATCCTTGTGGTATCTTAATAATTTGTTTTTGTAACCCTTTTTTGTTATATACAGTATATATCAGGCATGGGCAAACTAAGGCCCGGGGGCCAGATGCAGCACGTTCGGCTTTTTAATGCAGCCCGCCAAACTTTTCCAAATTATATAATTTATTTATATTATCATCATACCGCTGCCTTTTCCCTGCAATACCCATGTCTCTCTAATAGATATCGTAGAAAATGATAAAAGTATTTTAGCATTTTAGCCTTTACGCATGACTTTTATGTCTTGACTAACTTTTATTTATCTTAGTTCACACGAACGCTCCATGAACAGCCCCTCTGTTCAATTCCAGGACAATTGTGGCCCACAAAACAAAAGGTTTGCCCCAACTGAGATATATGTATATATATATATACACATATATAAATATACATATGTATGTATATATATGGTTTAATGTTCATTACTATATGTATATGCTATATGTAACTATTTCAGTAATTCTTTCTCACAGGTATGTGGGATATGTATGTCCATACATATATATTTATCCTCATCAAACAAGTTCTTTGTTACGAATTGTTTGCACTATTTCTGGGACGTTTCAATCAATGCTTCTGATGTGCAATGTTTGTAGTTGTCTTAATGACAATAAAGTTTTATATATACTCGCTCCGTAAAGTTACTGGTTTACCTTGCAGGGACGTGGATCTCTGTGTGGTTTTACCTTATCTTTTATTTTATCTTTACAAGCAGTGCAAACATTTCTGGGTGAAATTATATAAGCGTGTACTATCAACACAATGGAAACGTAAAGATAAGAGTTAAAACCTCTAAATGAAGACGACATTTAGGACTAGGAGGATTATCATGGTACTACCGTACATATTTAAATTGGGGGGAGGTTGAGTCGCATCATGGAATTCCAAATAATTTTTATTTTAAATTCATTTTAGATATTTTTAACTACACAAAAAACTTTTAAAGCTCCACAACAAGTCAACATTTTTTTGACTAAACGACATTATTGTAAAATACCAGAAGTTTTTACTTGAACACCATGGTCAATGAAACGATACTTGAGCTAAGTTGGTGATCTTCATTGGGACTTGTGAGAGTTTCTACACGGACACATTCTGCAGTAACATCACGGTGGACTGCGGTTCGTCAAGCAATGGCTAGTAAACAGGTTCAACCGGCTACAGGTTTACAAGGAGAGAGAAGCCGGCGCCTGAACACAGCGACACCGACGAAGCACTCACGTTTGTGGAAGGACATGAAGTAAAGTCAGCTTCTTACCCAAGATTTCTTTCCTTCTGGAGGTGTGCGGCTGGTCCGTGTAGACCCATTCAAAGTCCCCTCGTCCCCCTGTCTTGCCCATGACTCTCCACGGTGTTTCTGTCTCTCTGTCGGTGTGTGAGCGTTAGTATGTGGTAACTGCTGATGTATGTCATCAAACACTCACAGTATCAGGACCACACCCACTCACACACAGGTGGAAGAGTAAGGTGCAACGGAAAAAGAGCACGCCCACCAGCACAGGGAGCGGGCGGGCAGGAGTCCGGGCGGTTTGTGCCTGAAGGGGATCAACGACAGACAGGGACAGGGGGACAGAGACAGACAAGGAAAACCTATATAGACAGTCCCGAGAAATACACCACTAGATAGATGGACAGGCGTGAAATCTTCTTAACCTTTCACCCGGCAGATGAAAAGACAGTTTTTAGGCTAATGTGTCTATAACCCGTCGGCATATTTGTTGTTTACTGTTTTTTGAGTGTTGTTTTAACCATAGGCGGAGTTTGACTTTTGCGTCGTAGGCTATTACACACATACAGACAAAAAAACATAAAGTGCAACTCTGTTGTCACAATTAGAAGATGCCCAACAGCAGTTGTTACAGTATGGTTGTAAATACAGTATAGACCTACACATGTTAAATAACGTGTCCTAGTACAGAAGTAAACGCCGCAAAGTGAATGATCGTTTTGTCTTTCTAAAATATTTTTGTAGGAAATTACAAATGAGCAGGCTGCTTGGGACAGTAGTGCTTTTCACCAAGATCATTTGGTGGTGGCTCTGCTATGGGCAAGCTGGCTTATAGGCCCGATGGCAGCCCCGGTGCTTGGCCTGGAGTTAGCTGGGCGTGCCATTCCAGAGCTGGTCCCGGGTGTTTCCAGGTCTGAATCACACGAAGGCCCGGGTAGCTCTTGTTTAACTGCTGTAGTTGAAGAAGTACGCTTTAAAAATGGCTGAATATCCATTTTTGGTAGGACCCATTTACTGATAGCTATCCTATTAATGAACGAACGATTGAATGCTAAAATGAGAGGGAAACTGTCAATGTCCGTTCCTCATGCAAACACAGGCTACATATCCAATCCCTAGTGTGTTTCTTATTCTATCCGAACATACATCCAATTCATATTTCAACTTTTACTTTTTATAAGTGCGTAAATAATAAGCAAACGTGATTTTAAAAAATTCAAATTCCATTGTTCGTTCTAGCTGCTTTCAGTTGTTCTAGTACTTTAACTTAAGGTTAAACTTTTACTTTTTGTAAGTGCGTAAATAATAAGCAAACGTGATTTAAAAAAATTCAAATTCCATAGTTCGTTCTAGCTGCTTTCAGTTTTTCTAGTACTTTAACTTAAGGTTACTTTAACTTAAGGTTTTTAACTATATTTATAGTTTTGACACTTTATAAACAAATACTAATACACATAATAAACCAATAATAAAAATACCTAAAACAGGTGTTAGTATCACACGCCATCACTTCACTAAATTATAAATATGGAAATGTTTTTATACACGGTTTTCTTAAAGACCTAACTTGACTGTAATCTCACTTTATCACGCTTAAATACAGTTAGGTCACCATTTAACAGTTTGGACCAGCATGTATAATAAAAGCATGTAAAACAACAATAAATGTGTAAGATTAATCAGAAGGGGAAAAGAGACAAAATAAACAAAGTAATAATGAAATATAATAAAACCGGACTCATCAACATAAAGAACCTTTGTAGCTCACAAAAATGCAACAATATTAATAACAGAAAGTTGTTTTACGTGTATGTGTACACATACACACAATGTGTACATATATTACAATTTTAGGTTTCATATACATGATGTATATTATTATTATTATTATTTCCAAGTCTTCGAAATGTATTTTCTTTTATCTAACACAAACAGTTGCCCATTTTGGATGACTGATATACTTACTATTTCAACCCCTTCATGTTGATGAGTCTTCCATAGCGCACCTTTAATACAAACAGTAAATCACGCGAGATTTCACGGTGAGCGAATTGTGGCCCCGAGTGTACCGTTGAGCGGAGTTGTTGACGGAGAGGGAGGAGGAAAGCATTGAGCGGATAAAGATAAGGCTGCATTGAAGGAAACAACATTAAAGTAGGGGGAAATACAGTAAATAACCATGGCGTCAGGGGATACCCTATATATAGAGACGGACGGTTCGGAAATGCCAGCGGAAATAGTGGAACTGCATGAAATCGAAGTAGAAACAATCGAAACCACGGTTGTTGGGGAAGACGGTGAACACCAGCCTATGATCGCCTTACAGCCTCTAGACACAGACGATCCGAACTCGATGCACCCGCACCAGGAGGTAATATTGGTGCAAACCCGTGAGGAGGTGGTAGGTGAGGACGATTCCGAATTGCATACAGATGACGGCTTTGAGGAGCAGATCCTCATACCGGTGCCCGCCGTGGAGGAGGACTTTATTGAACAGACTCTGGTCACTGTGGCCGGGAAAAGCTCGTCGACGGGCCGAATGAGGAAGACTGGAACTGGGAAGAAAACAGGCAAAAAGAGCTACTTAAGCACAGGAGAAATGGGCCGAAAGTGGGAGCAGAAGCAGGTCCAAATAAAAACTCTGGAAGGGGAGTTCTCAGTCACTATGTGGGCTTCGGGTAAGTTGAGTGAATTCCTACAAGCTGGCCCTCGGCTTTGTTCTCAGTGTGTGTGCCGTGTGAGGCTGGCCTACTTGGGGCCTGCTCCTCCGCTAAAGTGGGACAATTTCTTCAGTCCGAGTCACTTAAACCCCTCTCTGAAATGTTTTTGTTTTTATGGGAAGCCATGTTTTATGTGTTGATGGGCGCCGCCATATTTTCCCGGTCTAGAAAGTATGGCGGCCCGAAAAAATGGCGTTTATTTGGCCGACGAAGATGGCGGCGAGTGTGGGAGCGAGTGCTGCTGGCTTCGCTAGGCCGCTGTGGCGCAGTTCACCAGTACGACTGAAGCGGTGCTGCGTTCACGACACGCTCATACATCTCAGTTGCTAGACTTTAAACGCAACATTTTCTTTTTCGAAATAATGAGCCAATCAAATCCACAAAAGCATAAATGTAAATAGTCTGTGCAAAATTACCAGTGAGTATTTACATATAATTAAATTTATTGAATACTACTGAAAATGTATTAACTATATTTATATCCCGTTCATCGTTTTTGGTCCTTTAATGTCAAACATCAGTACGTTGATTTTGAAACAATGTTCCGAAACGATTTCAAATAAGTCTTGGTCTTTTTTAATTATTTATCTTCTATCTAAAAAAAAAAACCTGCTCCTGGCACCTGATTAATCACACTTTTATATTTAAATAACACAATGTTTAAAATCAGTAAACACTGCTGCACCGACATTTTACTGTCATTGAGTCAAATGTGTTTTTCTGTTTGAAAATATTCTGTTTGCTGTGAATCACATGTTTATATTAAATGTTGTAAAGATTTAAAAAGAACCTTTTTAAACCAAAAAACCAAGCACAGATTGGTCTTGCAAGATAAGTGATAGTGCTCTGTGACAAACAACTTTGTCATGTGATCCAAAGTGACAAATACGGTTGTGTTTTTAAAGTGTGTGTAATCAGATATTTCCTGATACCGATCTGTCCTTATGTGCAGACGACAAGAAGGACATAGACCACGAAGAACAAATCACAGGAGAGAACTCACCTCCAGATTATTCCGAGTACATGACTGGGAAGAAGCTGCCTCCAGGGGGCATCCCAGGTATCGACCTGTCTGACCCAAAACAGTTGGCAGAATTTGCACGGTAAGAATAACAGGGCCCAGGTCAATACATTTGTCATATCTAGTGAGTTGGGAAAAAAACATACATAGGGAATAGATCAATGTGCAGGATGTAATGTGGGAAAAATTCAAAAATATACAAAAAGATGTGCAATCAACTGAATAGAGGAAGTGGTTCAAAATTTCATAATAAGCTTGAAGAATGGAGGAATAAATTGGTATGAAACTGAAAATAAGGGAAGTGTTCGTCTTTTGCGGCTTTTTAAGTAAACTTGTTGACATGTTCACACAATCAGGCTCTTTTAAGAGAATCAAACCAAGACTACCTCAGGGTGTTGATCATTGCACAGACTTGATCAACAGATAGGTACATTTTACCCGTGATTCAGAGCAGCAAAGATGTAAAAGTTCCATACGTGTTTTTTTTTCTATTCAAAAACGCTCAATCTGGGTTGTTCTGTGGACCAAGTTCTTCTCCGCACGCTCCACTTTGTGTTCCAACTTGATAAGATTTCATGTTGAAACACTTGATAAGGGGAGAATGACATCAGATATTTGTGTAGTACAGGGCCGTGTACTGTTGTGTAAACACAATTTGAAGCAGGTTTTTGTTTTTGCAGAATGAAGCCAAAAAAGGTAAAAGAAGACGACGCTCCCAGGACGATAGCGTGTCCACACAAAGTGAGTGTGGACTCATTACAGTTGCACTGAAGATACTAAGACCATCGTGCTCGTTCAGATTGTTGTTGTTTTTTTTCCGCATCTCCCATTGACACCAATCTGTAATCTGTTACTGACATCGTGCTCGTTCAGATTGTTGTTTTTTTTCCGCATCTCCTATTGACACCAATCTGTAATCTGTTACTGTCTGTCTTCTCAGGGATGTACCAAAATGTTCAGGGACAATTCAGCCATGCGAAAGCACTTACACACCCACGGCCCTCGTGTGCACGTCTGTGCTGAATGTGGCAAAGCTTTCGTGGAAAGTTCAAAACTCAAGAGGCATCAACTTGTTCACACAGGAGAGAAACCTTTCCAGGTGAGTTACCTATTGTGGCTTCTTTAATCTCTATGACCTCACCCTGGTGTTAATGCAATAGTTGACACCAAATAGTAAGAAATTCGATATGTTTGTATTTTTATATGCATATATATAGTAGCATGGAACAGGGCTTTCAAACGTGTTCTCAGCGCCACCTATAGCCCAAGGAAGGGAAGCTACATGATCTAGGACGTTCAGCTTTGTTAACTGTCCTCTTGTTTGCAGTGCACATTCGAGGGCTGCGGCAAACGATTTTCTCTGGACTTTAACCTGCGCACGCATGTGCGCATCCACACTGGAGATCGCCCGTACGTGTGCCCGTTTGACGGCTGCAACAAAAAGTTTGCCCAGTCCACCAACCTGAAGTCTCACATCCTCACACATGCCAAAGCCAAAAACAACCAGTGAATCTCAGCGGACTCAGGTTTTAAGGACAACTATGTCAACAGGAACACAAACAAACACACACACCGGACTCGGGCGAGGAGCCGTCCTGTGGCCTGCTTCATCAGAACTCACCATAGACGAGTCAAACTGCTAGAACACGACCTTTTGTCTGACTTTTTGATACGAGGAAGGTCTAAACAAGGACGTCATGAACCCGGCACCCTCAGGCCTTCGACCCAACCTTGACGCTACCTGAACAGAACAGTGACAGGTTTCCTCCTGTGAACATGATAATCCACAGATCTTTAAACTTATTTATACTTTAACACCGCTGGTTAACAGATTTTTTGCAGTACAACTCATATTTACAAACACCTTACGCAGTGACACCGTTTCAATTTTGTACGTTTCCCTCTTCAAGTGTGCATATTGTACACGGCATAAACTCTGTGGTGATGATGGTAGTGAGGCTGTCCTGTGTGTTTTTACCCCATCTGGTCTTCTTATTTGGGAGTTTGTATCCAGGACTGATGGGCTGCTTTTGGCATATTTTCATTTTGTACAAAGGAAAGGCAGATTCGTGTAGATAGTGGTGTAATTTTTCAATAGCAATCACTGAATAAAATGTTTCCCCCCCCCCTTGCACTATCAACACAGAAGTCTCATTTGTCCTTTAACTTTCATCACCATTAATGTATTTTTTTGGATGGATCTGATTGAAGTTCTCCACCTTCTTCAGGTCACAACTATCTGCTGATATCTGTCTTTAGGTTTCACCTAAATACAGGAAAGTGTTTTGACAAATTTTAGAATGGCAATTTACCTTCATTAATCATGATTAATGATAATCAAGATTGATCATGATAGTGATTAATCATGACTAATCTTTAGAAAACCTGTGATTTATCATTTGATTAAACATTTGAATGAATAGGCAGCCCTAGTTTTTACCTGCTGTCCAACCTGCATCGTCCCATTTCTTTGTCACCAGCCTCGTGTTCCATTTGCCTCAGTGACCGCTCTGATCACAGAATCATAAATAATCAGTTCAGAGGTGAGAGAACAAGTCATAAGATCATCATCACAAGCTGTTACAACAGACTTTGCAAGAAACAAAACAGAAAGTGCAGCTTATATAATTTCGTTAAAAAAACAAACAACTGAATCTAAATGATGTTTGAATTTCAGTTCCTCCAGACGGAGATGTAAATGAATCCACAGTAGTATCTGGTAAGATACATTTAACTTTACGAGTTTTAAGATTGTAATTTGTTGACAAGAACAAATTGAATGTTTTTTTAATGATTTAAACCTCAAGAGTTTCAACTTCAAAACCCAATGAAAAAATAGGATACCAAATAATCTCCAATCTTTATTAAAAATGCTGAGCAGATACACATTTGATCATTAAATCAACTTTCAAATATTTCTAGCAGCTTCAAAGAGACCTGATGGAGCTGTCACTCATACTTCACACTCAACTGACTCTTTCCGTTTCTCTAATTTGACTCAGAAACACAAACCTTGTGAGGCAGTGGTTCCCAAATTGAGCGGCGCAGCCGGTTTAATCGAGATAATTTGAAGTATTTTTATTTGTGCAAAAGTTGGAAAATTTCACTGATAAATTATCTTTTTTGTTTCATGAGAATATGTGTTTTTAGGAATCATGTCTGTTTTTTGAAACAGTCACGTTTGGGGGCGGGGCTGAATCTGCAGAAAAGGTTTGGGAACCACTGTCCTAATCGGTCAGAATGAAAGACCAGCTCTAAGAAAAGAAGGAATTAAAAGTAAAAAAAAAAAAAAAAAAAAAACCATAGATGGTGCCTTACATTGTTCAAATATTTCAACACTCATATCGCAGTGCAGTTTGGTCACAGAAAACCAAAGTTAAAAAACACTGTAAAAAGTTTTCCAGATTAAACAGGGAAATATTTTAAAGGGATATTTCTAAAAACATGTAAATTTATCTTTTGACTTAAACGACAAACATAGAACCCAGAGTCATATGGCATCATTATCCCACTGAGGCTGTCTGTCCTCTAACAACAACAACAACCCAACAACCCTGCATCTGTGAAACTGGACAATTATTGCATCTTAAATTTGATATGTTTTTTTTTCTTTTTAAGACAAGCTTCACTTATTTACGAAGGTGTGATGCATAGAAAACTACATTCAAGAAGCTTCAGGTAAGTGTGAACATTTGCCTGTAAATTTGTTTCAGAGAAATCTGGGTCAGAAGAACATTTCAGCATCAGAGAAGAGAGAGAGAGAAAGATATTAGCTGCAGTGTTGCATTAATAATGCACAATCCCTGACCTAAAATAAAGTACAGGAATAAAAAATAAAATTCAGCTGAAATCACAAGTACTAAAAAGAATTTGTTTTTGTTTTTGGGCTAATAAACCCTGGAGAATGGCTGACATTTAACTGTATTGATAAAAAGGAGACATCAGTGTTGACAACGTTACCCTCAGTTACATCCTGCATTCTTTGGCATCAGGTACCGGAACAGTAAGGATGGGTGTGCTGTGCTTTTACTCTGTCATTAGGGCAGCTAGCAGTGCAGGGTAGTTCGGTGTCCCCCAGCCGGTCACGGGGTCCCAGGACGGTGCAGCACAGAAACCTTTCCCCTGGACCTGCTCGTCCAAACAGCCCAGGTGACAGCCCTCAGTCACCTGGAGACAATAAAGGAGACGTTTGTGTCTTTTCAACTAAATGTCTGAAAAGAAAATGCTGCAGTGACAAGTGTCATGTAACACAGAGGTGCTCAAACGTAGGGTCTCAGCCCGGCGACAGAACGTGGTTCTAACCTTTGTGGCCATGCTAATCAATTTTCTATAGGTTCTGGTCTGTAACAGGAGGACACGTGAGTTTAAGGACGACTGTCCTCGTCTATGGGGACAACGTGACTTACATCAAACAGAGCTTGTCCCTTTAGCTTGTAGAGGCGGGGGTTGAGGAAGCCCAGTGGAGGCAGACCCTTGGTCAGTCGATGGTCATTCATGAGAGACAGCATTCCTCCAACCACGGGGGTGGACGCCTGCAGGAGCCATCACCAGATGAGATCCAGTTAAATGACTTTGTAACAGATGAATCCAAATAACTGTTCATCAGAGTGTATTAGTTATTTGATATCAGCCATTTTATAAAAAAAAAAAAAAAAAACAGAGGGGGAAGTGAGACAAATGACCTGAATCTGATCTGAAGTACACTCAGGATGAAGGAAGTGAACACAGAAATAAATAATATAAAGTTAATGTTTGTTATTCATTACCGAAGTCCCAGACACCCAGGGAACAGGGACCCTGTTGATGACGACCCAGTAATTATCCGACAGAGCAGCCATGTCTGGATAGGCTCTGCCACTGGGATTGTAGTAGGAGCCAGGAGGAAGAGTGGCCGCCACTGTCTTCAGATAGGCCTCCACTGCAGCCACCTGCAGCCACACACACACACAAACACACACACAGACAGTCAACAACGGCCCTGTGTGCAATAACTGGGAAAGTCTGATCAGATGCTCTGACGGTCATTACCTGGTAGTCAGGCATCTTGAAGACGTTGCTAAAACCTCCTCCACTGATGTAATCAGTGACTTCGTACGTGACCTGGAAAGGATTCTTGAAGGAAGTTCCACCTACTGTGGTTACGTAGGGGCTGGAAACGAACCAATGAGCACAAAGAGTTTGAGTTAAACAGCACTCAATAATGTTCATATGCAACACATCATGATTTCAACTTTTAATTACAACAAACACAACCACAACAAGGTCATAGGTCATAGAAATCACTGTAAAAAAATGAAGTGGTAAGAGAGTGGTAACAAATGTAAAAGTAACAAAAGGTTTTTAAAATGTGTCAGTATTTCACCTGGAGGCTGGAAAACTGGGCCTGAAGGTGTTCTGTGCTCCTGAATGTCTGCAGCCAGCACCGCTGTCGCCTGGAACGAAGGAACCAAGACAGGAATAACGTGAGTTCAACTGAACTGTTGGCTTGGTGAAGGGATATATTACATAAACAGTCTGTAACGTCTGTGATTCACTGCAGTCCTCCATCGTCACTGACCAGAAGCGAACAGCAGCGTGATCCCTCTGACCCCGGCCTTCATGAACTCCGTGTTGATGCGCGTCATGTAGGCCGTGGACAGACTGTCCTCGTCGTCACCGTAGCTGATGGTGTGGACCCAGGGCAGGCCGGACATGTTGCTGAGCAGAACCATCCACTGAAGGAACGGCTCCTGAGACTCGTGACGACCTGCGAGAAGAAGAAGAAGAAGAAGAAGAGGAGGAGACATGAATGAATGTGTGTGTGTGTGAATGAGACACACATGACAACGGTGATAAATTGACTGGCAAAAATACTACCATGAATTCAATTGAAACTTATTACTGACTTGTTTCTCTTTTGACTTTGAATCCCATCAGACATGGCATTATTTCTGCCTTTTACAATTTATTTTTATTAATGTCAGGTAAAACAAAAAGACGAAATACAGAAGTACACAATTTTCCTACTCTCCATCTCTGAAGTCACTCCAAATGACTGAACTAAGAATGAATTGAACTGGTGATATTTTGGTGATATTTTGGTTTTGGTTCCCAAAATAGGGGGTGGGACCCAATTAGAGGGCACAGCACTTGAAAGGATTTTAAAAAATATTATTTTCTTTGTTTATTGAGAAAACTGGCTTTGCAAGAATTGAATCGTTTTTTTTAAATTTCAGTGGAAAAGCAACGACACCTGTGAATGAGTTGACGTAGGGAGAAGGGAGGGGCGTGACTAGAGGGGGCACCCATATATAAAACTGGTCAAGCTACATAAAAAAAAAAGGTTCTCACACACACACACACACACACACACAGACACAGCACGGTTGGTGAAGACCCAGGTGGGGATGTTTGCCCCCGTGCTCATGATGTACTCTATATCCAGACTGGCCTCGATCCCAGCCTTCCCTGCTCCCTGTTGGCCGACCACTCTCTCCACCTGTGACAGATGCTGGAAGCCTTCACCAAACATGCTCATGAACTCTGCCAGGTCTGCTGGGTGATAATACTGCTCCAGGAACTGTCAGAGAGGAGAGAGAGAGAGAGAGCGACAGACCCCAGAGTGAAACCCCCCAGGCCTGGACCACATGACCAGCTCCACTGAACACTTCATGTGGGGTCATACCTGAGCTACAGCCTGGCTGTTGTTCTGACCTTTCCCCACATCAGCGGCTGTCAGGTTGTATCGAGCCCTCAGGACAGCAGGAGTCACTCCTAGGTGCACTCCTTCCTCAGGAGACTTTTGGACTTTGGGGAGTTTTTGTCCGTTGGGAGGGAAACGGTGAAGACCACCCACTTTGGAAAGAAAAAGGAAACAGAGAGACTTTCTGGTATTAATCCAGTCACAAATATATAAGACAGTGATAAAAACAACACTGACCAAAGTCCAGGTGCTGGTGGACGTCATCATGAACAGAGTACGGAGATGAAGACCTCACTATAGACTGTCCTTCTCTGACATAATGGTGAAACCTGCTCCCAGGAAGCAACGTCTCTGCAGTCCTTCAATACAGCAACAGAAACAAAGGGGGATAATGTATGCACCTGCATGACCAGCAGGGGGAAACGTTACACCTGGAAACCCTGGTATTAATCAGTCCAACGTATGCTCTGTGGGAAACATCTGAAGTGAAGTGAAAGTGAAGTGAAAGTGAACTAGTTGTCATTGTGACACAGCACACCACATATGTGACCTCACCAAAGTCAGCAGGGGGCAGTGTGCAGGGATTGAAAAGCAGGCGTGCTAACCGCTACACTATAGAACCACATTATAATATAATATAACATGATAATCACTGATCACTGATGACCTCACAGACATATCCAAGCAAGTGACTTACTCAGAAAAAGAAAAAAAAACTCATTCTGATTTCTTGTGTTAGCTTAAAATCAATTTTAGCCAAATCCCCTCCTAAATTTAATATATATATATTTATATATAATAATAATTCAGTCCCTTAATCGTCCCAAAATGGGGGAATTTTACAGCACGAGTCTTTGCAATCCACACTGGCTGCCACACGAGGCACCATTACAGCTATCCTTAGGAGCTCCAGTGTGCAGACGTGCTAACTGCTACACAATGTACCATTATAGCAACTCCATGTCACTTTGATTTGAGTATGAAACCACAGAAAAAGGGAACTCACATGAGAGAAACACTCACACACTCACAGAACAAGCTGCAGCAGAGAATGTACTTTCTGTGTTGTAACTGTGTCAAAAGCAAACTAATGTCACTGTAAGCGGGGGGGGTGGCAAAAAATAAAAGTGCTTACTCTGCAGTCATGGTTTAATGTCACTGTAAGCGACATATAAAAGTGCTTACTCTGCAGTCATGGTGCACTGCAAAAAGTCCTGGGTGCTAACAGTGAGGCAGTTTGTAACCCCATGACTGTGAAGCCAGTGACGCACGGCCTTGTGGGTAGTGTCAGAAGGAGCGACCAGGTGGGCCACTTCCTCCAGGCTGTAATATTTACCTGCAGAAGAGAAAGGAATTCCCGTCACCAGGTCAGTCATTAGTCCAATCAGCTAATTCAGTTCCAAACCATCGTCCTACCATACTGGGCTGAGTCAGGGTCCGACACCAGTCTGAGCACCTCCTGCAGCAGGTCAACATTCTCCTGCTTCAGAGCAAAGGTCAACACCAACTCCACTGACGGGTCGACCCGGCCGGTTTCAGTCCACTCATCTGGTGACCTGCAGAAAAAGAGAAAAATCTAAAGACCGCTTTTCAACATCCCTGGGCTTCTGTATCCTACAGCAGATCATGTAAACGGCAGAAACACTGAATTTACTCTTTATTTATTTGACCAAAGGTCGCTTTATTGTAGCAACTTATTTACTAAAGCATTTGTCATTCTCTGCAGGACACAAATAAACATTACTATCAATATCACTCATTTCTCTGTCACTCTTGTCTCCATTTTTGAGAAGCTGAACGCAGACAAATTCTCCAAATGTTTTACTGCCCCTGCAGGTGACTGCTCCTTACACAGAGCACTACTGCTCTGTGGAGCCGTACATCCCCAACAGTGGAATGGCAAATTAATTATTAACATAATTTGGAACAAAATTTCATGTGTTAAAATGCACTCCGCAACACATTCATACCAATTTTTTTTATCACATTACATTATTATTATTTCCAACAGTCAGTCTAGCAAAGCCATGGTGATTTTTTTTAACCAGGTAATTGTGATTTATGTTGAAAAGAGACATTAACTGTCAAGTAAAAATTAAAACTAAAAATTAAAAAAATAATCAAACAACCAAACAACATGGGTTACAGGAAAAACTGTTGAATGTTCTGGTATCTTTGTATTTTTATTTAGTTTTTATCAGATCTACGGAACTGTAAACTAGACTTCCTGCTGCACGGACTGGATCAGAAAAGGTTCAGTGTCAGAATGGGGGGGGTTGGAGTGGGGGAAGGATGAGCAGCTCACAAGACATTCTGGTCAAATTCCAGGTACCCGGTCCACACCACTGAGCTGAACGACAGGAGGTAGGTTAGAGTCAGTCTGTCGGGAAGAAAAACAAGTCATTAACACAAATACGTTCCTGGTAATGATCAAAAACAACTCTTTGAAACACAAGGTTTCATCAGTAACTGATCTGAAGACTCACATGGAGATCAAGTTACCACAGATGTAAAAAAAAAAAAACAAACAAACAAGAAAACAATCAATATTAATGGGTACAAACAGTTGAAGTTCAACACAACCCTGTAACCTTTGTTGTGCGCTGTTGTTAGCTGCGGTTGCAGCAAATGTTCAATATCTAGGTCAACGCACAGTCAGGAAACACAGCAATGGTGAAAGAAAAGTGTCGACACTTCCCGCCAACTCTTCTCTCACACGTTTGTCCACATAAAAATAATTAAAAACACGCAGAAACGTAAAGCTCACTCACAGTGTTCCCATCGTGTCCTCCGCAGTCTCTCTGCCACACCAACCGGTCTGAGCGACGCTCCTGACGCTTGGGCCACGTGATGATCTGTCACGTGACTAGTGGTGGTTGCTTCCTTCGATATTACCTTCGCCAACTCTTGGCGAAGGTAATATCTTTATTCTTGGTGGTGTATTTATCAGAGATTTTAATACAATTATTGCTGTATTACATAAACACGGAGTTGCCCTCGTTATTTACACATTTTAATAAGTACTTAGAATAGAACACGCAATGTTTTCCTAAAAAAAGGTATTATATAGTAGGATTTGGTAGCATCTAGTGGTGACATTCGGTATTACGGCTGAATCTTCTTCGCGTGACCACTTCAAGCATAGAACAGTCAGAACATAAAAGGTTTAAAAAGACGTACATCGCTAGTGATCCAACATGGCTGCCGCCCAAATGTACACATTAGATACTGTTTTTACTTTCATAGAAATTTTAAAAAGCTTAAATTATAAATTACGCCAAAAAAGCACCAGTGATATTTTTAATTATCTTTATATCCTTCCCCACCAGGTGTATGCGGTCCCTGGTGGTATGCGGGGGCATTGCAGGGGTTACACAGGGTTTTTGATATGTAACGGCTAGGTTAAGATGGGGTTATGATAATAGTTTTGTAGTTTTTCTTGGAAGAAAACATTAGTTTAATAGAGCAAATATAGAAGTATTATTAATAAATTTTAACATCAAATATGTAGTAAAAAAAGATACTCAAGCCAAGTTAATGTTTCTGCTGTAAAATGTATAAAGACACAGGTATTTATTTTTCTTTAGCAAACTTAACAGCATATTCCACTATTATTTTCATTACAAGGAGCGGCAAAATAATATCGCTCACGCATATTGTTTGCCTTAAATTAGAATTTAAATTTAATTGCCTTTATGTAGCTTCTGGTATTATACTGACAATATTTAACATTGTAAACCCTCCTCCCCAGGAGTGTTTATTGGAGTGGCAGAAGATTAGAAAATCAAATCTGGAATATCCTTAAAAAACAGTTCTAATCCAGCCAGAGCTGAGATCAAGTTTATTTTAAGCACAAAAGAAAATGTACAAATGTGACATCAGTTGATTTTAAATTCTCTACCCATTAAAAACACAACTCCCCTCATGTCTGTAAAACAATGTTTTTGTATAATTTAACAACAAAAGGTTTTTTTTTTCTTTTGGAGATATAATGAATGACAACAAAGCTATTTAAGAAATTTGTGTTGGGAAAAAAGCAGCAAACAGGTGAAGGTGGGCTAATTTAAAGATATTTACACCTTTAAAAGTAATCATCGATTTTATACACTGAACTTTTGACAGCCCATCAGAATATTTTGTTAGTTATATTGGATGAATTATTTAAAAAATGCATCTTTGTCACTACAGTAAATGGATTGTGGATGCTTTTCTTTTCTTGTTTTGGAGATTTATGGCACTAGCACCACATTTTATTGGTCAACTTCTGAGAAGTAGTAATCTTCCTCTTCACTGTCAGACACCATGTCTTCATGTCCTGGGAACATCTCCCAAACAGCAAAATTATCATTTGCTAAGAAAGACAAGAAACAGCAGTTGAATGACTAAATGACGGCAATTAAAAAACATAAACCCTTCAAAAAAAATCAGATGTGACTAGACCTTTTAACTCGTGTTTTGTATTCAGATGTTACCAATAAAATTGCACACATTGACTGGTTACACTAGCTTTTTTGCTCATTATTTGTTCAATTTATGTATTTTTTTTAAAACCTAATCATTAGTTGTTCTTCAGCCATTTTAAGCCATTTAGTTTTCACTAGATTAAATCAATTGTTTTTTAGCTAGTTGTTTTTGAGTAACTTGTCATTTCAAGATCATATTTAAATTAGACTTTTGACTAAAATGCAGTAATCTGCTGGCCATTTTATGTTTGTTTTTTTTTAAGTTAACTTTGTAGTTGAATTCTTTTCTAAGATAAATTTGACCTACGACACTAAATCGGCACTAATCATACATGTTACCACTGCCCTAATAAAAGTATTGTTGATTGTTCTATAGGTTGACCTTTAATCAAAGACTTATCTGTAAAGATAACTCCACACATTACTCTTACACTGGTACCAAGTATGAGCGCGAGGACCGCGGCTCCTCTGTTAACCTACCTGTGTTAGCACATCTCGTCATTTTTTGTTTCAGGGTTGGCGTGGGTGAAAACCTCTGCAAAGACAACACAATGGAAATGAGACGCTAATTTCCAGTTTGTTACAAATCATCCATGATGCTTCACTCCTTCACAGTCTCAGACACTGATCTGAATGGAACTTTACCTTTAAGGAGTGAGACTGTTTATAAACATTGAACTGACTCTTTTTCGTCCTTTTCTGGAGATGGTAGACATATTTGTCATCTTTGTCCCTAGAAATATAACATGTTCTTGAGTCAACACTGATAAACCACGATAATAAGTCATCGTCATCATCATCTTCATCATACCAGTCTGCGGAGCCCATCATCCCGGGAGTGATGTGCAGACACTGAGGAGTTTTCGCGTCAGGAAAAACTCTTGACGTGGGGGTCAGAGGCTCCAAGTCCTTCACTGTGAACTCGTTCTCTTCGCTCATACAAATGGACGGAACCTGGGTTTTAAAATTAATATTGACACCGAAATGTTAACCGTAAACGTAAAAAAACAAAAACAAACAAAAAACATTCTTAGAGTCACTGACGCTAAGCTAGTAGTTGTTGTCCATGTACATTGAACATCCGCTTGATGTTTTCAGTTTATGCCCATTTTTACACAAAATTAAAAAATCATTTGCGATATAAATCACGTGATACCACGGACATTTTACCACAGACCGCGATATTTTTCTGTATTAGCATGATATGTTACCAGCTCCTCACGTCGGTATATTTAATGTAATGAAATGTAATTTTTTCAATCAAAAAAACAAAACAAAAAACAACTTAGAAGAACAAGGCAAACCTCGACGCGTTTGGCGTGCATGTACGCAGAGGAGAA
The DNA here is from genome assembly GCF_000523025.1 of Cynoglossus semilaevis. Lineage (NCBI taxonomy): Eukaryota > Metazoa > Chordata > Actinopteri > Pleuronectiformes > Cynoglossidae > Cynoglossus > Cynoglossus semilaevis. Next base: position 7,066,787 of record NC_024307.1, on the reverse strand, counting down.
GGCGTCGTCAGCGTCGTCTTTCGGCATGTCTTCGAGAAACTTCCGCACCTGCTGCTTCCTCTTAAATGTCCCCACTTTGGCAGATATAACACGAGGTTCTGCAACTAAATACAGATTAATGGAGCTGTCAGTTAGGTCTGTAAAACCTCCTGTAGATAAACACCATTAAAAAAAAGAAAGTTTGAAATGCACGGCGGAGGTCCATCGTTAAACAATTCCAGATACAGAAAATACTCAACGGTAAAGGGACGCGGTTCCCAAAAGTGTTTCAAGGGTCGCGGGCAGAGATGGAGCCAATAACCGCAGTCACCAGGTGAGGGCGGTATACACAAACTAAACCAAACGCAAACAACTTTCTCTGTGTATTTTTAAGGACAGTAATGCTGAAGCGGAGCACGTCAGATCAAAAGGTTGTCCCGGTAGTAAACTGTTCATTTACCTTGCTCTGTTGTGGCTTCCATTTTTCCTTTTTGGGATTTTTTTGCATTCTTCACAGGAGTCTGTGGTTTTCCCAGAGACGTGTGCTGGTTGTGACACTCTTCTGCAGAGCGGCCCACCGCCTTCGCTACTTTGGCCCAGTACCCGGACAGGTGCTTAGGATAGTATGACACGGCCCTGGAAAACAGGTGGATCAGTGAAAGCATGACTTAAAGTCAGAAATGTGCTACGGTGAGAGCACAGGAACCCAGGACTTACTCTCGTAGCCTCATGAGCTCAGCCTCAGTCCACTTGTCTTCACTCTGGTCTTCAATCACGGCCTGTTTGTGTGACTTGCGTGTTGTTTTGGAACTCGTCAACTTGAGCGGCGACCTTGTTGGTGGTGAAGGTTTGGTGCGTTTGTTCTGATTGTTTTTTGTTAGTATCAGCGCCTTCTTGGTGTTTTGGTTTTTGCGTTTACTGTTTTTTTTCTCAGACGGCTCAGACGAGTCACTCGTTGAAGACAATCTGCTCACGTGGGGTCTGTTTCGATCGTCCCTGTCTTTCTTACTCGGACCTCCTCTGTCCTTTTTACGTCTCGGCTCAGACGAGTCACTCGTTGAAGACAATCTGCTCACGTGTGGTTTGTTTTGATCGTCCCTGTCTTTCTTTCTACGACCTCTTTTGTCCTTTTTCCATTTTGGCTCAGACGAGTCACTCGTTGAAGACAATCTGCTCACGTGTGGTCTGTTTCGATCGTCCCTGTCTTTCTTTCTACGACCTCTTTTGTCCTTTTTCCATTTTGGCTCAGACGAGTCACTCGTTGACGACAATCTGTTCACGTGTGGTCTGTTTCGATCGTCCCTGTCTTTCTTCCTACGACCTCCTCTGTCCTTTTTCTGTCTCTGAGGAGTCATCTCTTCCGAGGACTCCGAGGACTGTTGCTGTGATGTTTCTGGTGACGATGGAATGGTTTGTTTGGGCGGCTTTACTGGAGGCTTTTTTGTGTTGTTTGTCCGTTTTCCAGACCTCAGTGGTGCAGTCTTATCGGGCTGTCCCTGCTTTCGAGGGATGGCGTCAACGGATGACCTTTTTTCCAAAGGCTGGCTCCTTTTACTAGACCTGGTGGATGTGACAAAGCTGTTTCCAGTACTGCCATTTGTCTCTGCAGGAGACACGGGCTGAGTTGTGGACATTTGGACATCTTGGCTGAGCTTGGTTTGACTGGCCTTTCGGACTGGAGGCTTGGTCTTCCTCAGCAGTACTGACGCCTCTCCATCACTGCCTGGAAACACAGACCAGAGATTATACACCAATCACAAAGACTCTACAGGCTTTAAGACCTGGGATAACCGTACCTTCGCTGCTTGATGGGAACACATTCTTTGATTGTTTTTCCCTCTTCGACACGGTGGTCTGCAACAACAAATAATGTCAGGACTCTTTGTCACTAAATGTCTGAATACAGTCATAAAACACAGAGGTCCTTACAGGGAGAAGGACTGAAGAATCATAACAATTGTGGATGGTAACGTTCATGTCTGCATCCAGAATAACTCTCCCTCCTTTCCAGTACTCCAGGGGAGGTTTTATTGTCCTTCCACTCCGAGACACTTTAGCAGCTGAAGAGGAGGTGGAGGAGTCGAGGGAAGGAAGGGGATCAGCTGTGGAAATGGAAAAGAGAGTGGTTACCAACCAAAACACTGGGATAAAAACAGGTGTGAGCAACAATCAATAGTGCCATGATTTTACTGATAACCTGGGTGGACAGGAAATGTGTACAGAAGGTAAAACACACCTCTGGTTAAAGTGCAAATATAAAATAAAGAAAAGAAAATAAATATAGCAAAAAGCCCTGAACTTTAGAAATAAAAGACTTGGTGAAGCGAAAGTACTCCGACGTCATGTGACTCAATGAAAACCATATTAAATAAATAAAAAGCCAGTACTGACAATCCCACTTATTGTATTCTCCACGTTTGGGTTTGGTGGCATTTATTCAATTTCTCTTTTACTCACGTGTCTTGAAAGTCTCAGGTTTCTTCTTCTCGACGGAGGACATTGAGGACGTCTCAGGTTTCTTCTTCTTGACAGAGGGCATTGAGGACGTCTCAGGTTTCTTCTTCTTGACGGAGGGCATTGAGGATGTCTCAGGTTTTTCTTCTGAAACCTCAGCTTTTCTCTTCTCTGGTTTCTTTGTCCCTCTACTGTGGTGACAACAAACAAAGTTATTCTACCTCGACCAAAACGATAATGTTTACATTATAGTACATTTGCAAGTCTAGTGAAATTATAATAGTCCTTACTCTCTGGACTCCGACAACAACTTTTCATAAAGTAACTTCCAGTCTGAAGGGAAACCACTGACAAAGTTCTTCAGAAACCACTTTGGAAACCCTGTAGGAAGACAAACACGACCATAAAGAAAAATAGAATTAAAAAATGTTATTTTTCAATAAAATCACTGTAAAAGGTTAGATTGTTGATATATATATTTATAAGTTATTTTTCAATAAAATCGTTGTAAAATGTTAGATTGTTGATATATATATTTATAATAAATGAAATGTTCACTGACTCACCCACATTGACATGCTTGCTCATTTTGCCAACCAAAATGTAAATTCTACCAGTGAGAGTCTTCAGCACAGAGTTAGAAATCCTCTCAACAATGATGTTGCTGTTCCATGGTATGTTGTCCTTCCTGGTAGTCAGGAAAAAAAAACATGTTAAACATTACACCTTGGCTCGTTTAACTGTACTGCACTAATTAAAGACCATTATGAGGTGTGTAACAAACACTGACTTGTGGACCCCGTCCACAAATAGGCCCATACTGTTTTTCCTCACGATCCAGTTTTTGAGATATATGACACTGTCCTGTAAAAGAGGACACAACATTTACCTAACTACAGACACATACTGCATATATATATATGTATGTCTATATTTGCATATATATAGTATACATACACACATATATACATACATATAAATATATTCACCCATTTCTATTAAATACTGTAATCACTATAACATTTTATTAATTTTACAACCACCATTTAAACCCTAAATTCATCCTGGTTTAATGACACGTGCATTTCTACTCACACTAGGGAATTGTGGACACCTGGACCAATTTTTCTCCGGTTGCCTTCTAGGGATGGAGAATCTTGGTGTATTGAGTAGAACTGGGTCTTCAAGCAAAATGGGTTCCATTGGGATAGTGGACACCTGGCTTTCCGTCTCAGTAACCATTCCACTCTCAGCGTCCTCTGTTTGAGCCACGTCAGGAGAGGACAGAGAAGACCGTGTGTTCTGATAAGGCTTGGCTGAGGAGATAAATATGCAATGTTGTGTGCATGAAGGTATTGACAAAAGCAGTGGTAACGTACAGAGCATTTTCATTTGCTGCTGACCTTCACTGAAGAGATTCCTTGAGCTTCTTCTGACTTCGTGAGCTTCTGGTTGGGCCCTGATTCTTTGATTTTCCCTCTCCTTCATTAAAGCAAACATCTTGGCTGGCGTCATAATAGGAACTTTTTCCAACACCACATGTAAACCTTTGAAACATTTAGGACACCAATGAAAAAAGAAAATATAATTAATAATTTCCATTTTTGACTTTGTCTTCATTATCTCTTGTCACCCCTTTACTATTGACTTTTTTGCATGTAATTTATGTGTAACCTACCAAGATCTTTGATGACTGTTGAAAACACTATTAGTTGAAAACACTAATAACTACAACTATTAGTGTTGTAGCTAGCCACTGACATTTGGGTTGTTTGTTGTTGTTTTTTGTTTGTTTTTTTTTTCAAAGTAGCTAGCCACTGACATTGGGGTTGTTGGTTTTTTGTTTTTTTTTTGTTAATTAAAACGTTTCTCGGGTACATTTTTATGTTGCACAAACTTTTAACCGTGTAACATGAAAAATGTATTTTGGCCAACGCTTTAATTTAAGTTGTAAAATTAGCTTGCAGCGTAAAAAGTAAATAAGCAATATCTAACCACTTTAACAGTGAAGCTAACGTTTGTGCTATTGTTTTGGTAAGCATTTAAACGTCTTTGGCTATCCTGAAGCCTTTTCTGCTAATATATATAATATATTCCGCATAAATAGCACATCTTTAACAGTTCCCCACCGTAACACAGTTTCGTAAAGTCCACAGATATTCTGCACCAGTGTCTTACGTTTGTCTGGGATGATTGTTGGTGTTGGGATCAGGTGCACCAGTGTCTTACGTTTATCTGGGATGATTGTTGGTGTTGGGATCATAGGTTCACGATCACTCTGCCTCGTCTGTGGTTGCTGGGCAGAAAACCTTCTCACGTCACCCAGATACTCCTCGTCCTGTGTGTAGTCTTCGCTTGAGGCGATGGTTATGATCCTTTTTCGTGGTTGACGCAGAACTTCACTGTTGATGCCACTTGTACTGTTGTTGATTTGACTCAAATTAGACTGTTCACATTTCCTCGTCCTCAGCCTCATCTTCAAGGGAGACACCAGTTTTGATGGGGACTGAAGTTCGTCTGCACGGGTCCTATCATGCCCGGACACGGCCCACACACGGCCGTTTTCCTCAGACAGTACTTTTTGTTTTGCTTCTCTGGAACTTATGAATCCCCCAGGATCTCTGAAGTGGTCTCTGTGAGAATAAGTTACGGCCGTAGACTCTAGGAAAGATCGCTTGGACGCCATGTTGCACGACATAAACATAGGTCTAGACTTATTCAGACCAAACGTATCATCTGGTTCTCCACACTGAAACCTGGATGACTTCTGTGGAGTGGATATCGGTGAAAGAGTCTGTGGCTGAACGTCACCGTGGTAAAACCCAAACCGACCGTGCTCCTGAATCGGGTCTGGAAGAACATAGGTGGATATTGGTGAGAGGGTCTGTGGCTGGACATCCAATCTCCTCCTGGGAGATATTAATTCTCCTCCGTATCTTTCTCTGCTGCATTGCGCTGCTTCTTTCTGTACTCTCGATTTGAGCTTCGCAAAAATCTTGGCAGGGGATTCGATCCGTGGGAGTCTGTCTTGAAAGAGGTTTTGATAAGAGGACATAGCTCTTGTTTCCGAGTTGGTAGATTGTTGTTGTTCATCCGTGTTGTACGCTAACAGCTCGCACAGTCGCCTCTAT
>NC_024307.1:7049767-7061215 GCF_000523025.1 Cynoglossus semilaevis | reverse complement strand
GCTTCAGACGCAAGACCGCCTTTGGTTAGAGACCTGTGACGTGTATAACGTCACTTCCTCCTTTGTTTTCCTCGTTTATTAATTTCCGTTAAGTTTATAGCTGTACCGCCACCTGCTGGATAGGAGCGAGGGACCAAAAAGAATGACAATAACATAATAAATAAACATCAAAGAGATGAAAAATATAAGGCATGAAATAGCAAAAAATGACCCTCAAGACAACTCAAGTAATGGAAATGGAAACAAAAGACAAATACTAGGGCAAAACAAATTCACAATATCAAAATAGGTCAATAATAGAAAGATGGGGAAGGAATTTATTAACATAAAGTAAAAAAAACCCAAAAAGGTAAATATATAAAGCAGAAAAGTTAAAAGGCTAGCAAAATGCTCCTACATCAAAAGCTACTGCACATTAATTTAAAAAAATCTAAATAGATAGGAGCATGTAAAATTCTGGGTAGAAATGTGTGTACATTTGCTTACATCAAAATATTTAACTAGTTAGCCAAGGTTATCTACAAATATACAATCTGATCACGAGTGAACTTTAAACAAAATTGGATTAATATTATTAAATATATAAATATAGAAAATATAGTATCGACTTTTACCAGTAGATGGCCCTGATGCGCATTTCAAGCGCGGAAATCTTCCGTAATCCCGGTAGATATAGACGTATCCTACTACGCATGTCCGGAACGAGATTGACGTTCGTTTGACAGAGTTAGGCGTTTTCGGTGGAGTATTCTTTCTCCCTTTTGGTGAGTTCTGTAAAAGCTGGTCGTTTGTTGTTAGACATTACACAAACAGAAACATTCTCGTTTTAGGTTAATGTTTGAAAGTCGAATTGACGGACAGTGACAGACAGACGGACATAAATCCAGAGCCGAAGAAGAGGGAAGAAGAAGTGATGTAACATGGCAGCAGCTGCTGTCAAGAAGTGTTTACTGACAGCCCTGAGGACAAACAGTCGCTGCCCAAGCCGTGAACCCACCTTTGTAAAGGGAAGGACAGTAAGTCGATTGTCCTCGGCTGCTCCAGAGATCCACATGGGAGCAGACCAAGGAGAAAAAGACAGACACAAAGGCTGGTCGCCTGTGTTAGGGTCGGTGTCTGTGGCTCTCGGACTCTGTGGTGCTGCTGCGCTTCTGGACACGAGACATAAAAAAGACATAAGAGTCTCAGTGTCCACACAGCTCCTCGAACTCCTACTACCTTCAGCCCACTGTGCCTCCCCGTTTAAACCAGACAGCCCCCGGTACAAATACAACTTCATTGCAGATGTGGTGGAGAAGTCCGCTCCGGCTGTCGTTTACATCGAGATTGTTGGCAGGTGAGTATGGCACAGCTAGCACTAGTCGATGTGTTTCGAGGTCACCAGGTAACTTGTCACATCGTAGCAGCTAAAGAATAACGTAAGGGTATGATTATAAGGCTAAGGCCAGGCTCAAAATAATAATTCATGTGCTGTGCAACATGAACACCTCAGTGTATGTTCAACTCAAATGTGGTAAACCAGGGTGCCAAATGAAATAAGTGCCATTTTACAAACCTTTCTTTAAAAATAAGCAAATGTGACAGGCACATCATATTTATCTTTCAGGTATTTTGTGATTGAGTAACTCTGAGAAAGAAAAGCAGTTCAAAAGAGAAACAGTAATAGTTTTTCCCTCCTCAAAGGCTGAAATAAAAGATCCTTTCTACTTTATCTGTTTACCCAGAAATCCATTTTCAGGCAGAGAAATCCCTGTGTCCAATGGCTCAGGTTTTATCATCAGCAGTGATGGCCTTATAGTCACCAATGCTCATGTGGTGGCTAACAAGAGGGGCGTCAGAGTGAAGCTGACTAATGGAGAGATGTTCAACGCCACGGTGCAGGACGTGGATCCAGTAGCAGACATCGCCACCATTAAAATTAGCGCAAAGGTAGGTAAGCTAAAAAAGAGGAACCAACTGGATACAAAGTTTTGTTTTTGTTTTACTGAAGCCTCTTTAGCTTCTGCTATAGTGGTGGATTACAGAGTGACACAAAACCACTCATCCCATAAATCAAACTTCCTTTTTAATAGACAAATTGATTGTTGAATAGTGAAATGAGCAAAAGTGTACACATTGTTTAGGCCAACATCTCATTAGGACAAAACTGTTGAGAAGTAAGGCATACTTTAGCTAAATAAATATGTACCAAAGTTAGTCGAGAAATAGCACCATAGTTCCTTCAGAGTCCCTTTTTTTAACGCTGATGAAGTTCCTCTTTCATAAATCGTAGAATCCTTTACCCACTCTTCCTCTCGGTCGCTCATCTGACGTCCGACAAGGGGAGTTTGTGGTGGCCATGGGAAGCCCCTTCGCCCTACGCAACACCATCACATCAGGAATTGTCAGCTCAGCACAGAGAGGCAGTAAAGAGCTGGGCCTGTCCAACTCCAACATGGACTACATACAGACGGATGCAGCCATTGACGTAGGTAACAGTGAAGTACAGGGCTTTCCTCCACATCCTCTTCTGGTGGACGTACTGTATCATTTACAGTCATCTGTGAGAATTGTTGGAGGAAGTGATGGTTTGAGTTGTGACATACTTTTATGACATGATTTATTTGTTTTGCAGTTTGGAAATTCTGGAGGCCCCCTCATTAACCTGGTGAGTCACATGATGCATCACAGATTACTGTCAGCGAAGCTGCTTTTACTGCTTGGTGCGTGACCTTTGTTTAAACCATGGGAGCGTCTGTTTGTGTCTGAAAGTAGTTTCAACTGTTGATACAGGCCTTTACAGGCAATAAAACACAAATAATGTCTTCATGACCAATCCAGGTCAAACCTTTAGCTCTTTCTGCATCAGCTGCTCCATCCTGATCAACCTTAAATGAGTGTTCTCTCCTCGTCAGGATGGTGAAGTCATTGGTATAAACACCATGAAGGTCACTGCGGGAATCTCCTTTGCTATTCCTGTGGATCGTCTGAGAGCTTTCCTGGATAATGCAACAAAGAAGGGTAAGTGTCTGAATAAAAAGCTATTAATTAATAGGGGTGTGATTAAAAGAAATATCAATACGCCAATATTTTTTTTATCAATTACGAACATTTTAATAACCTGATACGCATGTAACAGTACTGTGTTTACTGTGCTTACAGTGTTCCTACAATTAAATTACTTACGAACAAATATTTTCATGCCTATAGTATCGCAGTATATTTTATTACATCATATTGTTGCCCTCGCATTGTGACACAACCGAGCTGTAGGCAAACTGTTAAATTGTGCTTTTTACTAATTGTGCTTAAAATATCATTACATGTACTGTGCATGCTGTAGTTCTGACCTGTGCTGCTCCAGTCTGAGTTGATTGTAGTCAGAAACAAGTCTGGTTCAGTGGCTCTGATGTCAGGATGTCTGAAGCTGAAGGACCTCCATCGGTATCTGTCAGCATCATGCAGAGCTTCCTGCTCCCTGTAAGAGAAACCATACATGTGGTTCCCTCTGGTGACCTCGGGGCTGAGCTGGTCCCTAAACACAACAGCTTTAATGGGCAGCTTTTAGTAGTTGCGGTTCATGTCCGACTGTGCCTGTACAGTTCTTTAATGGCTACATTTATCCTTTAATCTTCTCTTAGGTTCTAAGTTTGGTGATTCTGAGACCAAGCGCCGTTACATTGGTGTGATGATGTTGACGCTGACACCAAGGTAAATAAAGAGGCGCTGGAAACTTCAGTACTGTTCTGTGACTACACGGCGTCTGAAAACATATTTCTTGTTCATCGGTTCTTTTCAGCATCATCACAGAGTTGAAGTTAAGAGATCCGTCGTTCCCAGATGTCACACATGGCATCTTAATCCACAGAGTAATCATTGGCTCACCAGCCAACAGGTACGCAGCCAAAATATTTCTATGGAGTGTTTTCCTCAGCTGTGTACTGTACCTGTTATAATCAGTGCTGTGGTACTGATTTCAGAGCTGGAATGAAACCAGGAGACGTGGTGTTGGAGATCAATGGGGTGGAAGTGAACACTGCTGAAGAAATCTACCAGGCTGTTCATAACAGCGACAAGATCACCATGGTGGTGCAGCGAGGACAGCAGGCGCTTCGGTTACAAATGACTCCGGAGTACACCGAGTGAACGAGTGATTTAGGATACATCTGTCGGCCATGTTTTTTTTAATGTCTGACCGAAATAAAGTGCTCCTGTGGACAAGCAGATAATGTTATGCTTTGCTAAAGACAGATGTTAAAAATGTTGGAGAAAGCAATCAACTGTGAATTCAGTATTATTAGTGATTAAAATGTTTTTATCTATTTACACCAGGTTTCATTTCATTTCATTGCTGTTAAATTATAGAAAGTAAATGTTAAAAGGTGAATAAACCTGAAACAAAGTGCTTTAATAAAGCCGTTTAATGTTAGATAACAACAATAAGCATGGGACAACATTATGTCATGAAGCGATGTTGTTAGCGACTACCATTAAATGAGAAAACAAACAACTCACCAATGTTACTTTGATGAAGACAATCACACAATTTTAAATCTCTGAACTGCTGCGATTCCACTTATTTAAACACATTCCTGTGTTTGACACAGTTAAAAACACGATCTGCCTTCATGTAGAGAGAGCATTTTCTCCCTCTCCTCCATGAGGAGAAGCAAAACTAAAGATAATTGACTTGAAAGCAGTGAAGCCATACTGGATAGAGTAAAATCTCCCTGGTATGTACAGTGACACACACTTACAGTAAAGTAATAAAGTGACATGTACTGGACTGCTACACAATTATGTTTTCACCCCAACGACTGGTGGCTAATAAAGGAGGCTAACATTACAACAATGTTTTCATACTTTTGTCGACTAAAGACGTCTTGTTACGTACAAGTACTACAACATACAAGTATGGGAAGGGGAAAAAAAATAAAACTGTTCAAATCCCATTAAAACTACTTTTAAAAAGACTCAATATATATTGCTGGTAATATTTTTCTTTTTAAGAAAATATAAATTGTGCGACTGAAGCTTACAATACACTGCTGGCAGTAGCGCCAGGGTCTGTGGTGACCTGCTGGAGAAGAGTCATCTGGAGGCGCTGTGTGCTGAGAGACTCCCCCTGGTGGAGAGCGCAGGAACAACAACAACGAGTGGACATCTGACGATGCCTGAATCCCTTGCACCAAAAAACTGGATGCTGCTATGGCGTTTGTCACGGTGGAATGCTGCAGATATCACATGATGTGCACAAACAGCAGCCAAACTATACTCAAAATTCATATGGATACTTAAATAAAGGGCAGCGGGGGTGGGAGGGTATATGGGTAGGAGTCTAGGAGAGGGGATAAATTGTAGTGTCCAGTCTAGTCCAACAGTGAGCAGGCTCAGCTATGCCTCAGATGACATGGTCCAGTGCGCGCAGCAGCTCCTCCCCCTGCAGCAGGTACTGACGGCCCTGCAGTGGTGCGTTGACCTCGCAGTCGTAGCGGGTAAGATGCGGCAGCGTGAAGAGAGAACCGGTGCCGTCCGAGGTGCTGCCCAGCAGACGACTCGCCAGATCTAGGACAAAGGAACATTTGATTCAAGACTCTTAAAAAAAAAAAAAAAAAACCACTTCACAATAAATCTGTGAAACGGTTGTAGTTCAGTTGAAATATTAAAATATACCATAACTATGTATTTATATTTACTCCACAGACACCCAGAGTATTTTTTCTGCAAACTAGGCAGACACTAGGCACTACAACAAAATTATTTAAAACTGAATTAGTTAAAGCAGAAAAATGTGCAGTATGTAACGACAACTGAATTATCTGAAACACTGAGCATCAGTGTTATTTGAATGGTATGTGTGGACCCCAACAGAACAGTACTATTTGTTGGACCAGTCAGTGTTAAACACGATGGGGTTGATATCATCACACCTCTGAGGTTAAGAGTCTGATTTGTCTCTAATCACCTGAAGGCAGCAGGAGGATGGTGGTAGTTGATCCCAGCTCTGTAGCTTTTAACTTCTTCCCTTGTTCCCCTTGTCCTTCCAGCAAAGTTCCCTATTGAAGCAATAAGATGCAGATTTTCACCTTGACACATTAATGTAAGGTATGCTTCATACCCCGTGTTTCACCACAGAGAACACACCTGTTCTATGATCTCTTTGAGGTCACACAGTTTTCTTTTGCGCTGTGTGTTCTGAGCGACCAGTGTTCTCAGTGAGACGTCTTTGTCCGACTGTGGCGACCTGCAGCACAATCATCACTACAGTTAACTCAACGGAGGACGTGGCAGAGTGAAGGACAATGGACTGTGGTTTAAAGAGACTTTACCTTTTACCAATGAGCCTGGCAAGATTTAATGAGTTCACTGGTTCTGGTAAAGCCGGTGAAGCTGTGCGACTGGCCGGTGAGCTGGGATAACTGCCCGTCAGGTCCTGTTTGATATGAAGTGGCGAACTCTGTTGGGATTTGACCTGGACACCCGTCAGTGGCTCCTCTGGGGTCAGACAGCGCAGCTGAAAGTCATCGTCCATGGGGATGTAGGGAGCCAACATCTCCAGGTCTATGTCCGCCATTATCTGGAGTTGACAGAGGAAGTCAGTGCAACTGAATCAGAACAACAGGGAACTTCACAGAACAGCTTTCAGTACAGCACTGTTTTCAAGTGGTCAGCAGGTAGGAACGCTGCCCTACTTCTCCTAGTTGTTACCAATGGCAGCCATGCTAAAACAGGCTTATATCCTTTTAACATGAACAAAATTTTACTACATGACTTATGCAACATGTGTAATTAACATCTGTGAACACGAAAACTGTTCAGGTTGCAAAGCTCTTGCCACATTATTTTGAGCTCTGAGTGTGGCTGAAAATGTAGTGTTACATTTTAAATTTTCTAGTCTTTTTGTCTATACATGTTAAAAATGATCAAAATGTCACCTTTAACTTGTATTGTGACATGAGATCATTACCTCTGAGTTGAAGCTGGTTTTGGGCTCTGTGTCGATGGCAAACAACTTCTCCACATAGTCTAGTTTGAAGTCCGAGTCCATGGGGAAGCAGAAGTCCAACTGACTGTCAGTCTGTGAAGGACAAAGGTCATTTTAAAGTCGCTGTATCAATATAAATATGGCTGATAGACACTTGGTTGGATGTCCTGTCTCACCTCTGAGGAGCAGTTGCTGGTTGTTGCAGCAGGTGGAGGTGGAGCGTAGCTCTCAGATTTGGAATTGTCAGAGCCGGTGGTGACAGTGATGTTGAGAGGCTCACTGGGTGGAAGCATCACGTCGTTGTAGAGGGGGGCGTCATTCAGCAACTGAATCTCTGAATCTGTACAAAAGAACACATTCAGATTTTTGTTCAAGTGTAAACATGAGTCTAGAGGTGACCTTATGTGTGAACAGTGGAGTAACAAACCAGGGCTGCAGCTGAAGTCCAGGGAGATGATCGTGTCTCCAGCTGCAGGAGCCAGGAGAGTGAGAGCCTCGGGCTCACCCTTCAGCTGGTCGTACAGACTTGATGAGGTGTCCACCGACTGGGTAAACACTTTGGTCACGTCCAACTCTGGGACTTTAGTATCTTCCTCTTCCTTCAGCAGGGTAAGAGGCATGTCAGACAGACCGCTCAACACCTCTGCCTTTTCTTCCTCCTGCTCCTCCTTCACTGGCTTCACATCCTCCGTCTGCTCCAGAGACAGGATCAGTTTTTCCTCCTGAATGCCGCTGCAGCAGAGGACAGAGCCATGGCAGAGTTAAGCTAAGACAACACTGCAATGACCTTCTCAATAGATCGAAAACCAATGAAAGGTGACTGTTTGGTACCTGAGAACAAAGTTGACGCAGACAACACACTGTGGCTGTGAGTTCTTGTTGTTGTAGATGACTGTGGCTTGAGTTTCCACCCACACAAAGCCTCCTCTCTTGGCCAACATCCTGTACTGTCCTGTGCTCACTTGGCCCTTTGCAAACACTGAAGAGCAAAATGGATGAGAGAAAAATAAAAAATGTGATATTGAGAATATATAACTAGTATTAAAAATATGAGACATCGATGGAGGTAACTTTAGTTCTGTGCTTACAACTGTGGTGAGTCTTGTTGAGATGGTCAGAGTCCAGAGCATGATAGTACTCGTAGACAAAGCGGTTCAACAGGTCCTCTGGATCATAACCCATCAGCTCAGTGATCCTGCAAAACAATATTAACTCAGCACTGACATACTTAAGAAAATGTAGAAACAGTTCCCCTGTGGGTCTCACTTCAACCACTAGGTGTCTCTGTGGGACTGTGAACATGTAAACCTCGCTCAGGGTTTCTTCTATGATTTCAGAAGCTACATGGCCTTAAGTTTTTTCACCCTGAATGCTTCACTGAAACCATCGGTCTTACCTCTCGTCACAATATGTGAACTTCATGTCCATCGTGTGGCGGCTGAGAAAGGTCTTGGTGTCCAGAGGGGCCTCGATGTTGGAGGGATGGGGAATGGGGTCACAGATCAGGATCAGGTATGGGACAGGAGGATCCTTGTGGCCATTTGTCTGCTCAGTGTTGTTGTCATAAACACGAACGTGACCTGAGCAGTGAAGAACCTGAAGGAGAGAAAAGACAATGACAAAAGACATGAGTACTTTTTATTTTACATGTGTATTAAGAATAGAATAGATTCAATTAGAATTACATACAACGGCATTTACATAACGGCAGTCACACAGTGCAAAAAAAAAGAAAGCTGGATAAAAATCCCCAGATGACTAAATGCCAGCATCAAAAGCTAAGTAAACTAAGAAACCTTTTTTTTTTAAGTAGTGCATTCATCAGAATAATTAAAATGTAGAAGTGTAGCAGCAGACCTGGATAATTTTAGATAAAAGTATTTTCAAACTTTCTTTTCAAATTACTAGTACATACTATTAGATTAAAAACATATAGCTAAAGGACAGTGTTTAAAAGAAACAAGCTCAAGGTTCAGGATAAATGGCAGTTAAAGTTTGAAGAAAAAAAAAACAGAGCCAAAAGCTAAGACTTTTAAAGTAAAATTTGCTCCTTGACTGCTTGAAAAGTGAGGTTGCACATGCACATAGCATTTGGCTACTCAAAATGGCTACTTTACTCAATACCTGAATTTGAAGTGGACCTTAAAACAACTTGTGGACTTTTAAAAAAGTCATGAAAATACAAAAGTACTAAAACAGTTAGTGAGGATATAGGACAGTATGTGAAAAGGAATATACAATATATAACAACAAGCATGTAATTAAACCACACCTAACGAGGATAAACCACAGCTCCATTTATGGAGCTACAGCCAGCCCCTGTCCCTGCACTGCAATCAAACACGACCTTTTCATAACAACACACTGTGTTCTTTCTGTGTTTCTGACCGACTTCTCAGCCTGACCTGTGTGTATCATCGGACTGATTCCCTGATTTTAAACATCCTTACAGTCTAATCAGAGGCATTAATTTAAAGGTTAACAGGTTTCTCAAAGGTCACTCCTGATCAATAGCTGGGAGGACATTTATTCTCGTTGACTGCAGCGTGGCTTTACCTTCCATGTAGCAGACTTGACATTAACCGTGCGGCCCCTGCTTGTCAGAGTGCATTTCATACGAAGAAAAAGGCTGCGCTCGGTGTTTTGTTCCTTGTTCTTTTTGGAGCCTGTAACCACATGACAAGAATAATTTTACTATTTAATTAGAGCGGCCAGTGTAATGAATACAGCCTCTATTTTGACCTAAAAAGTAAAGACCTTAACCAGGACACTTTTAGTCTCTATGTAAAACAAAGAGGAGATCATTGTGACATAACTAAACACTGTCTCTTTGAGGCAGGTATATCATTTTATGGTTGGATCATAAAACTTTGCTCACTGCTCATTTGCATTAGACCTCATTCCACTGTAGTGAGCTACAGTAAGTTAAATAAAGAAAGAAGTCTTCAGCCGTTCCAGTGGAGACAGTCTCATTTCACATTCAGTTCAGGTCCAGGATAAAAATGCACTCCACAGATTGAAAATCACACAGCAAAGTAGATATCAGGAGGTTTAAGTATAATTTAATTTCATATAAATTGAATCCACAAAAAAAAGATTAAAAGCTACATACTAATATTCAATCTAAATAGTGCATTGTCAGTGATGTGGTTTACTGTTTTAATAATGTTGAATTCAAGGTCATTGAGACTAACACTGGAGCCAGATATACCTTAAGGAAAAAATACAAGACAACTTCATGTCTGAACTTGTCAGCTTTAACCAGTTGTCCTTTTATTCTGGTATTTGTGTGTCTATCTTTCCTGACTGAACAGAAACAGACATCTTTTATCTCACCCGATCTGTGGATGAGCATCTCTCGCAGCTCCTCTTGGTCACAGGGATGTGTGAAGTCAAAGACGCTGTGTCCCGTCAGGTCAAACTACAGCAGAGAGGGGGGAAACAGGATCCCAGTGTTTTTGTCAGGCAGACGTAAATCAAACAGGTGACATTTGGGCTATTAATGCAATGCAAAGAGACTAACTCCCATTACATAATATAAGTAATTGGGCATCTTTATGCTACTATGTTTGTTTCATTTTTATACCTTACCGTAACAATATATGACACAGTTCAGGCTTTTGCCAAAGTTTCATTATTTTTGCTAAATATTTTATTCCACTTTCAGCCATTTCTCAGCTATTTTTTTAGTTCTTCAGATATAGGAGTAGGCAATATTTAAATCTAAGGCATTATTATTGTGGTTATTATTATAATTTTGTTTTTAAATTTTAAATAATATCTCTTTGACTTTAAGGTCTCTAAAGGAGACTCCCATTCCTTTCATTTTAATGCACAAACACACTGGCTGTAGCCTGACTGACCTGTGCCAACCCCAGGCATTTGTTGACATTCTCGGTGAGATAAATGATATCTCCATCTTCAGACAACACCATCAGGAAGCCGTCCAGAGCCTTCAGGTAGGAGCTGTTGAGCTGGATATCTAGCTCCGTCTCCTCCTTGGCCATCATGTCATCTGAAGGAGATAAAAGAGAAAAGGTGAGGAATAGTCAAGGTAGAAAGAGAAAGAAAAGAAAGGAGACAAAAATCAGGGCCAAGGCGTTGTCTAAAGCCGCTGCTGTCCAAAGGACATTCTTGCTGGGAATAAAAGGCTGAACCAAACACAGTGCCTTCACTGGTTTATCAGCAGAGAGATCTGTCTAAAACACGAGTCTATTTCTCACAACAGCTGCCACAGTGTTATTTCTCCAGCCTTCTTTCTCTGTGTTAGTATTTATCCGTCTTATGAGCAAGTTATTTTTTAAACCTGAAAAGTTCTCTTCTATCCATAATGCATCAGGTGGACTTTCTCAGAGATACTGACCTGGGTTGAGCAGCTTCCTGATGCGCAGGTAGCTGATGGTGAGTCTCATGATGGAAGCCTTATCCAGGCTGGAGCTGATGCTGTGGGGCAGAGGCAGCTGCTGGGCCAGCTCGTAGAAAAC
>NC_024307.1:6997320-7049593 GCF_000523025.1 Cynoglossus semilaevis | reverse complement strand
AGCTCGTAGAAAACCTCTGGCTCTTTCCCACGACGGCATCGCGCTGCATCCCTCGACTTCTCCTTCCTCCGCTCTGAGCTCACTCTGCGGGGGACAGATGGAGGGTCAGTCACTGATCTGTGAAAAACTGGCTCTGATTTCACTACAAGAGCTAACATTCCTGATTTTTGGATCTGGACTGTCATCGAGGAGAAAAGGCTGCAGCAACAGTGTCTGCATCGGAAAAAGCTTTGCAGTCCATCCCAGTCCGAACCCCAACAGACTAATTTACATACAAGGCTAACCGAGAGTGTCTTATTGGCTGCTGACCAAAAGAAATGGCGTCCACCCCCGTGGAGTGATTGGATGGGAGGGTGGGAATGGATTTCTGTCTCTTGGTGTTCAGCCAAGGTCCTGTGCAACACCGATCACTGGTGACATTTACGAGCCTGGGTGAACTGAGCGAGGGAAAGGTGAATGACAACAAGGGCATTAACATTCAAAGGGTGACAACAGCCACCAGTTGTTCTGGCAGCTGTTGCTACAAGGCCAAATAAATATTTATAAATATCGCGTATTACCTACTGCAATTCATTGATCTGAACTATGATATATTTACAGCATAATCTGACAACGTTGTGGCTCTCTGAATAACTAAGTAAAGATGTAAAAAATAGCATACGCAGCCCCTGATCACATGATACTCTTAATTCAATCAAGCCATTATAAACAAAGCACTTTATGTAAGTGAAATATCAGCGGATTAAATCTAAAACATGACCAGAATAGTCAGTGTGACTACTGTTAACTGTATTAGAGTTTCTTCTGAGCCCACCACCCCATGAGCTCATGGTATTTTCAATGAAACTGGAGCTGCATCACAACAAAATGAATGGTGCTTGAAAAAGCCCTCGCCTTCGTAATGTACACTTAATTGAAATTGATCTGTTGTGGACTGACAATATCGACCAAGGCAATAATGTTATGAAGCTGTGATACAGGAAAATGGAGTTACTGTGTATTCAATGGCCTGGCAGGGTTACCAGAGAAAGGCCAGAGTGAAATGAGCACAAAAAGATAAATAAATAAATAAATAAACTGTGATGCTTGGGTTTAAAAAGAAAAAAATCTCAATAGGAGTCTGTGGTTACACAAGGCTGCAGCATAAACAGCTGTATTAAAAAAACAAAACAAAAAAAAAACGAACAGCTGTATTAAAAATACAAAACAAAAAAAAAACATGTTTTGATGATGGCTTAAATCCAATCTTTCTCTAGCTACTAAATCCTCTTGTTTTGACAGATATGAGCTGATGCTAACAACATGTACCAGAGATTTGTAGCAGCATTTACACCAAAATGTTTGTGTGTTCTGTAGTCAGGGAGGCAGATTATTTTTACCCGGTAGTAGCACTGGAGTTTTTAACTGGAACTGAGAATGTAAATATTCAATGATTCATCAGTCATCAACACAATGTACTCATTTAACACTCATTTAATTTAAGGATTTATTTATCAAAAAAGGTGACCAGGTGAAAATATTTAATTTGGCAGCAATGCATTTATTCAAAATGTGGTTGAAATGTTTTCAAAACTGAATAACCCCCTCACGCACTCTAGATCCCTGTGTAATTCCAAAAGTGAGTCACTTTTCTTCACATTCAATCCGGCCGGAGATGGGAGTTAAAATCCAATGTGGTCTCAGAATGTCTGATATATGAAATCACCACTCAGTGTCAGTTAAGAGAAATATTAACAGCACAGATATCAAACCAACAGGCTGTAAACAGAATATCTGGCCACAGTAAACTGTGAACTGCAGTGTCAGCTCACACTCTCTGCTCTGTACTTGTTTTGAGCCTTATTTTTTAACAAATTTCATTCATATACAAAACTCAATTTTTCATTAAAGATGAATCTAATTACTAATAATTTATACAGAGATGAAAAGACCGAAGCCATTGTACACAGTTAAAGTATGTGTATAGTTCTCTGACTGAGGTGTAGCCCATGCTCCTGAGGACACAATTACAAATGAATGCTAAATGGTGTTAACAGAAACCTGATTTCCCACAAGGAAACATATAAACCACAGGTTACACTATTTTCATTATAGTGACTGCACCTTCTTAAGTTTCACTGTTGTGTAAATGCTATCTAAATGAAGTGCAGCTATTACATTACTATTCTATGAATATTAAAAGGAGCATATAAAGGATGGCATCCATTAACACCTAGCTGTACACAGGATCTAATGCAGAAAAGCACCAAGGATAAAGGCAGATTATTCTTATTTTACTACTTAGTAGTAACACATTATTCCACCTATAAAGAACATTAGATTAGGTTGAGAAGAACCTACCAGTCTCTACTGCCAAATGACACAGTTGAGAAATGCAAGGATCTCCTCTGTGTACCGTCAAATTAAAAACACTTCATCTGAACACGGGAGAATTACAGTTTCTTAAATGTGTGTACACAATACCAAATACGTCTGGTGCTGTCAAAACAAAGGAGAGCTAAGAATCCATGGTTGCATAAGACTATCCACAGGAATACACAAGCTCTGCACTGACCTGTTTTACATGGCTCACAGAACAATCATACATGCTGTTTTAATTATTGGTTAATTAACTTGCTTTGATTATATATCATTGTGTGAAGCAGATGGGAATTTGAGGTTAAACACAATCTAAAGCACAAGAAAAAAAACCCAGGGACAGTTTTGTTTGCCTCTTGCTTGTGTAATCTGTTCATATGGACTGACCTATTACATTCCAGCAACGTTCCCACTATGCATCTGTCACTACAGTACACATCATCTTATCTATTATATAATCATGCCCAGGGAAAAACAAACTTCTCTACCCGATTCCATCACAAATACAAATCATGAATAAAAATAAACCTCTGTCACCAACAGACAAATGCACAAGATGATATTTTGAATATATTTGAAAATGACCTTTCACACAGTTGTTTAGGATACACTGTGTAAACATATATACATGCATTCACAGGCACATAAACATCGCTTTAAACAAAAGCCAAGTTTCACTGGGAGTCAGTGGAGCATATGTTGGAAACACTGGAAGAACTTTTTAATCAACAGTTCTTTGAAGAAAATTCATTGATGCGTAACAAAAAGACACGTGGAGCTAAATTACTGTCTGTTGTGTGATGTTTGGCAAATAAGACTATTTCTATATGTTTAAATAGTGTGTCCAGGTTCTAGATGTTTGGTCATTTTTAACGACATTAACTTTTACCACTAGGAGCAAAATTTATGTTACATTACTGGGCCTCAAGTAAGTAACAGTCACTGATTGTTATCTGAACACGACATTTTGTTGCATTTTTAAAGTAAGTAGCGCAAGAAAAAGCAAAAAAACCATAAACTCTTCATAAAAATGTTTACTGACAATGAAAAATAGGGGAAAAGTAGCTCAAATTAATCCCATAAACCTTATTTCCACTCTCTTTATTCTTTTACAACATATTCATAAAAGGTGAATCTAACTTGACACTTCCCTTTACTTAAAACTAATAAAGAACAAAAGACAACATTACTACGAATGTTTCAAAAGAGTTTCAAAGAATCAGATATTTAAACGCAAAATAAATCTACTTTTAATGAGGAGTCTGCTTCTTTGCTGGACATTATCAATAATTGTTTAAGTGCAAATGTTGCTCTATTTATGTCCTCTAACGTTAATGGCCCTCAAACAGCTCTGAATTCTTTAGGTTGATTACCTATAAAAACGAAGCTCAAAAGCTGTGCTGCTACAGACACACTGCATTAAAACAAGCTAAAACTCATTAAACACTTCACTTGTTCGAGGAGGCCTCGGCAAAACATAATAAAATCTGCTTCCAAGTGAAACTCGGCAAAACATAATAAAATCTGCTTCTGCAACAAATTTGTGCCTTAAAAGCTTAAGAACTTTCTTTTTATGGGTATATTAGTACCCTTAAACCAGCAGACAAGAGGACATTTTGCATTTTTTTAAAAAAAAGAAAGTCTGTGCCCACATGAAATTTTGCATTTAAAAAAAAAAAAGAAAGTCTGTGCCCACATGAAATCTTGTTTTTTAACAATCAGGATGACGGGATGTTACTCCATACATTTCCTGATATTTTAACTTCCTTCCAGGCATTATGAAGCCCTGATAAACATTACGACTGTAGTAATTAGATGTGGAAAAGATAATTACACATTGTAATGTCAAATATCACATGTAGTTGTTACTTTTTTGCCACTGTAATGAACAGCCTGGGTGCAATCCTTGATGTGACTATCAATCTAGGAAGTTGTAGATATTTTATACAAGCAGCTACTGCATAGATATGTTTTCAATCAGATAACTCAAATAAGAAAAGTATACACACAACTATTTCAAATCCACACTCTCAACAGCCAGGGGCACAATTTCATGTTTGATCTAGTCCTCCAATAAAGGATATAATTACTCTAGGATGGCTAAGCGTAAGCTGCAATTTGCCATCAGACATTTGGCCACTCCTATTGACGCACAGACCTAGTGATTAAGAGATGATGTGCAAATAACACCACAGCCTCCAATAGAGATCTGCTGAAACTGCATCCAACCAGACCACAACTCAGGATTTTCTCTTGTGATGAAAGTGAAAACGTGCACTTGCCTAAACCATGCAGGATGTAGACAGTTGATTCTTGTCTATAGTTTACGCACAACCAAATAAACGATTTAAGACTAAAAGAATCTCATTGGTGGATCAGTTAGCAACAGCAAAGACAAACGTCAAAGGGAGTGAAAATCTTATCAGCCATCAACCAAGCTTCAACTTATACTCACAACCACGGCAGCACAAATGGAAAAAAAAAATCACAATATAAGGTGCCATGCCACTAAGCAAACTGTTAAAATGAAATAACGGGTTTTTTTTCTAAATAACTGTTTGTTATTTTCCAAATTAAACAAGTGATTTTCTGTGCTAAGGATGTTATAGTTTAAGTATGAAAAACAATAAGTACATGAATAGTTTACCATCTTTTTACTCTCTTTTGAAATGAGTTGCACTCATGTCAGAAAACTACAGCAGCCTGGAGATGTAAGTTTACATTTTTAGAGCTACTCTGGCTTGTTTCTGGTTAGCATCACTATATTCTATATGTGCATTTGAGCTGTTTTACAATGACTTTTGCTGAATATATTTTAAAACAAATTAGGGTACGTTTTGTGCTGAAAATTGGTCACATATCCTGGAAGCTCAAAGCCAAAAACCCAAGCCCAATAAAGATGATGTTATGTATCAGACAAAGAGTAGATTCCATAGGCATTGTAAAATTGTTAGTTGCACTTTTGTTAGTGCCAAAATAAATAAACAGAGGCATTTCCAATGCCGATATTGGTTGCAGGATAGAGCTTGAATAATAGCAACAATGAATTTAGCAAGTTGAGTCTTTTCAAATAGCATTGGTAAACATATGTTTGGATGGACCAATATATTCTTTAATATAACATAATAACTGTTTTGTAAATTAACATAGCATTTAGGGAACAAACGAAGAGAAACGAACATTAGGTGAGAGCAAATATTTGTCGACATATGGAAATAGCAGGTTCTGGAGGTGATGAGTTGATATGTGGAAATGGCAGGTTCTGGAGGTGATGAGTTGATATAAAATACGTTAGTCAGTGAACACAGCCAATATTTATCAGTGTCATCAATGCTTACTTTGGATAGTTACAATGAGATATTAGATCTGTTAATCACAAACAGAATACTACCGTATAATAAAGCTAAAATTTCCTCGGTAAACTAAAAGACATGAGCCTTACAATTGCCTTCCAAGAACTATGCTAAAACGTGAGTGGATTAATGTTTAAAAAACCACGTCTAAAACCAAGTAACAATTGTTGCATACTTGTGTGTTTCTTTTTAAAAAGAGTTGCAAACCAGATTTATTACGTAGCATAATATATGCAATCTAAATAAATACATTTCTAGACTGACCAAAAATTCCACATTGTGACTGAAATCAGATATTCTGCGACAGAAATATATATATATACACACATATATATAGTCATGCGTTAGTTCAATCAATAGCTCCAGAGGACTCTGTAAGTCAACATCGTCTTTCTGACCACTAGCTTTTTTAAGTCAACATCGTCTTTCTGACCACTATTAGAGCAAAACAACAAACCAACGCCACCTCTAAAGCCTTAATATTTCATCAGACACCGCACACCACAGTCATATGAGCAGCACTCCACAGAGAGTCAAGGTTGGCACAACAATCCAAAACAATACGGCACTAATGATTACACTATTAATAGGATAAATCCTTAACACATTCTCAATTACTGTAAAAACAACTGTAACCGACGCTAATGATACAACCACATCTTAGCATACAAATAATCTGCAAAATATTGTAAATAAGACGCATAAGTATTCAAGTATGTAATTAATATAAACGTATAAACTTGTATGAACCAGTTACCTTATCTTAATAATTTGTATAAACTCTCTACCTGTATCGAGGCTCACTGGTCTACATGTCAGTTAGCAGGCTGTGTTAGCCGCCTGCTAGCGAGTTGCGTCGCTCACCCACATTTTGTCCAAGTAATTCGCTAAACTGTCTGTTAACCTTGAGAAAAAGCCCATAATGTCAAGGCAGTAAACGCAGAAAAATTAGCAGGGAGCCAAACATGACACTTGAGCTCATTCACTGAATAACATTCTACTAGGTAGCCTGCGATAGCACTGTCCTTACCTTTTCTTTTCGGGTACAATTCCTGTGTCCATGTCAGGACTGAAGAACCTGAGTTGAGCCTCTCTTTCGATATTCAGCTGTGTCCGGGCCCGTCGAGAAATTAACTCAAAATCCGCGCTTTTGGAACAGCTTGAGTCTGTGAAGCCTCAAACTATTAGCATACAAGTACCCACGGCGTGTATTTCTTCAAATAATTAAGCCTCCGTCCGCGAAATTAACCAGTGTCCTCTTCTTTTCCTCACATTAAATGCCACGCTGGAGACAGCGTTACTTTTCCGAGCAGAGACAATGCTACTGCGCCGTCTATGGACAGGCTCCGCCCCCGGCGCACGGGAGCGCGCAGTCACATGCCTCGTATGTTATCTAGGACGCGCATAACAAACCAGTCCATTCTAGATGAGAAGTGAGTTCTTTATGACGTAGTACGTTCTGCTACAAGATAATGCGACTCTACTACTAAGAAATAAATAACCAAAACTGAAATTAAAAATACTTTTCACGTTCATGGTCACTTAAAACTAAGATTTGGGGTTTTTTCCACTATCCCAGAATGAACATGTTTTATTTAGATTTAGATTTAGACACAAGAAAAAAACAAAATACTTTTATTTTTGCAATGATGACTGAAAATCCGTCCACCTTCCTGAACTCATTTTACAAAGCACTCATTCATGGGAGAATATTCACCTATTTCCTGTGAGTTATATGGTCTTTTTTATCAGCTGTAACCAGACTCTATATGAGAACTCAACTTCCTTGGCCTGACAAGGAACCTGGTGTGTGAAAAAATAAGAATAAAAAGACGACTCTGTGGATTTATCATTAGTATCAAGCGTCTCAATGACAAGTTCAAGGTGTGCTGCTCTTAAAACATCATGACTGTTTTACAAACCAAAATTGTAATATTAGAAGATAAATGATAAAAGATATTTGTGTCTCTTCTCATCCTTGAATTGGATAATTAAACTGTAAATGACATTCAGTCAGCTAAAGCAGATGAGTTTTAAAAAACAGAAATAAAACTGGTCTCGGTCTGATTTACTGACATACCTACTAACCAGTGGAAGCAGTAGTTTTTTGCTAACGGTTAACATTACGTAACTCCATGTTTTTGAATTTTTAGAGGCAAACAATAAAAATGCATTTCATACAGACACCAAACTGCCTACTGTTCACACAACATGAGCCATGTGGGCATTTTTGGTTTTAATTGTCATTAGTCAGCCTAAAATGTGTCCATATTCTTACAGGCCAGTGAGCAGCAATGTGAAACTGAGCAATTTCAGCTAGACTCCACCACAGGCCTCACTCGCTGGCATGAAGAGGGTTTTGGTAATTTTCCTGTACCGTTTTGGAGAAGTCTGCCTGCTCAAACTCCTCCTCCCTTCTTGCCACTGTTGCTCATGTTTGGCTGATAGCCATGTCCTTTCAGACAGGTCAGAACATGCTTTTTAAAAGCAAAAAGAAAACATAATATCTCACGGCACATTATTGTGATTACATTTGGAATTGGCAGTGTAGGGTTCTGACTTCCCAGAAGGCTTGGCACAACAGAACAACACTTCAGTGTGAGGGAATGAGCAGCAGCCATTTGACTTGAGTTCAAATAAACATGTGTGCAGGCAAAGCTACTACTGAGTCGTCAAACTTTGGCCTTGAGGCCTGAAATTGACAACAATTCAGCGCATGTGGCTCGGTCTTTGTTAATCAAATGATTATTAAAACTGGTACTTGTACACTGGCAATAATATGCTGTGACTAACTAGTGATTATTTGTGCCCTGATCCACAAACAAGTAAATCAAGAACAATTTTCTGATTTTGCAAAAAAAAATTTTGGCCTACAATTCATGGCATATTTACCATGTGTTTGCCTTTGTTTGTTCTAACTTTTATTTCTCCATTTTTGCCCAACATTAAGCTCCGTCTGGTCTGCACTTTTAGCTCATATTTGTGTAAGTTGTACAATATGAACAGTTACTATAAAGACTGTTTTATTATATTTCATTCTATTCTATTCTCTATCTGGGAATACTGTCGCAACAGTGTGAATTACGTACTTGATAACTTTGAGCTATTTTATTGTTAGCTAACTTGTAGCTATTCCATATCTTGTTGGAGTTTTCTTTAAGCTAAGCTTTATTTTGAATGTAGCATATTTCTGGCTAGCCTTAACTCAGACTAGCTTTTAGCTATTTTGTATCTAAAATAGGAATAATTAGGTACCTAAATATTCATATTATGAGCTAGCTGTTTTGTTAAAAATCCACTGAAACAATCTCAAAGGCAATTCCTCTACTATATGACCTTGTTCTGTGCCACCAACAATGTGAAAATGCCTTTATTTGCCAGTCAAATTATATTAACCAGGTCAGGTTCAGCAAAACAGCCACTATTGTTTATTTGGCAAACTGGTTGTAACCACATTTAGCACAGCTCATCCAGTACATCAAGCCAACAGTCTTTGATTATTCACTCACAGTGAGTCACAATACATTCACCTGGAAGTTGTCCAGGAGGCCTGCCACACCTTCAGTGGATTAAGCTCATGTCAATGCTCACACTGTGATTACATCCACCAGCCGTTGGTCATGTCAACAAGACTCAACATTTTAGGATAACAATTATAACGTTTTGTCTGACCGACTTCACAATTGTCTGGAAGCCACACCTTGAATGGGCAGAGCTTCTGGCACTGTCCTCAACATTATGTCTGAATAATTCAAACCCAAAGCTCGCCAAACATCAGTCACCTTCACAAGAACAAACATTTTATGATGTTGCAACCACCTATTCTCCAAGTCCAACCAAATCTTGCACCATCATCATACCAGAATTACCACACCTCTAAAAGGGAACTGTAGAAATAAAATTGTACGTTGTTGTAATCACAGCTACTGTGTGGTTGAGTTATACTTTTGCAGTAAGTGGTTTTTACCAGCGGACACATCCATCTAGATTTCCCTCATGTGGTCGATGTATTTGTGCAGCACTGCTGCCTTTTCTGTATAAATCAAAGAAGGCCGAGTGGAACTCTGACCCCGTCAGTGAGTGTGCAGACACTGCCGGCAGCCATCACTGACTCTCAGTAATGAAGGCTGAGACAGGGCTGCTCAATCTCTCTCCTCTCATTCAGACATCACCTAAGGAGAGTTGTCAAATGGAACCAGGCTAATGGGCAAACAAAAAGCAATTTTCTCCAATATGCCGTACCGCGTGTGGCACACACAGACTGGAGAGCTGTTGTTGGATCAGCTGCTGTTTTGTTTCTATTAAGTCAAGGCACGTCTACATGAAGTGGCTCGACGGGAATTGGAGAAATGCATTCTTGTGTATTAACAGCCATTGACTTGTACTTGTACTGCAATACATATCTCAAACTCAAAATGTTGACTCCATCCTAAAATATGCAGCCCGGTGCCAACATCTGATTAGAAAAGCTCAGGAATTTCCAAATAAGCAATAACATTTTCCCTCATTTAGTTCCTTTCATATCTCACTCTGGTATAGCTTTCTCTTCTAATGGGAGAATTCCTGTTATTCATATACATGAAAGACATCTTCACAAATTGGCCACTTTGAAACTTTTTTTGTTGTTTTTGTTTTGTAAACCGAAAATTATAAATTGGCCACTTTGAAACTTTTGTTGTTGTTTTTGTTTTGTAAACCGAAAACCTCAACTGTGCTTAAAAAATGCTCAACAACTATCATCAAAAAGCCATTACCGAGTGACAAGATTTAATTCTTGTACAAAACTAGAGCAAAAAAAACAAACAAAAAAAAACTGCACAAACCTGAGGCCATCAATTGTGGAAGATTTTTTGTTTTGTTTTTTTACCCAAAAAACCTAATGGTCTAAGTAAATTCTAGAGTTTTGCCTGAAACTTGTTGGAAACAACATAAAATAAATAAATCGATTCTCTTCCAGGAGCAGGGGCTTTAATGTGTCTTACCAGAAAATGAAACAATCTGAGCTTCCTGAGGAAAAGTAAGGCAGCATGTTCAGGAACGCTGTGAAAAAAATCCTTCGCTCATTACAATAAACACATTTGTAAACGCTGGACCCCTGCTGCTGTGGTTGTTTAGGTGGGCTGGTTTGTTTACAGCACAGAAGTGTTGTTTTCTGTTTCGTGTTACACCCATGTAACTCAAGCCAACAATTAACAGCGTACAGCTACAATTCAGCACAAACATCACAGACTGAGGAGATAAACAGATGTGATGTGGAGCCTGAAGACTTCCTCCTTCTACCTAACAGGAAGTCGCCATCTACGTCCGATACGTTCAAGGTTGTTCGAGTCTGAGCAGGTTCAGCACGGGGCAAACACGATTCCGACACTATTCAAGTTTCACTCAATCCTTTGCTGTTGTTTGTGTTGTTTTTTTCAGTGTCTGTTACCACCAGCGCAGGAGTGAACTGCCTCTCAAACTGGCACCAAAAATAATAATGAGCTGCCCTGGTTTCTATTTGAGGTAACAGAAATGACACTGTGAGGTTTCCTGTTTGTTCTGCAATGGTTTCAAAGACAAAAAAAAAAAAAATCACCACATCATGTGATTTCTCTTCTTACTTTCCATTTTCAGTTAACGTTCACTGTAAAATATTCATCAGCTCTGTTAGACTTCCAGGCCTCCCCTGAGAATATGCATTACCCAGGCAGTCTGACCACAGACCTGGACACTGTCAAAGACCCTGTGTTTGGAGAGACAGAGAGTGTGTAAAATGAGAGCAGCAGCAGAAGAAGAAGAAGTGACCTTCACACAAGGCCAAATTCACCAGATTCTGCCATTTGCCAGATCGTGAACAATCGTTTCTCCCTCTGCTGCTGTTTACGATGTGGTGTAAGTGTGACGAACTTATATGACTTTCACTTCAGACGAAATGTTGCATCACCTTCTTCATGACTGGTTGATTGGTTTTACAGGAAACATTCTAGAATATGGCAAAGTTTCACAACTGCAGACAGCAGTAGTTTGAGATACATTTCACATTAAAACAGTGAAAAAAGCTCAGTGCAAGTTTTAGCTCTTTTTCTTTTTTTTTGCTCAAAAGGCTACAGGATATCTGTCATGCCTAGCCACTCTGTGCTTGTATTTTCCCAGAAAGGGATCACATGACTGATTCATCTGCTCACTCAGTCCTTCCAGGGCCTTCGCCTGGCAGCATCACTTACTTGAAAAAATCTTTCTAGTTAGAGAAAAATGAGAACACAAACTAAATCATAGGGCTCCAAACTTTTTTTTTTTTCTATTAAAGTAGTTGGAATCCAATGCATCGGTGTGAATGACAGCAAATGCAGAATAAAAATTCAGACAGTGCAATGCATTAAAATGCCTTTACAAACGCAGCAACATGAGAAATATAAAAAATACAAAAAATAAACCTGGATGATTGAGCGCTAGTCAAGCTGTAACAGTCAATTTCAAACCTGCTGTTTTGCTTTTCAGGAGTCACAGGAGTGCTGAAACTGTGTTACCGCGCAGCACCAGAGCTTTAATGAGCTTGTGTTTTGCTGACAGCTTGGAGTTCTACACCTTTCTGTCTCTGGAGGATGTGTCAGCATCCCACTGCACATCTTTGGGCACAGTAACTGTCTTTGGCTTAATAATAAGGTCCTGAAAATAGAGATGGGCACGCTGGGGCTGGTGCAGCTTCACGGCGTCTCTTAGCTTTCCAGAAGTTCAGGACAAATGAAGGAGAAGTTTGCAAATTCGTCCTGGTTGACCTGAGGGATTAGGGGGTCATCGATGGGCGTGAGGGTGGGCTCTTCCTGAGTAAAATCTGGGTCAAAGTTATTCACATCCTGAGGCGTTTTCTGGAAGAGAACAATGAGGAGTACTTTGTCAAGTAAATGTTAATTTACTGCATGAGCAATTCAGTACATTTCCCTCATTAGATAAAGCTGTTGAACTTCTTATAATGAAAAATTGATTTAGACTTAGTTGTAGTCTAGTCTTTGTCATGGTGGTCAAGTTCAAACTGAGCATCAGACTAGTTAAAACAGTAAATGTGTCTCATTCTGTGCCTTCATTGTTGTAAAGAAATAAACAAACAAAACTACAAATTCACAGAGAGTCCCGGATTCCGTTGTAACTAGTCTATTACTAATAGCTATGTCGACGACCACTGGTGAACAAGCCAAAAGTTGGTTGAAAGAAAACAGTTGACAGAACATTCGGTGAGTACAGTAGCTCATCCAAATGTGGATCAGACAGTGTTTGAGCTGACAAACTGGCAGCAGTTGCTCAGTTTGACAACTAACGTTACAGGAAAGAATCTTTGGACATTGGTTCAAAGAGCGCAGACTTCTGCTGCAATGTTTAACAGTTGGATTGAAAGCTGGTGCCATCGGAGAATTCATCCATCAACACTTCAGACAGCTGCCTGTCTGCAGCCACTAACAACGTAGAGCAGGGGTCCCCAACCCACGAAGATCTGCAGGCCGCAGTGTGACACAGTAACAAAAAAATGTACTTAACGTTTATTCATTCACTTCATTCGAAGAGAATCCATAACCAATTAGATTGGAGAATATTTCAAAATAATATGTCATTCAAACTGATACTAAAGTCTAAAAGAGGTTTTATTTTGAAAATGTATTGATCCTTTAATGATCAGCGCGGTGCTACTGGTCTGACAAACAGTTGTAGAGGACAGGGTTGTGTCTATTTCACACATCACTTGAGGCTTGCTGGTTAACAGTGAAACCTCATAACGTCACTGTGTTCTCTAACTCCACTAGGTTGTGCAATATTTAAGGTAGAACGTGCGATGATGACATACAGAAAAGTCTTAGAAATTACTTCAGCTGTACTGTGATCATCGTCTCCACTGCATAATTCGTAATCCATAATTAAAAAGTTTGAACTAGTTTGATTGTATCTTTTTTATTTTATTTTGTCATGAAAAAAATAAATTGTCTTTTGGTGTTGAGGGTTGCAGACCCTAACGTGGGGGATATTCTTAAACAACTTTAGGCTCCATTGTTTCAATGGGCAGTGGTGGCTGAGTGGTTAAGGAAGCGGACTTGGGTGCAGAAGGCTTCAGGTTCGAGCTGCTCTGAGCATGGCATCACTTTGGTGATGGTTAAAAACAGAGGTCACATTTGATGGAGTGGAGTGGTGAGCTGTGTCACAACGCCAAGGAGTTCACTTTCCTTCACCATGTCATCGAAACTAAAAGCATTTTAACAGTTTCTCGAACATGACAATGAGTTTAGTTTAGTCAAATTACTACAACATTTACCAGAGCTCACTGATCCTGTGTGTTGAGTTTATTTGTTCACATTTCAGTGGCTGAGCGAGCGCCAAAGCTACCAGGTGAAAAGTCACCTTGAATACCTGACGTCGCCTGTGTGTACATAAGAGTATTGAGCTGTCATTGATGTGACTTACAATCCTGGGCTTGAAAGGTGGCTCTATTTGTCTTCGTTCCAGTTTCTCCCAGTCGATTTCAGCAAAGAAATGGTGATTGGTCACGGCGCTCTCTCCGCCCTCTGCGGCCACGCAGCCCAGCCGGTGGGCTGGGTTCTTGGTCAGGAGCTGTCACAATCAAAACATGGGTCAATAAGCAGAAAAAAAAACAACACTTCCTGTGTCAGAAATGTCAAAATGTGGGGTATGAGCAACAACAAATATTTCGTAGCATTAGCCATAAGACCAGAGCCTGGTTTCAACCACAGGATCATTTGTTTTGGTGAGAAGTCAAACTGGACTTTGGCCAATAGGCATCCAGTCAAGTCCCACCCCTAGACGCACACACCCCTATTGTCAGACACCTCCCACAGTGCAGAAATAGGGCAGGGTTGAAGTTGTATGAGCAACGTTACTTCCTTCTATTGATCAACACAAAAGATCAGA
Organism: Cynoglossus semilaevis; assembly: GCF_000523025.1. Classification (NCBI taxonomy): domain Eukaryota; kingdom Metazoa; phylum Chordata; class Actinopteri; order Pleuronectiformes; family Cynoglossidae; genus Cynoglossus; species Cynoglossus semilaevis. Next base: position 7,034,993 of record NC_024307.1, on the reverse strand, counting down.
GAACTACACACGCTGCTCCCCGATGACACTGTGGTGGGAGGTAAAGGGTGAGGCTGTTTTGATCGAACTTCTTTCTAGAGCGAAAGTGTAAGGGTTTAAGAAAAAGGAAGAAAAAAAAACTCTTGGCTAAAGAGGTTTAGCGCTGATACTAGCCTCAGCCACACCCAACTACTGAGTTTTCATGAGGACAGTGACAACAACAGCTGTAGGAGCAACAAGTCAAAAGATGAACAATTCCTTCTTGTGTTAGTGACCTCGTGGCCCCCAGTGCAGGGAAATACTCAGTATAATATGTGTTGAGAATATTTGAGAAAAAAAATGTATTTAATGTATTTAAATGTATATAATTTCATAAAACAGTTTCAAAAAAACTTGTCAACAAAAGTCTAAATTGTGTTGTTAGGTAGATTTCCTGAACCAACTTGGGATAGAGTTTGTTCGATAAAAAAAAAAAATTCTATCACATTGTTATACATTGTTGTTAGTAACAAAATGTTACTTTGTCTTGCATGCAGCTTTTCCCTCCAGTTTGTGCAAAGTACAATGTTTGGATGATGCCATGACAATGAACTTGCAGAGACTTGAATCCTGCTCGGCGACGGTTATCACATCAAATATACAGCCGCAACTTCTCTGGAATGGGCAACGTATCATCATCGCTTGTTTGTAAAGCTGCGTGCATGCAGGGGTTTGCAGCTGCAAGCCCAAACTCAATGATGTCGCCGGGCAATGTGACACACAAGAAGAAAACACAAGTGCATCACTGCAGTCCTCAGTCCCTGAGGCGCAATTATTTCCAGACCAACAGGTTTTAATCACTTCAGAGTTCGAAAGACATAAAAAAGTAGAGGAAGAAAATTTTCCACTTTAATGATGCCATGTTTCCACAGCTGCATGTCAACCATGCCATCCTCACCACGCAGCACTTTTACACCACAAACTTGTTTCCATTACAGCAGCAGAATATTGCAGTCCAATGAGAAAAAAGTTCAAAAGTAATTCAAAGGTTCGTTCAGCTTTCACTGCCCAATCCTTTTTCCAGGGTTTAATTAAAACTGACTGACATTAGCCTAATCCAACATTTGATGTTTTGTCGTTTAAACCAGTGTTTCCCAACCTTTTTTAGAGCCATGGTTCACGTATATCACTAGGATCATCAAACAAAAAGTATATGTAATGAAATCTAATAATCATCTAGTTTAAAAAACCTCATAATTGACTAAAATCTTGGCCTGTTTAGTTGAAGACAACGCTGATAGATTGGTAGGAATTGAAGAAAAAAAACTGGCAACGATCTTCTTCAACAGCTCTGATTCTCTTTTTTTTTTAGTTTTCATAGCCATATGCTGGCACCTAGCAGAAGAGTTGTTCTGTCGTTCATGCTTTGACAAGTAAAGAAAATGATACGCAATAAATAAATAATAGTTTTCAGCCCAATTAAGTGAAATTGCATAGTAAACAACAGCCCAGGTGAACTCCACCAACTCGTTCAGAGGAACACAGAAAACCATGGCAACAGATTAGCCTTCAGGATAATTAGAGCTGCAGAGTTCAATCCACTTGCCTTGACATGCATCTATAAGTATTGTGTAAGACTAGAGCCAGTGACAGTACCAAAAGGGTACTGGGTTCGTTTTTCTTAAGGAATGCTGAAATAACCGTGGGGGGAGGGGGGATGCAGAGTAAACAGAGGAGGAAACAGGGAGGAGGTGTTGTTGTATTTATAGCCTGCTGAGCGGCTGATCGACGGACCATGCCTTAATATAGTTATGTAAGAGGCCGGGGCCAAAGAGGTGGCAGAGATCCACAGAACTGGTTGAGTGTCATTGGCCTTAAAGGGCATCGAACCACCAACTCTGATCAAAGAGGTTCAACACATCATCACTTCAAACCTCTGATACCTTTATATACGCTCCTGTGGTATAGACTCACGGGACAATGCTGGCCGCCATCCAGAGGGAATGATTTCCTTCATGTTTAGTTCAGCCAACGTAGCCCCGCAAACATTTCCGTCCATTGTGTGGACAACATAAAGTCCAACACAGTGGTCTAATGGGGGTCAAATGTCCACAGAGAAGACAAAGGCTGCTCTAAACCCTGGTCTGACCGCTACATCTTCCATCAACTCATTCTGAATCCAGTGAAGGTAAAAAGTCTTCACACCTCTGTTCACGTGTTCAAGGTATGGCGTAATTCCAAACGTAAACTCAAAAATAATTTAAAACATGTTCCTGCATTAGATTATACTACTTCCTGCAGAAGGATCATGTATTTAGTGGAGTTGTTATCATGCCTGCTTCATAAATCTGCCTAACATGCAGGAGGTCCTGGGTTCGAGGGCCAGAGTCACCACATACTTGGCGCCTCCAAGCGGCAGCCATGACGCAGCAGATTTGCTGTTTAAATTATTATTATTATGACTATTCATGGGCCACACAGTGAGCAAGGTGGTTTGTGCCACTGACAGTAAAAAGGTCACAGGTCCAATCCCCGGTCTTTTTGTTCTGGACTTTGCTTGTGCTCTCCGTGTGTGGTTTTTCTCCAGGACATCCGGTTTCCTCCTACTTTTCTGAGTTGGCCTTTACAGACCTCTGATGCAGCCAAATTATTTTACTCAAATCACAAAGCGCTGACACTTTAACACCGTCAACAGATGGAGACTTACTGCTTTGAGTATATTCACTGCTTCTGCGCCGAGCCACGGTGCATAAATAATCTCTTCGTTGAGGATGGACTCAAAGAGGTCATCTTCATTTTCAGCCTCGAAGGGGGCGTGTCCTGACAACATCTCGTACAGGAGCACCCCCAGAGCCCACCAGTCCACCGAGGGGCCGTACAGCATCTCCTGCAGGATCTGCGGCAAAATGTTACATCTTTCCAATTAATTCACCAATTAAAAGAGCAGCAGTTACAGAGTTACAGAGTCTGATGTGTCCACGGCCCAGTTCTCTTCAGGCCACGCCTGTAAACCTGCCTTCTTGAGGAGGATTCACAGATAGTTGAGGAAACTGTGTGCTGTTTTCCAGTTAGTCAGGAGACAGTGTGGATTGACGGGCACTGACCACAGAGTTTGTTTTTAGAGAAGTGGTGTGATGGAGAGAGAGGGAGAAGGAGAGGGAGAGAGAGAGAGGGAGAGGGAGAGAGAGAGGATGGGAGTGGGAAATCTATGAACTCAGTGACTCTGGGTTACTGAGTTTTATTCTCTTCTTCAGTCTGTGGTCAATAAATATTCAAACATCCACTTTCAGTAATAGTCTGCAGCCATCATTTATGGCTGTAATAGTGAATGTACATCCACTGACCTCTGGGGCGATGTAATCGGGGGTTCCACAAAACGTTCCTGTGGCCACACCTTCAAAAATGCCTTCTTTGCACATGCCGAAATCTGCCAGTTTACAGTGTCCATCCTTGTCCAGAAGAACGTTGTCCAGTTTCAGATCCCTGAAATACAAACAGGGACGTACGTGTTATTATTTGGGGACCCCGAGTGACACCAACAGCTGTGAGACTGTCCATTAGTGTCCAGTCTAATGGTGCTGTTCATATTTGCCGGAGGTAAAAGAGGGTTATTATGAGACAAAACGCAAAGGTCCAGTGAGGACAGAGACACCTCTGTAGCAGCAGCAGGAGACACAAAGAGACATCTCTTTGACCATTACATGGCAGCCAGGAAATGTCTGATCCGTTCCCGGACCAGTCAGGACGGTGGAAAGGAAAAAGCTCTGAAGTCAATATTTATTCTGCTTTTAGTACAGGCAAAACATGGGCTATTGTTCGGAAAGATTTTTTTTTATTGCTGGGACCTGAACATAAGGTAAATAGAGTAGGAATATTATTATCAATGTAAATAAACAGAATGGACCTGCGTACACAGTCCCGTAACAATATCTCTGTCTGAATAAAATATGTGCTGGACAACAGTTCAACAACATCAACAGCTGCTCCATGTGTCTCTATTTCAGTGACAGTGAAAGGTAGAACATTTAACAATTTCTTGCCGTTCAAGAAGATCTTTGTGTGCGTCTTTCTTTAATTCCTGCAAGTATATCAGCATTGTGTTCAACTAAACAGGCCCAGGCTTCTCTGTGTAAGTAAATCATGAGTGAATTGAAACTGTAAGATCATTATATAATATTAAAAATAACATTAAATATAACATTACAATTGTGACAATTTTGTTAGGTGGTGTCTAGGGGTGCGCTTTAGAAAAAATCTGAAACGTATCATAACACACATAAGATATACTGTGATATACTGCTGTACTACAGGTACGACGACATTTTGAGTTTTTAAAAAAAATGTAATTGTAGGAAACTGTTAGCCTAGCAAACATGCAATGATGTTGCATGCTTAACATCAGGTTACTAAAAAGAAAACAGAGGGATACATTTGAATTGTTAATAAAAAAACATACAGTACTGTAGAATATCAATTCTGGTATCATAAAAAAAGATCGCAATATTTCAGTGAATTGATATTTTCTTACACCCCTAGTGGCACTCTTAACTTTTTGATTGACTTGTTACTGATTTACTTGTGTTATTAACATAATTAGCTACATTTTCTATTCATTTTCAAAGGTTTATGTGTGATGTGATTTTTTTAAAATCTGTATATATGTGGTGAGTCTTTAGTTTCCATAATGTATAAAACGACACATTTAGTTAAAGTGAAAACATCCTGACGGTGCATGTTGTTGATGCCTCCATAACCAAAGAGCGGAATAATCTCCTGCTCTGTGTCCAGATCAGCTGATGCTTTGTCATCTGACAGAGAGATTAGAACTGTGAGCGTGGCCCTGGAGTCCAACCGTAATCTGTGATCAGGTGACCTATCTTTAGACAAAGGTCGTCACATAAAGACAGCACGATTGAAGCTACGCAGAGAACAAACCTAATGTGACCTCAGAGCCACACCATTTCTCTATTTCCTTTTAATTTCTGCGTAGCAGCTGATGATTTCCTCAAAATAAAATAACAGACGTAAAACCGACGTTTGCGACACTCCCTGCTGGTCAAGAAATGCTGCTCTGGATTAATCTGGTTTGCTCCTTTCTACCATAAGCCGATTGTGTAACACTAATGACCAACTGCTGTAGCACTCAGATGCTGATTCAGTCTGTCCGTCTCAGCCTAACAGGCTCCAAGTGAACATCTCTAAGCTCATTCATCAGCCACGGGGCTGCGGGTTCAGAGTGTGAACGGCTTCAGTAAGAGTTACAATGGGGTCCAGTTCACTGACAGTGTTTGCATTTGTGCCTGTGATGTTTACGCTCCAAAGGATTTTCCACCTCCATGGTTGTACATATTTCTCGAAGCATGTGTTCAGTGAGTGATAAATCCTCAGCTCAGACGGTTTGACTACCGCACTGTCATCAATAACTTACACGCTGCTGGCCGTATGTCACCATGGTAATAACTCTCTGCAACAGGAGCCCCTGTTCATTATCCAACGGCATCATCACACAGCAAAAACCCCTCTGCCCTGAACTCTGGACCTCTCCCACCATGGGAACTGAATCAGAGTTGTACTGGGATGGTCAGGCTAAAGTTTAATATCTGGACTGAGGCAGTTGGTGTGGTTTTGTGTTAGGGGGTTTACTCAGCTACAGTATGTTGCAAGATACAAATATTTCTGAAATAGAGAAGAAGAACTGCTGAGGCAGACTGTGACAAACTAACCACAACGTTGCACACAGCACCGCCGTGGTACCAGTTAGTGAAACGTACCAGTTGGTGACTAAACATTTTTTAAATTACCGACCGGCAGAATTGACCACTGTCAAGAAGTACAGTCATGACTAAACTAATTGTAAAAGTTGTCACAAAAAAAGCTTTTAAAAAAGATCTTTAACATATTTAGGAATGTTGATTTGTGTTCATTAATTAATTATGATTAATTGTGATTAATCCAGAACTATCCTGCGATTAATCAGCAATTATTCTGCAGTGATTAATCCAGAACTACCCTGCGATTAATCAGCAATTATTCTGCAGATACAATTTTTGAAGTTTTTCTTCTCCTAGATTTATGACTTGTTCCCGTGGTAATATTTTGATTAAGTATTAGTTTACACTAAACAATACTGTTGTACCAACTTACAGAGAATTGACGGTTATTTAAATTTCTATATCCAGGTATGATTTGTTTGTTTATAAACAGTAAGAGAAGTTTCCTGTCAGACGGCCTCTTCTGAGACTATATTTAGTGTCAATTCACTTGTATTTACCACATGTGTTTTCACCATGAAAAACCGCAGCATACATAGTGAGCACACAGAAGTCGACCTCAAAGCGTAGCTTTAACTAACAGCTGTCCGAGTGCTGGAGTCATGATAAGATGTTCACATGACACAGCGATGGAGGCTTGGCTGTCAGTTAAAGGAACTGCTCTCCTCACAGCAGTCTGACATTTGGCTCATCACTTTAGTTGTAGTATTCCAACCTCATGCAGCCACTGAAGGTGTCGGTATCATATATCATGTGATGCAGGCTAGCTGGCACCAAACACAAGGACCACTAAATTTAACTGCGAGGTCGCTGTGAAGCTCACATGATGCCCCCCCCCCACAACCCCATCTATTCCTTATCATCATCGAGGCAGGACGCCTTCTTCTTTCTTTTTTTTGACCGCCTGCACGAGCAGACAACAGCTTTGGAACACACTCATATCCTTCACAAAAGTTTAGAGGCCCCAACAACATGGCATCAAACCAGGATATTCAGTTTATAAAATGCTCAACATTTCTGCTGCTGCGGCTCATCTCCCCCCCCCCCCCCCCCCCCAAAGAACGGACAATACCAGAACCTGGAGTACGGGTCATGTGATGTTCACATGATGAAATTTAATACGTTGCATGCACGAACTCGACCTATCCCCAGGGTGTAGTAGAGCTGCCTGCTGGGCTGAGAACCTGCAGCAGTCCTGCAGCATCCTTCACACGTCCCGTAGCTGACACCTTCATTTCTCTTTTAAGACAATTACAACTACCTCAACGCTGATGATGTCTTCACTCCTGGGTTGAACCGTATTCTCCGTCACTGCAGTGTTGAAAAGCTGCTTTGATTCACTGCTCAGTTTATCTTCCCTCGGTCTGTCACTTGTTGAGGCAGACAGTCATAACAGAGTGCTTAAGACCGATACAATCTTTCCTGCTCGAAGGAGATGCTTCCAGAATTTCAATGCAGAATGTAATCAGTTTTACTGAATACTGTCTGCGGGCAGCGAGAACGCTCAGGCTGAACGATGACATTAGGTTTGAATCCAAAACGTCAAATTTAAAACTAATTAAAAAAAATATGAAATGTTTGAATCGTAGATTGAATAATGGGCAATTAAAAACAAATTAAAAACAAGTTATAGCTTTACTAATTAATTAATTAATCTCATTTCAACCTTTGCACGTTGATGTATATTCCATAAAATGAATGTATCTGAGTGGCTTAGAAGTGTACAGAAAAGTTTGCAAAAACACATTTAAAAAATATATAAAGCTCAGGAATTTGGTTTCAATTTAACCTTTTTTCCCCCCATTTTCTCTGATTCATTGAGCTACAGTGCAGAATGTTAGAAGTCTACAAAAGTTCCACCTTCCAGAGCTGATACTGAATTCTACTGTGGTCAGAGCTGCCAACAACCAGGGCCACAGAAACAACCAGCCCAGACAAACTGAAGGTGGCGCTGAAAGACTGTTAAGAGTCTAGTTCAGATGTGGGTCCTAAAATTGAACAAGGAGCAGATAGACGGAGCGTTAAGATTACAAAGCTGAACGGGCCACATTCGGTCCCCGAGCCTTAGTTTGCCCATGTCTGGTCCAGTGTGAATGTTGTGAGTCTCAGTGAGTCAGTTTTTCACTTCACTGTGCTTACACTCTGTGTCCTCTCTTTGTAAAAATTTTTTTTTTTATAAAAAAAGTTTTTTTTAAAACCAGCATTCATCAGTTTAATTTAGATGTCCATTGTTTTCAAGTGTAACCTGTGTTAACTGAACTGCTGGCTAGTCTTTTAAATCTATAATCATGTTATAATGAAGAACTAATCTGGAACTGGAGACTAACTAACTGTTAACATGTTTAACCATGTAAAAACTACCACACAGTAACACACTACACAGTCTATTTTTGTGGTTTCCTGTCAGCTTCATCTACATGTGTCTTATTTAAGGCGGTGGATTTACTGTCATTTGCTGTTTGCGTTTCTGGACCCAGACCTGTAGATGATGCCTTTACTGTGCAGGAACATGAGGGCAGATGTGATCTCGGCCGTGTAGAAACGTGCTCTGGGCTCCTCAAACTTCCTGGACTTCTGGATGTGGAACATCAGATCGCCACCATTCACAAATTCCATCACAAAGAAGAGACGGTCCTGAAAAAGAAGCAGGAATACGACATGGTGAAGATGCACGTAGGCCACTGCTGTGTTATTAAACACACCAAGAGCCACAGACGTGACCGTGTCTTAAGGGATGAAACGTGACTGAAATCTTAAATACGTCACATCCCTGTAACAGATTACTCCGCAACTAACTACGGTTTAAAGTCACTGAGGCAAAAAAAAAAGAAAAAAAAAAGAATCGAATCCATTAATCTTTTTTTCTCATTACATGCACTGGCCAATATATGATCTGGAAAATTAGACCCTGGAGAGAAAACACTGCAGCGTCAAGCACAAATGTGTCCATAAAGCTTTCTCAAGTGTCAACACTGCCCTGTGTTTCATAGGGATTGGCTTGTTTAACCTGAGATTACACATTTATAAACAAAGGTGTGCACTTCTCACATTTCTCTCTGGGTGGTCTAAAAGAAAAAATCAAGGAAAATCTCAAAACAATGATTTTCAGATTCACATTCGAGATCAAAGAAGTGAAACTTTCTCGTACGACTTTTTGCTAGCACGACTTTCCTCACCTCCGCACACTTCTTGGCCGCCTGTGGGATTTCTAAAGTTGAGCAGAGACTGATAAGTTCTGCAAGACATCCTCCAAACATTTACACAGCATCAGTGTGATTACGAGCTGGGAGTCTGGCTACGCAAGATTAGATTTAATTTATGGTTTGAGCGAGCAGCTAATGACAAACTGCTGTGATGAAGGACAGGTCATTTGATCGATGGGGTCCTCCCTCCACCGTAGGAGTGGAGACCAAAGTTGAGAAAGGAAGGGAAATTTAAAAAAAAGTTTAAGAAATTTAAGTTTAAACAATTCTTCACAACAGATTTTTGATAGGATTCTGGTGAACATGCATCGCACCAGGTCACAACCTGATCCTTTTAAATGTTGATTCAGATGTAGCCAGGTGTCAAAAATGTTCCTTAGCATTAAAGGTTTTAACAGTTTTCCATTTAATCAAATTAAAAAAATGTGATGTTTACTCTGTTTTACAAAACTGGTCATTTTTTAAGGGTTAAAACCACTTGATAAAAAGAAAAAAGAGAAAATTATGACTCCTGTCCTGGAGGTTTTTGACGTATCCTCTCATTTACTATAATTTAGAATAATTGTAGTAAAGAAAATCACATAAAATCAAGCAGACTTTCTGGGTTTGTCTGTTGTTGTTTTTTTTTTCTTTACAGGAAAAGGAAGACATTCTACCTTCCGCCTCAGCTGAAAAGAGCAATAAACACGATCGCTTGGTAAAGAGTTTGAAACTTGAAGTCAAATCTTCACTTGTACCGACTGCTAATCTATTGTAATCCGAGATAAAGAGGTTTAGTGGCAAATAAAACCAAAGCAGATTAAAAGTCGCCGAGAATACCGGTCGAGCGTCGTTTACCTAGTCACAGGCTGTCAGATTTAGACCTAGCGCACTGCTGCCACCTGCTGGCCACTTCTCTTATAACACCTTTGGTAAATCCCGAGAAATTGGAGCTAATCTAGACTTAGTTATTAAAAGAACAAAAACGCGAGGTATAACGTGGTCGAACGTTAAACAACGTCACAGAGGCCTGGCCTGATGGGACATCTCTGTGGTGTCAATGGGACATACACAAAATGTTGACCTTGTCTAACTCAAAGTAACTAAATTTAACAATCTTAACCCAAAATAACGGCCGTCGGGCCTTTACTGTTCAAGGACAAAGTGGACCTCAGCATTTGTTTCCCAAAACTGTTTTTCTGGGGACCCATATTTTAAAAGTCACAAACCTTCGCGACCCAAGTCAACAGACATTATTCGTAAACTCCTGGTTAACATGATGCAAGATGACCCAAAAAAAAAAAAAAAAAAACCCACCTGAGGGTCGCGACCCAGTCTTTGGGAAACAATGCCCTATTACTACAGATAACTATAACATCTTTGTTAAGATGTAGATTAGTTCTGCTGAGTGATTCTGAATAGTACTTGATTACTTTCACTTTTAAAATGTTTCAACTAAAACTTGGAAATAAGGAAAGGAAAGTGAACTCCTTGTCACTGTGACACAGCACACAACCAAATGTGACCTCTGTTTTTAACCCATCACCAAAGTGAACAGTGGGCAGCAGTGTGTGGGGACGGTGGGAACTCGGCAGCTGGTGGACTCGAACCTGAAACATTCCAGACCCAAGTCTGAATCCTTAACCACTCAGACACCGCTGCCAATAACATAAACTGTTGCAATTCCTAGTTTTTGTCATAATCTAAAGTATCAGTATTTTTATAGAGCAAACTCAACTCAGAAAGTAGAAAAAAGTAAAAAAAAAAACAGAAACAAAATGACATGACTGATATTTATCAGCTAATCACAAACAATATGACATGACTGATATTTATCAGCTAATGTTGTAAAATGTCAGTAAAAAATGTTAATGAATCTTAACATTGGCAACAGAAGGAACAGAAACAGGAACCGTTGTGCTCTGGATCGTGTACCTATCGGTCAGCGCGAAGAGACGCTACTAACTCTGCATTTTTCACACCTGCCTCTTCTTGTGAAACGCTCTTTGCAAACCATTCTAAAAATAAAAGTGCAAATGGCCCACTGCACCATGTAGAAGTGAGACGACATTTTGTCGGCTAAGACAAATGTCGTTCACTTTATTCAGACATTGTTTTATTGTACAGTCTGTTCTGTTGTTGCTGCAACAGGAAAATGTTCCCAGTTTGGGATGAATTAAACGAAATTATTTAATTTATATTAAATGTTAAACCAAACACTGATAGATACATGAATACTGATCATTCAAAACAAGAATCAAAAAAATATCTACCATTCACTATCACATCTGTCTGGAGTTTTGACACACACTGTGTACATGTACAGTATCAGTACTTACTATGGTCTGGAAACAGCAGTACAACTGTGTGAGGTAGGGGTGACAGCGAGCCAGCGTCAGCACTCTCTTCTCTGTCATGGTACACTCCACATCATCGTCCTGCAGAATGATGTCCTTCTTCAACACCTTGACGGCAAAGACAAGGTCTTTGACGTCCAGTCTGGCCAGCATCACCTACAGGTACAGTACAAGAGAAAGTACTCGGGATCAGTAATCAGTAATCACCACTGTTTTCCGTTCTACTGCTTCCATTCGTCTTCATTTCATCACGGACCGTCATTTTCACTCCTGTTGTTCTCACCTTGCCAAAGCTGCCCTTGCCCAGCACTTGAAGGAAGGTGAAGTCTGAGATGCCCAGTCGAGGGGTCTGCTGCTGCTGAGGTTCTATGTTGGCCGTCCTCTCAGAAGACCTCCTCACCTGACTTTTGGTCTTTCAGTGCAAAAAAGACAAGAAGAAAAAATGACACTTAAGAAACTGATAATATTAGTCACTACACTCACTACACCAGCGGGGGGCAAACTTTTTTACTTGAGGACCACAGTTCCTAAAACTGAACGGGGGTCGGGTCGGGGTGGGGGATGTGGGGGGGTCATGAGCAGAGAGATGGAGCGTTAGTGTGAACTAAGATAAATGACATGTAAAAGTTATGCATAAAGGCGAAAATTATTTTATCATTTACTTCGCCATCTATTGGGGAAACGTGGGTATTGCAGGGAAAAGGCATAAGTATTACGATAATATAAATAAATGATATAATTTGGAAAAGTTTGGTGGGCTGATTACAAAACGAATATAAATACAGCATATCTGTACACATACATGTACATACTGTATGTGTTTTTAAGTGTAAACATACATTCACATACATTATACTATATTTATATAAGTGTTGACATGAATACAAACAAATAAATTAGTAAAAAATAAATAATTAAATTAATTAAATATACATACATACACACATATATACACAAACAAATATACACATACAGTATATACATACACATACTCATACTGTACATATATACATAAACATAAACTTGCTTTACAACTCATTGAACTAGAAAGTTCTAAAAAAGCCAAATTTTGTAATTTTTTTTGGAAAGAAAAATTCTGTGAAAAACGTATTCTTTCTTCATGTGTCATGGTGCTTGAGCAATGCTGTGTTTAAAACATGCTTACACACCAATGTATTGCGTTTTGCGAGTCCTCCAGCCTGGAGACCCATCTCTGCCAGTGTGTTGGCCAGTTCCACGCTGTTCACACCACAGCTTGGTGCAACATTGCCTTTGCAGCGGATGTGGACATTCATTTTACAGACTGTGAAGTCAGAGAAAATGAAAAAAGAAAAGAAGGAGGGTGTAAATTATATCTGTTGTGCTGATTTGAAATCTGATAAGTTCACGTCTTACTTTTGCAGTGCAGCCCCTGTCTGACTAGGCCCCACAGCAGGGAACCACAGTGGTCACAGAATGTGGGCGACTTGTAGTTGTGGATGTTGAACTTGTGTGGGAGGTTGATGCTGAAGCCTTGTGTTTCAGGCTGCAGACAGAAGACAGGCTGTAGACTAACCACACTTCATTGCAACAGTGTGAGAGTGTGTGACTACACTGAAAACAACTTTCCACAAAGTGGAAAATTATATATATAAAAAAAGAAAGTAAAGCGCTAAGACAAGTAGATGAACATTTATAGCTGCAGATGAAGAACATGAGTGGGGACTATAAATACGCACCGTTCTGGTTCAATGTTCTCTTCAACAGAAAAGAGGAAACTGTGCCGTTTTATCATCACACAGACCAAAGCCAGATAAAAAGTTTAGCAACTCAGTTCTATAAGTCTGAAGCCACAGACTGCTCTGCTCAGAGTTAACTGGAATATCGTGGACACACACACGTGGTCTGAAGCAGTTCATGTTGAGAGTGTGAGCATGAAATTAGATCAGATTTTACGGACTATAAGTCGCACCAAATGCACAATGAAAAAGAAAAAAACATATATAAGTCATTCTGGACTATAAGTCTGTCTCGAGTATAAGTCACACCAGTGCCCTCTTGCGGCTGTCAGTGTAAAAATAGAAAACGTAAATTTTCAGTGGTACAGGAGTAGCAGATACAGGTACACAAGCCTAGAGTGCCCTCTAGCGGCTGTCAGTGTGAAAAAGACAAACGTGAAATTATATATATATATATAAGTGTCACACCTGAGTATAAGTCACAAGCCCGGCCAAAGGATGAAAAAAACTTATAGCACAGAAAATACAGTACATTCAGTAGATTTATCATTACCTGCTCTTTTACCGACTTCTTCATCCGTGGACAAACTGTCACCACCTGCTGGTGGCATCGTTTGTGAACGACACACGTGCAAACTGGGAGATAAAGGCAAATGTTACATCAAAATAAGAACAAGTGTTTATATCAAAGTGAAGAGAGAAATAATAATAAAAAAACTCGACTCACCCTGACACTGGTAACCTTGTTTTCCAAAAACACCCCTACGACAAAGACAGAGACACAGTCACGTTGGGTTTATAGTCAACACAGACACATGCAGGCAGACGTGCTGCGTTCTCCTCACCAGATAAACTCTTTGCAGTGGAAACAGAAGGTTGGCTGGCGAAGGTACGTGGACATGAATTTGTGTCCGTTGACCTGGTGGATCCTCCGCCGCACTGCTCCCTGCCGTTGCCTGGTGAACTGCTTGTGGTTCTTCTCCTTGACCACGGCATCATCTGAAAACAAAACGAGGAGAAAGGCAATAAAAAGATAATGTTATTCTGGACAGAACTAATGAGGAGATTTTAGGTTCATGGAATCATCTAGATTTAGATTTAGGATCACTGATTTAATTCTGAACAAACTATTAAAACTATAAAGGCAGAGTGTCTCTGAACCACCAACAGCAACACAAAGGCTAACCTAACTTTCCCTCTCACATTGGGACAGCGAGGGACGGGGATGATCGTGTTAGATTTGATCTACTCAATATCTGTGTGAATAGAACACGAGTGTTTTATGAAGTGTGGTGAAGCTGGCACCGGTGGTGGAGGCACGATGAGAACTGAGAAGAAAAATGGAGAAGTGGACAGAGTAAGATACAGTAAACTTCTGCTTCTACAAACCTGCAGGTTCAGCTCCTGATGGAGCGACTTCAGATCCTCATTACTGGACCAGTCTGGTACAGTTACACAGGAGCTAATCGGCATCTCTGCGTGCAGCTACAGATGCTGATTAACGAAGCCTTTAATTAAACAGGTTTTAGAGTGGCTACTTTTTAAATGAGTCACGATTACAATTACAGCTGTAATAAAATTATTGTACATGCTGTGAGTTGTGTGTAACTTTGACAGCCCTGGTCTGAACCTTCACCACAGGCATTTCATCCAGTTTCAGAGTTCAACATTAGGCTGAGCCAGGATGAGGACACACAGGGCCGTCTTTAACTATTAGTCATAATCACTTCATAAAATTACTGGAAGGAAATTTTACACAAGTGCTCAACAAGCCACCTGTCTCTGTCAAAAGTCCCTTTAAAAGAAAAGCAGTCTGAGCTGTGCATTAAAAGCAGAACTTCAAACTGACAGTGGAATTCCACTTATGTAACGCTGGAGCAGCTACACGAGCAGAGAATCCACGTGCCGTCCGTTCTGAAGAACGAAGGTGTCACAAAACCAAGATTGAAAGAGTCACTTGAGAAACGAGCATTTCACCAAGAGCTGACGGAACCGATGATCAGTCTTTACAACTAACAATAACTTGATCACAACAAAGACATCAGGCAAGGAAGGGTTACAAGAAAACGTCATGGTTGTGGTGGAACCAAAATCAAATTTTTTTTATCTGCCTTAACACCCGGCCTCATCCTTTCATCTAGGGTTCACATCAGAACTGTTTTTTTATTCTGTATGGTAGGCACAACACAGGAATCTTAAAATCTACTTTGACACATCCCTATTGTTTACCTCTGTCTCATGTTTAATTTTAGTTTAAAGTTCAACCTCCAATGAGCTCATTGTGACGTTCCTTCTCCTTTGTGATTGGCCTGGGCCACACCCAGCCTCAGAGGTTTCCTTTTGATGAAGCCCTAGTTAACGATCGCGTCTGCTCCGAGTGAGTGACTAGAACTATGCTCAGGAAGTCCAACTGAAGTGAAGCGTTTGGACTGACTGAAAACAGGAAGTTGTTGGCTAGTGTAGCACACAATTAGAAAGTAACCATTAAAGTCATTGTGCAGAACTTGACAGACGATGAAGTGTAACAACTGAGGAAATCCATGTAGGCATGAGGTGATAACAGTGATGATAATGGAATGAGAAAAATGACTGAGCTTCATTTAGCTGCAGTTGCAGCTGCAGCTGGAGCTTGGACAGCGCTGAGGCTTACCATCAGTGAAGGATCCAGACAGTGTAATCAGGACGTAGACCTTGCCTTCAGGCTCTAAGTCCATCTGCAAACACAGAACACAGACATTTTCTTAACTTCTGCTTTTGTACACATGAAGATGACTGTAGTGTTGTACCCCCATGCCCGCCCCCTTCTCTCTTTGCCAAAGCAGATGGCAACACTGATCCTGGGTCTGCTGGAGATTTCCTCCTGTCAAAAGAGAGTTTCGTCTGCCTGTCGCTGCCAAAAATGCTGTGATTAACTTTGGTAAAATATAATGTTTTAATTCTTAGTGTAAAAATTCTCATGTGTTTTTAGTAGAATCGTTTTCATTTTAGTTCTGAAACAAATGTGTTTGGTGTACGAATAAAACTGACTTGAATGGAAACAGAAGAGACAGACTGGGAATTTAAAATATTTATTATTATAAATGAGTTCGAGAACTTGTCATAGTTTACCCTTAAACTGGTTTAAAGGTCAATGGTCTGTTATCTCTTGGCTTCTGAGCATCGTTCCCTCCTAGCGATGCAGATACGTACACTACATATTTTGGAATTCTTTGGTGCAAATGTAACGTGTGAGGAATTTGGTCGTAGAGACAGACAGACAACACAGCAGGTCGGGCAGGTTGTGCTGGTTGCTGAGGCTGAGCTGCCCTGATGTTTAGTCGAAAATGACGGTAACATACAAGTACTTGATGCATTTTTTTACAAAGCCGACACACTTCCTGTAGCAGCTGCTGAGTGGAAACTTAGGTCAGTGGTGGCTCAAAATAAGAACGACCCGCTCAAGAGAGACAGACAACAGTACTTTGTCTCACCAACATTCATCTGTAATGTAGTTTACATTTAAGAGCTTTTGAAGTTTTTTTTCCCTTATTTCTACCCATAGACTTTATCATAGAAGTGGACGTAGCCATGTCATTCTACATGTGATGCACAGGGAGGAAGTAACACTGAGCAAGTCAAAAAAGGACTTACTAAAAGTTGCAAATTAAATGTTCCAAAGTTTTGGAAACAACTACTTGTAAATGGTGCCTATAAAAGGTCGGCTTTCCACCAGTCTACGTCATCTCTTTACATTTAGTTTTTGATTGGACCCTGTTCTACAGTAGACGACCTGAAATCTGACAGGTGGGCATGACCCACTCAGATTCAGCGTGAGCCCCCCACTAAGACCACCCCCCACCACATCGCCCCTACATAAGACGACAAACATCGCTGGTAAAACAGAGGAGTAATGTTCCGTTCTTGTGCTACTGCTAATGGTGCGTTCAAGTTGTACACAAATGTTGGCATCTTTACTTAAGCACAGAGGTATCTACAAAAAAAAAAACACCCCAACTATCCAACAACAATATAAAAATAGAAAATACACAAATATATAAATAAAATAATAAATAAAACTAAATTATAGAGAGAAATATACACATATATGTAAACATACATAAATATACATATATGTAAACATACACATACAGTATGTACTGTATATATATACACATACTGTATATGTTAACATATATATGTATATATATATACATATGTCTATATATATATACAAATGTATATATATATAGACATATGTATATATATATGTGTGTGTGTGTGTGTGTATCTGTTAAAATTGTTATGTTATTGTGGTATTTCTGACAGTTTGCCCACACACAGTTGGCTAACAGCTTGCCCCTCCTCAAAACTCCTATCTGTGCCCCTGAGGGAGGTTTGCAGTTTTTCTTTTTTTTTAATAATGTGAGGAATGGAATTCTTTTTCCCAGCAGTTCCAGGTGCGGCGCCATATTTTCACTTGAGTGAAAGCCGTCTTCAGCTAAAGTTCAATCAGACAGAAATACCCACACGCTAAATACAGCTCGGAAATGTCGAAACAAATGAGTAAAGAGATGTCACACCGCAGTGTTAAGTAGGAGGCAGAGTGTCAAATGTCACATGATCACCGCCTCAGATAGATGATGTCACTGGCTGGAGGATGAGCAACATTTGCTGCTGAAGCTGCATCTCAGGCAACGACAGCAACGACATGCAGCCTTGTGTCTAGGTTTTACTGCCTGGACCAGACACTGAGGTGAACGACGCTGGTGAGAACCAGTGAGGGCTGCCAGTTTAACAGCGAGCCCTTGAGCACTGCTTCACGGTGGGAACAGGGTGAGATAACCAACCGCGTGGGCGTGTAGAGGCTTGTGCCTCATATGTGAAACCAGCTTTTCTAACACTTCTGTGCAGCAATGAACAAAGACAAAACCCTCTGCAGTTCAGATGGAGCACATAACAACTGACTGTGACAATTATTAGGTTATGATTTTCTTAAAAAAAAAAAACCTTACGACCACAAACCAACTAGACTTCTGTGGTACTGGGTGTTCGTATATTTTACTGGATTTTATTGGCCTCTACTGTACACGATAAGTCAGGAACACAAGGACGTGAGGAAACTGAAACATCCACCGTATCTTCTAGGAATGGCTCTCCTACTTTCTGCTGAGACCAACATTAATACATTCTTCATGTCATACTCCAGTGCAAAGTGGTTACAGAACCGTTAATGCATTTGGTGTCTGTTACAGCTACCATCATGGCCCGTGGAAGGTTTGGTTTGAATTGGGACGGATGAGATTGTGATGAGATGAGGTGAGGAGAGACGAGATCAGATTGAGATTATGAAGGGATTGAGACGCAGATAATATTGATATGAGATGAAATTAAATCAGATTAAGAGGTGGTGGTGTTCAAATAGTAACATACAGTAAATGACCTCTCTGTATACATACATATAAATATATATAAATGTATTGTATATATATACAGTACATATATGCACAATATACTGTATACACATACATATATATACATATATGTACAATATACTGTATACACATACATATATATACATATATACAACACATGCACATACATATAGATACAGTATAAAGGTGGTTCTGACCGTTCTAGTGTTGCTGTTGAGTTAATGTTATTATGACACATCAGTTCAAAAGAAGCAGGAAAGTGTGAAAGACTCGAAAGGAATTTCATAGAAGACATAACTATTGTATAAGAGGACTGTGTGTGTGTGTATGTGTGTGTGTGTGCGTGTTTTAAGTTAAGCAAAAAACTTGCAGCAGCAGCAGCAGCAGCAGCTTTAAGTCACAGTGGGTTCAAAGTAAGTGAGAAGAGGGAAAGCCCAGTGTGAACCAGTGGCCAGTTGTTCTCCATGACTGAACACAGACTGAAGACTGATTCGATAACAAAGGTGAAATTTAATTTAATCTGAGTCTTCTGGTCCAGTTTTTTTTTTTCCTTTTCTTTTTTTTTTTTGTGTGTCAAATTTGTGTGGCGACTTTAAAGAGACTCTCAGTTCCTTTTTCCTTTAATCGCTTCAGTGAGGGAAGGTTCTGGAACTGTGTCACCACCCACAGTTTAGTCAGAGACGGGGTCAAATCTGTGTCCAAACCTATGGATTTTTGTCTTTGTCATGCCCGAGGTCATTAACAGTAAGATATTTCTGGTCAAACTAAATAATAACTGATTGAATTGACTTGAAAACGATGAAACCACTGTGTTAAAAAATTATGATCAATAACTCGTCAATATTTTTACTAGTTATAGTCCAGGACTGTGACATATATGTCCTTTAGTTGTATTTATAGCTTGATAACAATTCATCAAAATAAAAACGGAAGAATAAAATGTTGTCAATTTAGATACATCAATATATCATTAAAAAAGTATATTTGTTCTCCAAATAAGTGAACAAATATTTTTGGCAGTTGACCAGTAAAAGTTGCACGTGAAAAAAAAAAAAAAAGAGTCTTATTTCATGTTCTGAACTGAGAACATGTTCTTCTTTTCGTCTCCTCTGAGACAGTCTGACTGAATCCGATTGGCTCGTGGACAGAGTGAAACATCTGAGGTGTTTGAATTGTTTGCATTTTTTTTTGGACCAACCCAACAAGTAACAAGTCCATATGTGTTGACTTTGACAAACATTTGTTTTGAAAAAGACCATCGGCCCTTTACTCCAACCTAAATGTGGGCACTTTATGTGTGTGTGTGTGTGTGTGTGTGTGGGGGGGGGGCAACTTTCTTTGCTAAATCTGATTTATTGAAATTGTGCAACGATGTCCAGGTACCAACGACAGACTGTCCGTGGGTTAAATATAGTAGTAGTATATAGTAATAGTATAGTAAATATAGTCTACATTCACAATGACAGACTGTCCGTGGGTTATTAACCAGTAAATATAGTCTACATTCACAATGACAGTCCTGACTGTGAAACTGTATAATTTGAACAATATGTCCATGCACCTAATAGGACAACTTCTATGGTGAGTTCATCTAAAGACAATGACATCACTGATGACACCACATTCCCTGGAACTAAGTCAGGCTTAGTTCTTATGTTCTGTCAAAATGACTGTAAAGTTCTCCATTTTCATTCTTTTACTTATGACATAAAACAAAGTACGAACTCGACCACGTTTTTAGAAGAAGCTACAAGTGAACACAATCATACAAATATGATTACGAGACCAGGCTTTGGATTCACAGGAGCTCTGTGAACAGTTCCAGTCTGAAGGAACACAAACATGGAATGCTACTTTCCCAGTGTCTGTGCAAACACTGGAGAAAGTCAATACAGCAGGCAGCATTTAAGAATTCTGAGAAAACACTGCATGATTGTTGATAAGATATGATTATTTTGTTGACGAAACAAACAAACAAACAAAAATAATGGAGGCAGCTAGCAAAACAATTGGTCTGTACCAGTCTACAGACTGCTGCACTGCTGTACGTCTACTCATACATAACCTTAGGTCTTCAAAACAAACAGGTTTTTCTTCTCTGTAATAATTCATATACAATTGTTACCCACAACAATCATCTCACGTCCCATGTGTTGGACACGACCCAACATTTGTAAACTGATGCAGGCAGCACTTTTGGTGGATCTGAACACACTGTCACTGTTTACTCACCCATCCTTCGAAGACCTCTCCAGAGTTGGAGGTCTTGATGAGGTCCTGGAACTGGATGGTGCAGTTGGCCACGAAGTCGTCGTAGCCAATGGGGGTGTCGTGGAAGACGGTCAGTTCTATATGCGTCCCGTTGTTGACATTCAAACAGAACTCCTCGTTGTAGGTCGGCGTGTTGGTCTTCTGCTTGGTGTGAGTCTGTCCTATCTTGTAGTCGTCCACCTTCACCACGATGTAAGGGTCCAGAGTTGGATGAGCTTTGTTGAAGATGACACTGTGGCGGAGGGAGAAGGTGGTGGGCTTCAGCTCCACCGCCTCACCGATACGAAGCTTTAGGTAACCGTTAAATTTCATTTTAAACTGAAGCCTGTGGTGAAAAGTGTCAGGCACTTGATGAACGGGAAGGCTTTAAAAAAACGTTGTTTTTTTTAAAAAAAATAGCAAAGCAAAAACTACAAGTCGTTACGTCTCAGTGACGTTGACGACAGTTAAAACACACGTATACGTCTATTTCCCCGCATAGTTAAATCCATTTTGTTTCAAAAACTGGTTGCACCTCCGCTGCCGCCTCTCTCTCTCTCTCTCTGTCTCTCTCTCTCTCACACACACACACACACACTCACACACATACTCACGGCTGCTGTCAGCTTTACAAGAACGAGCTGTGAGTGTGTGAGAAGTTTCAGTAAACGGGAGGAAGAAGCCACAACAGTGACACACGCCGTCAACGAGTTCCGCATAACTCAGGCCAACACACATGCACGAAAACAGAGTCACGTGGTCACAGTTTGCGCCTAAGCGCTCGGGGACTGCATTACCCATGACGCAACACTGTTCAATAAAGGTGTTCGCGTGCACCTTTAAACTGCTCACTGCGCGTACACTTTAACTCCATCTAGTGGCGGTTATGGAGAACATAACTTTTTTTCTTTCGTTTTTTACCTTTCTTTTTTTTTTTCTTTCTTTCTTATTTCGTTTTTTACCTTTTTTTTATCTTTCTTTCTTTTTTTACCTTTCTTCTTTCTTTCTTTCCTTCTTTCCTACTTGTTGGATTCATTTGTTAACAGCAAAATCTCAAAAACATCATCCATCTCTATAATGTCTACTCTAAATATTTGCCCAAGTGAAGTAGATACGAAACTCTGTCAACATCCCCCCCCTTATGTTTTACTACTCCTCACCCCCAGCCCTCCCTCCTTTGTAACTCTCTCTTTTTCCCCTTTCTCTTTCACTGAAAGCCTTGTGCCGACTACATCCATAAATGCCATGATCAAAGTCTCCACTTTATTGGTGTTAGACTTGACCTCTGACCCCACTCTGCCATATGTCAGCGCTCCACATCCCTCTGCTCCAGCTGGTATAAATAAAAAGCCCAGGTCCCAGATCTTACACATCCCAGGGATACAGGCTGTCTTGTAAACAACCTTTCAGACATGACCTTGCTGAGCCGAAAGAGGTTGTGATGCTAGTAAAAGGAACAGAAAGTGGATTAACAGCCAAGTCATATTGTCCTTTATTTTTTAAACTTCTTTTCAGCCCTGTTAAGGTCAAAATCCAACAGAACAACAACAAAAAATAAATGACAAAAACAAAATGTATGGACCCTTCAGTATAGTTGGTTTAAGGCTCGTATATAGACCCTTCAGTATAGTTGGTTTAAGGCTGCTATGAAAATAACACAGTCATTATTAACAACAGCGACACAGTTCCAAAACATCTGCATACTGGCAGCTTAAACATGCAGCTTTGCATAATATTCAGGAATGATAAAAACTGTCATGGCTGAATGGTTGAGCAGGAAACATGACGCCACCAGGAAAACGGTCAGTAGTTTGTCAGTCGTTTTCTGCCAAGTTAACAGCATCAAGACAACAAACAAAAAAGAGCTGGTAGAATGTGGGCTGGAGTTAATCCAATGCCTTCTCTGAGGTGATTCATCACATGACCATCATCTTGATGAAGACACTCACGGTCTTAAAAACTCTGGAATTAATCTTTAACAACAACAAAATATTAAAAATATTATTAAAAATAAAGAAAATGAGTTCCATGCATGACATGCTGTCAAAAAAATTATAGTTTTTGTTTCAATGATATGTTCATGTTTATCACACCAGTGGTCTGTTTCTGTCTGAGTTGAAGTCACATCAAGTCCTGACATACACAAGGAGGCGCTGCAGCCCAAGTGCTGTGTGTAGTTTTGGTTATTATTAGAAATGTGTGTCCAAATAAACCTGAAAAACACCGGTAAACACATTGTGTTCACTTTCCTGCACACACAGTTAAGGGATCAAAATATTTTAGAGAAGGCCACACAGTGGAGGAGTGGAGCAGATCTCCTGCCTTACAGTCATAGATCACTGGTTTGATTCTCGGCCCTCTCTGTAAAGTTGACATTTTCTCCCTGTGTTTACATCCACTGGTTTTCTCCACGGTGCTTCAGTATTCTGGCCTAATAAAGACGAAGTCATATATTAACCTTAATAGTCCAGCAGAGGGCAGCGTAGCACCGCTTTTCTGCTTGTAACGATCGACGGCTCCCGTTTTTTTTTTTTTTTTTTTTGGCTTGCTTTCACTCTAATGATGATAAAACTATCAAAGAAAAATCTGTATATTTTACTTTCTCTGTGTCTTGTTTCAGGCTGGAGCCGGAGCTGACACATTTACGGTCTGGGATGATTTGTTCTGTTTCTTTGTTCTGCTGGCGGTTCGTCTCTGATTCTCTCTCTGTCCATCAAATCCATGGCTCTTTGGCCCTTCACCCCCCACCCCCCCTCCCCCCTCACTCCCCCTTTCTTATTCCCATCAACCTCCCATGGGAGGTGTTAAAGTCTATAACGGACACTGAAGTGAGACTTCACACTCGTGGGTAAGTGTACATACAAACAGACAAGTTCATGAGTCCCAGATATTCGCTGACATATACACACGTACTGCACAGCTGACGTATCTCCACGTCATGCCAGAGTTTTTATTAAACCCAGTGAACCAAAAGCTTCCCATATTTCAGTAGTAGACTTGATACGACTTCAGTTCAGCCACCTGTAGAGTTTTCACATTCACTTCACCGTCTACACTCCAATTTATGTGCATGTAACCCAGAGCAGCCTAACCCTCTGGCGGCCGGCCCAGGTACACCCTATAGCTGCAGCTAATGAACCATAGCGTTGGTGCCAAACACGACGTTGGGGAATAAAGAAAAATGGTGAAGCCGTTCCCAAAACTTTTGACCCCGGTGAGAGAAATCCTCCAGGTCTGATATACTGTAAGTGCTCACCAAACTTCCTGCACCACCACAAATTCAATTACACCCATCAGTCATGCAGTCCAAGCTAAGACTAGCCCTTATCGCGACCTCAGAAAGTCGTAAGATACCTTCACGTTACAGTGGGAAACATAACACACAGTTTTACGGCACTTTCACACGTTTTTCAAGGCCTCTCCTGTGCGGAGGCCAGAGCGGCCCATAAATCACACCTGTAAAAGCTGATGTGGTGCTAAACAAGCTTTATTCATGAACGGTGTTTACGGCCGGTGCTCTACCACAGGAAACAGCATTTAAATGGAACTGTTTCACAACCGAGATGCTGATGCCAGGGCCAAATGGTTTTAGGTCATGTTTGGATGTATGTAGTATTTTCAAGGGATTTTCTGAAGTACATGTACTGTATAACATATATATAATATATATATATATAGTATATATACTGTGTCTATATACATATATAAACTAATTTACAATATATACGCACATATACATACATAAATATTCATGTACATATATGTATGTAAGCATACATATACAAACGTGTATGTATATATATTACCAATTTTTATATATATTTATAATTTAGCCAAGTAGCTAGCAAACAAAACAGCGAGAGGATAACTAAAGATAAGACCCGAGCAAAACGTTGGTCAGAATATATAGTAAAAAGAAAGTTTCCTGAAATAGCTTACGATAAGCCAAGAATAAGAAGAATTGGGAGTAAGAATTATCTTTATGTTAACATAAAGCCATCCAAACAATATGGCGAAATTAGCCAAACGTAAGTAAAAAAAACCCTAAGAAATATAATGAGTTGAGTAAAGGTTAACTGAAATGTAGCTAAATATAGATTCATTAAGAAATAGCATTAGCCCAAAGATAGCTTCAAGCTAACACTGAAACACAAAAAATATATATTGGAAATAACTAAAACATATTGAAAAAATAAACAAGTATAAATAATGGATAAAAAATGATGTCAAAACTGGCGTTTAAATTTTAAAGGTATAAACTATAGAAACAAACAAATGGCTTAAAAGTGGCTCAGAGGATATTTGAATGAAAGACAGAGTCAACAGAATGCTACGATTATTTGATGAAATGGCCCTGGAGGTTTTTCCACATTGTCTCTAAATATAATATAAATCATCACAAAGGCAACAGTGTTTAAACAAAGTTGATTGGCGACCCTGTTACACTGTACGCTTTGTGTAAAATGTCCAAAAAGTTTCAGGTACTCATGAAAATCTGGGTATAATTTAACATGAAATCACTGCGTGTTAGACGGACTCAGGAACCACGGTCAAGGTCAAGGACGTCGCCTCAGTGATTATCATTTATAGCCAGCTCCAGAACCTGCTGCAGGCGGTTTGATCCACTTTTTCTCTTGATTAGAGCAAATTGGAAATTGGAGCGTGTAACACAAGCGTTCAGCAAAACTCCAACAAGAAACAATGTTTTTACATTTTCACTGCCTCTGGTCCACACGTGTTGTTACTGTGGGACTTTTTCCTTCATTTTCCTCTAAACTGTGGATGAATGAGGCGGCGGAAGAAAGGAAAGGAAAAGTGAGTTTGAAAAAAGTAAAGAGACGTGATGTTAAAACTGGAGGAATGTAAGTGTGAGAGCGGTCGCAGCAGTGTTGGACAGTAAAGCAGAGCATGTGGAGTGGTGGAGGTGGAGGTGGAGGTGGAGGTGGAGGTGGAGGTGGAGGTGGAGGGGGACTCTGTCACAGCCCCTTCAGGGTAATTGGCTCCAGATGTGGGGCAGCATGGTCCCTGCGCCAGTGAGGCGTCAGGGTCGCATTAAGAGCTCAGCCGAGAGCTGATGTGATCGCAGAGAGACAAGCTTGCCCCCGACACAACCACCCCCAAAACACAAACTCAACTCCCCCCACCTCCCTGGTGAGCTGCTGACCATCGGACCTCCGTCAGGTCCCTCGGAACCAGAGTTACTACTGTATTTATCAAAATGTTCCGTATTTCTGGAGTCGCACTTTTTTTCATCCATTGGCTGGGTCTGCGACTTATACTCAGGTGCAACTTATATATTAAAGTATATCATTTCACATTATTGGTATTTTTTACACTGACAGCCGCTAGAGGGCACTCTAGGCTTGTGTACTAGTATCTGCTACTCTTGTACCACTGAAAATGTACATTTGTTTGTTATTTTCATGCTGACAGCCGCTAGGGGGCACTGGTGCGACCTATACGCCGGAGCGACTTTTATATGGTTTTTTTCTTCTTCATTGTGAATTTTTTGGCTCGTGCGACTTATACTCCTGATCCGGTTTTTTTTCTTCTTCATTGTGAATGTTTTGGCTCGTGCGACTTATACTCCTGAGTGAAACTACGGTACGTTGGCCCGGAATATTAGTCGCATTTCATTTTGAAACATTTACTTCGCAAGAATCTCAGAATGAACATTTAATGTTTATATATTCATTTACACAGTAGCTTGAAGAATGTAAGCTAAATATATTTACATGACAGGCTAAGACTTATTCCTCATCACTCAATACACCTCTTTTGTGTCGCTTCTCAAAAATTTCCTCATCACTCAATCCACCTCTTTTGTGTCGCTTCTCAAAAATTAAGCTAACTGCGTAGGAAGACTGGACGTCATCTCTTCCTCTGCTCGGCTGCTGTCGGACTTTTTGTCAACATCCGTTCCGTCGTGTCCGTTTTTTATCGATCAAAGATTTTGATCTTTTTAAAGGAAGTCTTTATAGTCAGTCAGGTCATTTTTCAGTGGTGCAGTAGTGCATTCAGTTGTCCCTGGTGTAGATGGTGCCCTCCTGTGGGCATAAATGATATCCAGGATACTTTCGATAAACAAGTTGTTGTGGAACACAGCAGTTGTTCCAGGCTCTGCTGATGAGTTAGTTGAACAGCGTTCTTCACAAGTGGTATTTGAAGAGTGTCTTTTTTGTCTGAAGACAACCTTGTACAACTTGATATTGAATGGGATCCAACGTGAAAAGCCCAGAGAATCTCTTGTTGTCTTGTTGTTGTAAATAATCATCAATCAGGATGTTAGCTGCGGTCGTTCTCTTCTCATGCCTCATTAGCTGACTTTTAGTCAGTAAACCTGAATACAAACATTATAAACGCTATGACCGCAGCATCTTCCTCCTCCAAAAGAGTCTTCAAAGCCGGAGCCAGGAATGCTCTCACTGCGACACAAAGCGCATGTTTACTGATGGAGCGCGGAAATCGATTGACAACAGAAAAGCAGCGTGCAGCGGTCGTAGGCAGAGAGGAAGGAGAGAGAGAGAGGAAAAACATGATGTGGAGAGCCCTTCATCACTGATGACACTTGTGTATTGATGGCGTTTGCTGAGTGACAGCGCACCACCATGACTAACAGAACCTCTCCTCGTGCCAACCAGCACTGGAGTGCAGGCGCACAAAGGCAGTGGGAGCACAGAGGAATGCTGCAGGAAGGAGGTCATGTGGGCAAACAGAAAGCAGATGTTCCTGCTCTCGGCTCAGCCTCACTTCCTCCTGTCCACTACCTGTGAAGGCACCTCGAAAGAAGCTGAACAGGAGAAGGATTCTGCCTCACATAAAACTACGTCTTTCATTCGGTTAGTGACTAAAACGACGGAAGTCGGGTTTAAATTCTTGGATCCTGGGACCTGGTTATGCCAGTACTTCCAGTTCTGTCCATGATGTAATAACAAGAGGTATTTATAGTGAGTAAAATGTTTTATAAAAATTAATTCATTTTTTTAAAATGATAAACTGTAAAAAATGTATGTGATGACTGCACAATTCCTGTTATCTTTATCTAAGAACAAACAAAATATATCCATATATATCAGGTCAAAGATAGATTGATTTCATTTTAAACTACATTGACCAACAGTAGGATCATGCACAGTGGTGTTGCATTGGACTTGTAATAATATTCTGAGCGCGCTAAAATACAAAAGCAAAATCCAAAGACTTTCCTGGTTAGAGCCTTTGGATTTTTGTTGACCATATCTGGTTAGCGCTGTGAATGAATTCTAGGGGGCGCCACTGGACAATCATTCCTGAACAAACAGCATGCAGCTCTCCTCTATCCTGTAGGTGACGCTATAAACACAGTATTTATTCCATATTTATTTTCCACTAAGACAGGTAAAATGTTGAACCTATACGACCCACGGTTGCTAACTGGATAAAAGAAGATTTGTTTGTTGTTTGTTTTTCAGTTTCCTCCTCACTTGTTATGTTTTCTGCATGAAAAATAATATATCAAATGAATTTAATTAGCTTAGCATTACAATTTGAATTATGACTATTTTAAATTGTCTAAAGTTATGACACAATTAATTCAGTAATACAGACATAAACTCTATAGACACAAACATCACCATCAGTACAGACCTGGAACATTTAGCATAAGGAACCAAAACTATGTCAAAGGTCAAAGAATGGGCATCCAGATCAGGTCCAGGTGTTAGTCAAAAATCCTAAATTTCCAACAGCAGAAAATAATTTCCCCAAAACACAAGCCAACACCTCTTAAAACAATACTGGAGCGACGGCTGCCAACAGAGATTGGGTTTCAGCCCACCATCATTCCTCTGCCGCTCTCCATCCTCTAACCCTGGGAGATGGTGTTGTCATACTGCTGGACATGGCCCAGAGTGTGAGCGAGTTTAACCAAACAAAAACACTTCCACTCTGAACCAACGACTCACTCAGGCCTCAGTCAACGACTCAAAAAAAAAAAGGAAAAAAGAAAAAAAGAAAAAAAGATCCCAGCTCTGCTCTCAGTTAACGGGTCAGTTTCCAAAACATGATAAAAAGGAGAAAATGGGAGCAGCTGCTCATCTCCTCCGAGTTTGGACTTTCACAAAACTGGAGAGGAATGCTCATGAAATGACCCTGAACACAGAGTGAGTGCTGTCAATGCCGTCCGACAGTAGGTGGCGGTCTTGTGCTGCCATTGCTAAGAGTATTAGCATGCAGTGAACGAGAGAAGGAGCGAGTGTTTCCACAGAGGTGTTGACAGACTGAGGTGGAAGTCGCTGGAAATTTAGAAGACGTTAAAATCACAGCCTTAACTGTGGCAACGGCTGTTTTCAAGATTGTAGATTACATTTAGAAACGGTCTATATAAAGACTGGGACTGGGATACAGACCTGTAATCTGACTTGGACCTGAGATCTGATTACTGACACTAAACCCTACAGTTTTCATCAGTGACGTGGAAGGTAAAGAATGGAGAAAAACATTTTTCTGTGACTAGGACTTAGATGTGAAAAGTTTGGACTGAACACAAACCTTTTTTAAGTGACTTGAGGAAGGACTTGAAATCATAAAAACTTGACTCAAACTCAACCTTTCTTCAGTGACTTGAACCCTGGGACTTGTCTTTAAAGTTCCTTAGTGACTCCAAACAAAACATTTGCAACAATATATATATATATAAACTTATTTTAGTCTGAGAGGAGTCAGCTTGAACTTCTCTTCTTTGTCTCAGACTCAAAATGACTTGAAACCCAGAAGATTTGACTACATTTTCTTTAGTGACTTGGACTTGAATTCAAAAACAGTGAAGCCGTGACTTGCACTTTGTTTGTGAATTTGACTTTCTTACTATTTGTTTTAAGTGATTTGTCTTCTGACTCTCACTCTAAGGACTGGGCTTTTACTCGTCTCTGGTGACTCGGACTTGGATACCAAGTTGTCCACTGCCTCATATATTCTGTATTTAGACTAATAAAATCAGCAAACTTAATCAGAGTAACTTATCTTCCATCAGCCTCAAACCTGGTCAGTGTCGGTGGTTGTTGTGGTCCATATTCAGCAGTGTGTAGTCTGCTGCAGCCTACAGGGTGTTCTGAGTGTGGTTGTTGTGGTCCATATTCAGCAGTGTGTAGTCTGCTGCAGCCTACAGGGCTGGAGGATATTTCCTGAATTGGGAAAGCAGCTTTTAAAGGGCCGTGAAGAGCGAGCAGCCTCTTCTTTCTGGACGGGCAGCGGGGCGGGCCGCCTAATTCCTCTGATTAAAAGCAGCAGTTGGGTGGACAGCGGTTCCACAGGCAGCATGAAGACAATCTAAACAGCTTCACGATTGGAAACGGACCGGCCATGTGGCTTTCATTAGCTACAGACTCAAACCACATCACAACAGTGAGGAGTGGGTCTTAATGTCAATACTGGGCCTGTCAATCAAAAAACACAGGCAGACATGTGACCCGACGGACCGACGGTCTGTCCACAACAACACGAATAAAGACGTTTTGTTTCAGATTCAATGAGGAGAATCAGCGTGTCATGCATCGATCATTTCCTTTTTTAATAACTGTAGGTAAAGTTTCAACATGCAGGGATACAACGTCGACTGGTCCCAGAAGAACAGTCATTCAAGGATATAAAGTGACAGAGAAATCGTTAAAGTCAGACTTTTTGTATTGCACCTGATAAGACTTTAAAATGTCAAACTTAAAAGAGAAAAAGAGAAAACACAGCTACATAAGTAAAAGAATTTAAGTTTGATCCATGGCTGTTTATGTGCAAAATGAAAGTTTTTTTTTTTTTTTTTATGTAAACCTGATACATACTGTAAATACTTGGTCCACAGGATTTTTTCACATTATAATAGATTGAATACACAGACCAACACAAGGTCTTAAAAAGAAGGTTAAAAAAACAAAACATTAATAGATAATGTTTAACATATTCAATTTGTGTTTAAAAACACAAATCCTCATTTTAAAGAAAGGAGTGAATGTAACAGTAAAGTTTTGGCTCAGACTTTTCTGCCTTGGGTGGAAAAGTACACGGAGATGAAGATTTATTCACTCCTGAGAACTAACATTTCCTGATGTAAATCCAACTCTTCCCTTTTTTTGGTGCAGTACTCAATTTCTTTGGCACATAATTCCTTTTTTTTTTTGTGTGTCTCTAACGCGACGGAGAGCGTTAGAGAGTTAGTACCCTTGTACCGACACATAGATGATGAAACTCATGCTGACGATTCCCATAGTGATGCCAAAGATCATCAGGAGTATGGCCTGGAAACATACAGAGCGCTGTGGTCAGTGACTGAGGTCAGGATGGACGTTTGGTCCAACAATCAACTGGAATCAAACTGATTTTTTTCATAGGTAAAATAGTGAAAGTCTATAAAGCAGTGGCCTCCAACGTTTTTTGTACCAAAATCCACACATGTCAAACCTAAGGCTCGTGGACCCACCACGTCTCAAGAGTGAAAGTCTATAGAGCAGTGGCCTCCAACGTTTTTTGTACCCAGAGCCGGTTAGTCGGTAATACCGTGCCATCGTTGAAGGATCATTAAATTTTCAAAATAAAACATCTGTTAGACTTTGTTCTGTCTGAGTCGGAATGGTGTTGTTTTGAAACATTGACAGATTATCTTTGAATGAAAAAAAGTAAAGGGATATGACGGGAATGAAGTAAGTCAGTAAAACTGAGGTACAATTTTTCACTGTGGCCTACGGACCGGCACCGGTCCCCAGACCGACCCCAACTATATTTGTCAGGGCCAGAATTATTCTGGATAAACACCTTGGGGACAAATAAATTGAAGTGAAAATCACATTTTTGTCTAAAGTAAAGTAAATAGAGTCATAAATGTTGGTTATTTTACTGTCATTGTTGTTTGTTTTTTCAGTTGCTATGGGATCTACAAAAGATTTTCTCTTTGATCCTCACAATTTTGGAATCAAGTCACGGGCCGGGATGAACGGTTCGGTGTGCAAAATTTGGCCCACGGACCACCATTTAGATTATATTTACATTTATGCATTTAGCAGACGCTTTTTTTCCAAAGCGACTTACAGAGGAGGACTAACGTTATCAAGCATGTGGTTCCTCTGGGAATTGAACCCAGGACTCTCTGCTTCTAAGGCTGGCGTGTTAACAGCTTCACTGTGGAACCACATGTTGATCATCACTGGTTTTTACTGATCTTTTCTGGGTAGTTTAAATGCAGTAGTCAAAGTGTGTTCTGCTACATGTTTGAATGAGAAATAAATCACTACAGATCCTACAGACTGCACCTTTAAGATCCTGTATGTACTGTCGTGTACTGTACTGTCGTGTACTGTACTGTAGTGTACTGTACTGTAGTGTAGTGTAGTATAGTGTGGTGTAGTGTAGTGTGGTGTAGTGTAGTGGAGTGTAGTGTGGTTTAGTGTAGTGGAGTGCAGTGTAGTGTAGTGTACTGTACTGTAGTGTACTGTACTGTCGTGTACTGTCATGTACTGTCGTGTACTGTCGTGTAGTGTACTGTACTGTCGTGTACTGTCGTGTACTGTACTGTAGTGTACTGTCGTGTACTGTCATGTACTGTCGTGTACTGTCGTGTAGTGTACTGTACTGTCGTGTACTGTACTGTCGTGTACTGTACTGTCGTGTACTGTCGTGTACTGTACTGTAGTGTACTGTCGTGTACTGTACTGTCGTGTACTGTACTGTCGTGTACTGTACTGTACTGTAGTGTAGTGTACTGTAGTGTAGTGTCGTGTACTGTAGTGTAGTGTCGTGTACTGTAGTGTACTGTCGTGTACTGTCGTGTACTGTAGTGTACTGTAGTGTCGTGTACTGTAGTGTACTGTCGTGTACTGTCGTGTACTGTAGTGTACTGTCGTGTACTGTCGTGTACTGTACTGTACTGTAGTGTAGTGTACTGTACTGTCGTGTACTGTACTGTCGTGTACTGTCGTGTACTGTAGTGTACTGTCGTGTACTGTCGTGTACTGTACTGTAGTGTACTGTACTGTAGTGTACTGTACTGTAGTGTAGTGTAGGGTAGTGTAGTGTAGTGTACTGTACTGTAGTGTACTGTACTGTCGTGTACTGTCGTGTACTGTAGTGTACTGTCGTGTACTGAGTCTGTATTTACCGCAATGGATTCAAAGGTTCTGAACGACTGACTGATGATCTTCAGGTAGAAGATGCTGGGGAAAATAAACATCAGGGAGCTGGATGTGGTCGATCCTGGAGGAGAAGGAGGGAAAAATAAGTCATCCTGACTTTAACAGACCACATGATCCACGAGGGATCACAGCAGATGGTACACTGCAGGACTGTACCCATTAAATATGCATGAATGAATACTGCCATTTGAGCCAACACAATCAATACTGGTGGAATGTTGACAACTTCACTGAGACCTTGGCTTCTCTTACAGTCAGACAGACACACAAACACAGCAGCAGCATATTTACAGTAGGTGGCAGTGTAAGGACATGGAAACTTTTTCAGCTGAAACAAAACTTTGAAATGATAATAGTAATAAGTAAAAACATCACATACCTACGACACCAAATACATTTCTGATATCAGGGACAAAGATGGCCATGGTCAGCACCACTCCCAGGATGCCCAGAGTTGTAACGATGTGGATGAACCAGGAGAAGGGTCGTCCTTCAAAGAACATCAAGATCAGAGCTTTACGGGCCTGAAATCACAAAATACCATAATAAAATAAAACATTATAATCATGTTATCTAAAAAAACAAAAATCTCTGTTTCAAAGACACACCACAGCGACATACATATATGTATATATGTATATAACATATATGTGTTGACAGTAGCAAAGTACTTGTCACTATACATATAAATAAAATATATGTATATGTAAATATGTATAAAACATATTTGTATATTTTCTTTCACATTCATAACTTTCATGAACTAGACAGTTAAAGAACAGTGAAAAGCGTGTGACAGTTTATTCCCTGACACTGGGTGGTCACTATAACATGCGATGATGACCAGTTTGGTCCACCAGGGGACACGGTGTCAAGTAGACCAGCAGATTTTGGGATCAAACCCCTGACCTTCCCAATGGAGATGATCGACTTTTCCTTTGACCCATGGAGCATGCATGGTTTAAGGAGGGACTCAGTGTGTATAACAGACAGTGTGATCATTAAACTCCTGAATCCTAAAAATGCTACGCTAATATATATAAAAATATATAGTTTTATGCAAACAATTTAATAGAGCGGAGCGTGCATGGTTTAAGGACATGTCACTGCAGTAATACTGTATGTACTGTATGTAAATAGTTTTATGCAAACAATTTAATAGAGATGTTTAATAGACAGGGAAAAAGCAAGGTTTCTCTGTAACCACAAAGTAATTTTTAATGGGCTCATGAGCGTTTTTATTATTGGCTCCCCCTGCAGGGAAAGGAGAGATCTACGTCTGTCAACAATGAGCAAGAACTACAAACTTTTCTTTTATTTAAACCTTTATAGTCATTTAAAAAAAAATAAAATGGTATAAAATGACTTGGTATAGAAATAAATGTTATTGTATTTGTTCTACTCACAGGGAACTGAATGAGAGGCACAGTGAGCAGCACAGAGAGCAGGATGGCCAGTCGTACCACCATCACCATGATGTCCCGCTGCAGGTAGGCGTAGCCCTGCAGCAGCTCAGAGTTCACTTTATCTGTAAAAAAACAGCAGACGGAGGGTTGGGTCACGGAGTGAGACGAAATGACAGGGTGTGTGTGTGTGTGTGTACGGTCTACAGACTAACCGTAGAAGGTGAGGTAGCCGAACAGAGCAGAAATGAAGTAGATGAGGACGCTGAGGCCCAGACTGACGTTAGTGACGTTCTGCATCCTCGTCTTGGAGGGCCTGAGAGACGAGAGGGGATTTTGAAAATGGGTTAAAAAACAAAAAACAAAAACAAATAGTGAAATCATAAAAAGGTAAGGCTTCAGTTCTGACCGTTCCAGCTCACAGTAGATGGGCAGGATGGCCGTGTGGCAGAGGAAGGAGAAGGCCATGGTGGGAATGGCGTAGACACTCTGTAACACACCGTCATCACAGCACAACAGCCATTAACAAATTATCAGCTTACAGTGTTAAACAGGAGTGAGGGGCCAGGTGGGCTAAGGTGTGGTTTTCAGCAGGGTGTGGGGGGTGTGATTCCCATCTGGGTTTCATTTTACAAGCTTTACTGCAGAACTGTATCCACGTGGATGTAAATATGGCTGCATGTGGCGTGTTCAAAGATCAGCATCAAGCTGCGTCCGAACAACTGGAACCAACTGGTGCTCGGTGGGAATCTGCGCGCCACATGTTTGTTTGGTCCCTACATGTAACATACATGTGAGGGCCAGATGCACGCCGCGGCCAAGACTCTCGCACATGCAGCGAAGGAGTGTGACTTGTCACCAGATTATTGCCGACCCGGAGTTGAAGACTAAATTATTAGCGCTCACAGGAAGAACTTTTCATTCTCGTTAAAGCTCGTTTTTCTTCGTGCTTTCACAGAGAGCACAGGGTTTTATTACCACCAAAACTGAACATTCGAGCTTGTTTAGAAAGTCCTGACGTTGCCAACGGAAACAAAAATATATAACGAAACCAAGAAAACACCAGGTGAAAATTATTACCTCCTCCAAAAAAACTATTTCTTTCCTGAGACGTGGCACAAACTAGCGACGTTCACCGACGTGGTGATGAAATAAAACCCCTGGAGTTAGACACAGGGATCTAGATTTCAGATTGTCGAAAAAACGTATCGTAGGATCTGAGCTGTCTGTGGGAAAGAAAACTCGAGAAAGGCAACCTGTCAGAAATGTGTTTTGGAAACTGGAATCACACCAGTCAAAAACTGCAGCCAGTATGGAACAGATGTGTGGACGACGGCGGGAACTGCAGCCCTGCACGGTGGAGAGTGATGTTGCAGAACAAAAAGTACTGATGTCTGCAGTTGGGTGGTATTTAAAAAAAGTATAAGACATTCTTTGCATGTCACTGACACCTCATCACTTCTGCATGAGCAGCGCTAGAAAACAAAATAAAAAAAATAAAAAAAACCCCAGCAGTTTTTTTATACGTACCTCACTGGAGATGACAAAGAGTTTGGGCGTGCACTCTGAGTCAGAGGAATTTGATACCTGGAGAAACAAAGAGAGAAGAGGGAGCGTGTTATTTCTGAAAGAGAGACGACTCGTGAAGCAGAGCTGCTGCTGCTGCTGATGGAGGAAACGTACAGATAAATTCCACTGCTGCCCAAAGAAACAACAATTAAGCAGTGCCAGGGACCGAGGTCTCAGTGTGGTCTGTATATTTTCTATAGGTCAGAGTTCACTTCCAGACTCAGACGAGGTCACGTCGACTTCCTTCCCCTCAGGACTGCCACAACATTTTTACATATTCCTCCAGAAGCTTCTCATCACCGTCTTCCTCTGACCCCGTCAGGAAACTCAGTCCTCTGGGTCTGTCCTTCTGTCCTGTGGCCGTGACCGTCCCCTCCAGACTACCTACCTCAGACCTGTGTTATCTTACGGGGGTTCATGTGCATGTGGATAAACAAAGAAGGAAATGAGGATTGGTGTTACCTGGGAGGCCTCTATAAGCGTGGTCGCATTGTGAGGGAGGGGACAGGGGATGGCCCACTTCTTCACCACGATCTGGAGTTAGGACAGAATGGGACATGAAATGTACAGAAGTTTGACTTCAATTAATGTCTTAGGGTATAAAAAAAAAAAAAAAAGAAGTAGCCAGATGAAAAAAAAAAATGAAGTAGCCAGAGTCGCACTCCAGACCAGGACTTGGGACTCGACTCAGACTAGACAGTCGCACTCCAGACTAGGACTTGGGACTCGACTCAGACTAGACTTACTAAGTGACACATGAACATGTAAAATATATGACTTCAGGGACTCAGACTTGGACAATAAAACAACAGAGACTGGACTCGGGGTCCCTTGGGTTTTTCAGAGAAAATACAGGACTAGGCTAGGATTTTACTACAAATTATTTTCTAAATACATCTCGACTGAAACCTGTGAGTATTTGACTCTTTTTTTTTAATGACTTAAACAGTAAGTCCTCAGGATTTGACCAAGTCTCGACTAAACTATTTCTTCACTGACATAGAAATAATATTAATAATTCTTTCTATATTTTCTATATTTCTATTTGGATTTGGACTTGAAATTGAGGAGAACTTTTTACTTACTACGGTAAATTATTTGTATCTTTGAGACTTGACTTGACCAAACTCAACACATTTTTCTGTCTCAGACATAATTTCTGGACAGGAGGAACTCCACTTCCAACACCATTATCCCCCAACAGTCGCACCAAGTTTCACTTACCACAACTGTAAAGTACAGCATGAAGAAAAAGGCCAGGCTGCTGGTGTATCCTAAAAAGCCTGTAACACAGACACACACGTTTGGTAAGAAGTAAATGGTTATAAGGAACTGAATACTTGGTGTTGACAGTATCTGATGGACCTACCAATTTTGGTCAACAGTGACAAAGGCAGAACAACGGCCACTGTTATCAGGATCAGTAACAACCTGCCGTCTTCATACCAGGCTCTGTGAAAAGACAAGGAGAGACGTGAACGGCTGAACGTCCGTCTGCAGCGGGCTTTCATTTCTCATCGTGTGTCTGAAGTGTCAAGGGTGGCAGAGATTAATCTTAGGTTCTTAAAAAAACGAGCCGGCTCTGGAAATTTGTCTTCATTCTGTGCTGAAATTAAGAGCGGCAGATTCATCATGTGGTACGAATTAAAGGCTTTAGCTCCTTCAAACCCTGACAATTATGTAATTCACGTGCAAACACGGCTCCGCGCCGTCAGACCAGACCGCATTTCATTTGCCGGGTTTTCGGAAAAGGGGAATAATATTTTCCTTAGCTGAGGGATGGCCTTGATGGTTTATTGAGGATTGGGGAGGTAAAGGGAGAGGAAGAGGAGGAGGAGGAGGAGGGGGGGGCAGGGGGGAGGCAGCCTGAGAGGGGACACATGTGGAAGGGAGGCCGGCGCC
>NC_024307.1:6980518-6997044 GCF_000523025.1 Cynoglossus semilaevis | reverse complement strand
GGTTTGCGGAGAAGGGGAATAATATTTTCCTTAGCTGAGGGATGGCCTTGATGGTTTATTGAGGATTGGGGAGGTAAAGGGAGAGGAAGAGGAGGAGGAGGAGGAGGGGGGGGCAGGGGGGAGGCAGCCTGAGAGGTGACACATGTGGAAGGCATGCCGGCTCCGTTGGGGTGCTCCTGCTGCTGTGTTGGACCGCAGCTTGGGGTCATGAGGGACTGGCTCCAACGCTCTTTATGGGGCTCCCACAGTCAGCAGCACCTGCTCCGACCACATCAACACCCACTGACCCCTGTTTGGCAGTTTCACAGCTGTGGTGTTTCCATAGGCGCTGATGGATTCGTCTGTGCGTCTACACCGTCTCTGCTCTGTAACTGGATGTCAAAGGGACCTGCGCTCTGACCCCCACGCTCTCCTGTCCAATCATTCCTACTCCATCTACCCTAAGTTTAGCTGACGCACCTCACCACAGCTTAGCTAGCCCCTTTCTCCACTTTTACATTCTGTTATGCAGACACGGAGATGAATAAAAAAGATTTGACCACTAGTGGGGTTCACTTTCAGAAGCCTGCAGGCTCACTGCACAGGCACAGGATACTTCGAAGACCCATGAAATGTGTAACATTTCACGGTATAACAGGACGCAGCACAGCTCTCAGCTGGGGCTGGAGTGTGACCGCCAACAAGTCAATTTCATGATACGTCCTGAAGATCAGCTACAGCCTGGCTGACCCTGCAAAAACCCAAAGCCATGGGGTCAGTCGTGTCTCTGGTTCTGTAAGCAGTGAGCATGTAGTTCCCCTCCCTCGCCTGCAGGTGTTGCTGTGCTGGTAGCGCAAATCCTTTTGTCTGTTGAATTTAGTTCACATCGGCCATTCCTACAGTATCTATCAATTACTACAGGGAATCAAACTAGCGATATTCTTGCTGTAAGGCAAGACAACTAACCACTCCTTCCTGCTGTGGTCTCAGATTCATTTTGTCAATATCCGGATCAATTTATATATAAAAAAACAGCATCTCTGCACATCAACACTGTGCCATAAACTGAACATGTTTTTTCAAACATTTTTGCGATATTGTACATTTGAACTAAATGAATAACAAATTATTTGTTCATGTGAAATAATTTCACCAACTAAAAAACAGTTTTACATAAATATTAATATTGTTACTTGTTTTTTTGTTATTCATGTAAAATAATTTCACCAACTAAAAACCAGTTTTATATAAATATTAATATTGTTACTTGTTTTTCGCATAAATAATTGCACTGAACCAGACCTAACCCATTAAAATGCATCAACAGCGCCCCTAGAGGGAAACGAAAGGAATTACAAGTTGTGTGTTTACACTGAAAACCAAACCTTTTACCAAGATAGGAAAAAAAAAAGCGTTACAATTAATGGGCCAGAGAAAAAAGACACTTTTGAATCTAACTCAACCCATTCCTTTCAGCTTTGATTAAATCTGGTGTTTGTGTTCGTTAACATCGCAAATCAGCTTAATAACAGAAATGTTTTGTTTCTCTCTGCGGTGAGCTGTAATTAGACTGGCAAAACTGATATCCCCTTGTATCAGTCTGATTCCGGGGAACATGTGTGAGAGATTTGGGGGTGAGAGGAGAGCACTAATACAAAGCAGCTGTGTGTGAAAGCGTCCGATGTTGACGGATTGGTCCGAGTGCAGCTACAGCTCTGCCTTCTGCCGCTGTGGCTCATAAGAAAGTGATGGAAGTTACATTTTTGGCCGCAAGGGCTCGTCCGCCCGAGCCAATCAGGAGCAACTCTGCTGAAGGTTGATGAACGACTGTGTCATAAACACATTTCCTCTGGGCACGATCCATGCAACACAACACGCAGCACGAGTGTCGAGCTCACAGACAAAGACGTAAATTCTTCTTCCGTCTCAAGTGCTTTTTTACATTTTTAAATGTGAGTGATGTCTGACTTTGTTTTAAGGCTTTTTTTTAAGTAGAGCTAGATTTACTCTGTTTTTTAAGTAATGAGTATATGAGTAGTATTTAATAAAAAAATACCAGATGTTAAAGTGGGCAGAAAGTAAATCTAAAATGGATTGTTTTTAAAATAAACAATTAAAAAATGGTGAAAAGATTTTGTGAAAGTTTAGTGGAAGTGGCTGGTTAATGGTAAACAGACGTTTCTAAACTTATAGCAAAGGGAGAAAAAAATGTTGATAAATAAGATTTAATTATAAACTACAAATAGTAGGTAACAATTAGGTAACAATTTGGAGCTAAATGTTAGCCACAGATACGTTGAAATGGGAACATAAATGGGGGAATAAATAAGGATTGATCTAAATTATATATTTTTACTGAAGCTACATACATCACAACATGGTTAAACAGAGGACATACTGTATATATATATATATACATATATATGGACAGATCAAATTACTGGACTAAACCGCTGACCACCTACCCCGTTTGGTTTGGGCCCATGAAGGTTTCTATGGCGGCTGGAAGCTCTGACTTCAAGATGAAGAGATAGGACGACATGGCTGAGGGGAGCAGAGGAAAGAGGTTCAGTCATTTTTTTTTAGATCAAATACATTTGTAAAAGCACACACTTCCAACAGAAACTAGTGAATCATAAACACTACACATGACAAACACTGTTATGATGCTGTGTTATCCAGCACAGGGAAACTGGAGGTCGGGTGGGATGACGGGGTGGAGGGTGAAGGGGTTGGGGGTGGTTGGGAGGGTGGGTGGGGGTGTAACAGCTCTGAGTTAATGCACAAGGGTGGGGCAGGCAGCTCAAAGAGATCATCAGAGAAAGCTCTTGCCGCTATGCAGATATTCCAGAGGCTGGAGCAGCAGCCACGGCAGAGGAATGCTAACAGTAATAATCTCTGACGCTAATCCAGGTATTTTTGCCCTTTTCCACCTCACCCGGAAACAGGATATTATGCGAATCTGACAGGTAGCGACATAATTCTCTGAGAGCTCAGGGAGCCAATGAGAGGACGGGTCAGGGTCACTCCTCAGAGGTCATGTTAGCTTCCAAAAATGGAGGCGCAAAAGGAGGGACAGGATGCAGTGGACCAGGAAAAGAGGATTTCAATGTAACGGGTTTGTTATGAACCAGGGATTTAGATGCAGTGTGTGGTCAGTCATAAAGGGAGGTAATGTTGGGGGGTTTAAATCTGTGAAGCCAGGCAGAGCCAGAGTTAGCCGGGGCCTTATTGCCTCCAGGCCACGTCTTGCACTCGCTCGTTTTAATAAGCCCAGACCCTAATCCCACAGATCCTGTATTTGTTTGGAAAAGAAAATTCCTCCAACAACGTTCCAGCCCACACAGACACAAGGACACACACTCTGAGAATAACCACTGGTGTTTATGAACACTAAGTCCTGTCAATAAGGTGGCATTAGGAGGGAGCAGTTTAGAAACGCCTCGACCAAAATGTTCCCGCAACAATTCAAATAATAGTTGGAGCACGCTCGAATGTCCTTAAAAAAGACAGAATACACAAAGCTAATCCTTTTTAATGCTTTTAACCAACTGCCCAACAAGTGTAGACTCAGGTTTGCCATTTAAAAGTAGACCCAGTAGGTGGCAGTACTAGTCGCTACTTAAAAGAAGCCCAGCCACTATAACCCCCCCCCCCAACCCCCCCAAAGCAGTGGTCTTAAGTGATGATTTGTTTTAAATATGTTTTATAATTAAATAAAAGGATAATCAAAAATTATTGCAAAGTAATTAAACTGCCACTGCAGCGCCCCCTGGAGGGGAGGGATAGGAGCCACATGGCCTTTGACTTGTACAGTTTTAAAGTTTTCTTGTGTAAGATTTACTGACATATAAAGGTGAATTCAAGTTTCAGTTGTTGGAGTTTTTCTCAGTTCAACATTTTCCTTTATTATTTTTTCTTTTATGTTGAAAAAAAATGCCCCGAATCAATATATAGATTGTCCACTAGGGGCTAAAGTAACATCAAACCATAATAAAACTTGGTTCTTTTAACACTAGTAGAAATCTTTTGTTTATAAATTATAAATTAATCTCAGTAATTAGTCTGTTTCTAAACCAGTGCAGCACAAACCAGTCCCTTCAACCACACGGGGATGAACAAACACTGACATTGGAGGCAAAACAAGCATGAACTGATGGTTAAGATTCAAGCAGATGGTTAACACCGAGCACAGCACTTGGACACGAGGTCCTGCAGGGGTCATACTTACGTCTCTAAAACATAAAAAAGACCTTTGAGTGGAGAAAAAGGGATTGTTATTAGCAGAGTGTTAAGAAAACATGTTCTAATAATGAGCATTTATGTACAATTGCTGTAAACCTGCCGAGTGAAAACAGTGATGGGGGACAGAGCCACTTTCTGTTCATCAGGACTGAAGGCAGCGATGGACTGGAAGAGCTCTGGGCTCTGGGCAGTAATTAAGGTCAATTGCCCCATCAGCCTTTGGCAGTGCAGATGAATGTTTACTCAGTCAGGCTAATTGCACTCTTATAAAAGAGGCCCAGGGTGTAGACAGATGCATGCTGGAGTGCTGGGCTCTCACAATGGCAAACACACTGCCCCATGCTGAGAAAACCACAAACATACCAGAGGGTACGGCAATAACCCACTCAGCCGTGTCACTAATGACTGCGGAGGGGAGCTACCACCTCTGCTCTCAGCTGTCTGGGAGGCAGGGACATTTGTGGCTGATGCAGATAGAGCAGGACGTAGCGGCGGACTAATGGGGGAGGCGGCGGGGGAGTAAAGAGATGACTCCACGTTCAAAGGAATGGTGCTGGTTTACCATCAGTGATCAATTAGACTCTACAGTCTGGTCTCAGACACGAGGGATGGGGGGGGGGGCTGGGGACACCAGTGACAGTGTCAAAGGTTATCAGTGAAGTCGGGGTAATGGAATCACAGGAAGGAGGGATTGACACTCAGCATAGAGCTACCAGACCTCCAGTAGGAGGCACTATCGACCTCCACACTGAAGGGTCCAGAGTCTGGCTCTCAGCACTCTTGACCCGCCTCACCACTGTACTTTGAGCAGAACCACAAAATCAATTTGTCTAACATGTCAGAAATAATGTGCCTGAATGTAGAGGAAAAATGAGGTCGACTTACCACCGATATTCTGGACGATAATAGTGACGGCTACTAGATACTGAAAACAAAATTTGAAAAGATTAGTGAAAAAACGTTCATAAAATATACAAGTGTAAAAGCAGAAAATGAAATTAGTGCGCGTTGGCAGCAAAAATGCTGTTGGAATACGGTTAAGAATGTCATCATGTGGACTTCAAACACTTCAACCTTACATTCCAGTAAAAATGAGTTTTATTGGAGGGTTAAATGGTCAACTAGGTTTCTAGTGTGACAACAATTTTCTCTGCATCTGACTGTAACACCTGGCAGACAAATACAGCTAAGAAAAATGCTAAGAAAATGAATTCCTTAGTATACCAAAATGGGCTAAAATTAACCGAACAAGTTAGCAATAAAACAGCCTCAAGTTAGCAAAATAGCAAAAACTAGCTAATAACTGACAAATGAATAATACAATTATCCAAATCAGATGTTTTAATGTACAATAGACATTTTTGACCACAATAAAGTTACTAGATAAAACATTTATCAGAATTTATTGCTGAAATGGACAAAACTACAGATGAATTAGCAACGAACTAGCTACAAGATGGCTACTTCACAGCTAACTAAGATTAGCCAAGAAATGGGAAAAACCCCAACATTAAAATAACAAAAGACAAACTTAAAACAATAAGCTTGTTTGTTTTCAAAATACAAGGTACGCTAATAGGTAGCTGAAAAATATTTAGAAATGTAGTTAAAATGACTTTTTAAATCAAACATATACCCAAAGACATATTGGAATAAGCTACAAAAACGCTGTTAAAACAATCACACTCTCACCAAAAGGAAAACAACACTTACTTTTCCTGGTTTTTGTAAGGCTCTTCTTCCAAGATCTTCATAAGTATTGATGCCTATGAGGGTCAAATAGAAAAAAAAAATAAAAAAAATAAAACAGCCTAATATTTCTTGGATAAAAAAAAA
The DNA here is from genome assembly GCF_000523025.1 of Cynoglossus semilaevis. NCBI lineage: Eukaryota > Metazoa > Chordata > Actinopteri > Pleuronectiformes > Cynoglossidae > Cynoglossus > Cynoglossus semilaevis. Next base: position 6,990,984 of record NC_024307.1, on the reverse strand, counting down.
ACAACTCTCTTTTTGATTTTGACACATTTAAAGGTCATTTAATCCTATATTTCCCCCCAGGTGATAAACAAATAATAAGAGAATAATTTCATGGTTTCAATTGGTTTAAAAGGGAGATAAAAAATAAAATTTAAGAATAATTTCATGGTTTCAATGGGTTTAAAAGGGAGATAAAAAATAAAATAATGTATCAATATATGTAAAGATTTATTTAAGTAGAATATTTATTTAACTGTATTATATAAAAATTAATTATAAAACCTTGTAAACTGACCATTAAGTTTCTATCTAAATTGTCTAATCTCATTGTCGTGCTCTGTACTATTTACATGGCAGTATTTTATCAAGCTATTTTCTTATCTGCTCATATCATTGTATCTATACAATGGTAATGAATAAGAAAACAGTCAGTCTGATAACATTGAAAAAAAACAACACTACGCTTGAAAAAGCTTGAATCGTGTCCTTATCTCTTTTATTTCCTCTGTCATTTAAAGCCAGTTAAATAAACAAAGCACAAATGTATTCACAAACAGAGGAGTTGAACAGGGTTAAATTAATCTAATTTGAATGGAAGCCCACAGATAAAGTCACAGGGAGTCGCTTGTCTAAAATTAGGCTGCGTTAACTGATATCAATCACTCACCTGTTTCATCACAGAGCTTCAAAAGGAGATGTATAGAGTATGTAGCCAGGACAGAAACTAGCGCCAACAGGAGGCTGCAGAGAAAAGAGTAGAGACAGAGAATGTCAGAATCTGTCACAGATCAATAACATTTTGTTGAGTTTTATGTCAATTGTTTTTCTGCAGCTGGTGTTGTTTTTTCGGAGTTTCCTCACCTGAAACCAACGATGCCGGTGTTCGCCATGGCGTACGCCAGACCCAATATACCACTGCCCATGATGGCGTTCATCAGGTTGAAGACGGAGGAGGCGAAGGAAGCTCCTTTGGCTCTGGTCCGCCCTGATCCCTGCGTCAGGGATAGAACAAAAAGAATAAATGTGTTTATTTATGTCGGAGTATTTGGAGACTGAATCAGGAACAACTGGCCGGTGTTCATGATGGATGACATGAAACTACGCTGCAGTGGCATGTGGGATCAGGGAATGGAAATGGGAATGGATGGGCTGGGATTTGAGCGGCTGGTTGTGGGACAGCTGCCGGAGCTCAGGATAAACTGCTTGACCTCTGTAATAAGGGATATCCTGCAGAGAATGAGTGGCAACTCTGGTGTCAGTGTCACAACAAGCTCACGTCGACCTGTTAGCCACGACATCTGATTCAACTCTGAGTTACAGTTGTGGAAGAGAGGACGTCGACTTTAAGACCCCGTGTAATTAAACAGTTGAGGACAAAAAGGTCACCCACCACCACATCCTCACTGCAAGAGAACTGAATTATTTTTTAACAATTTCCCAACTGCTTTTTTTTAAATATTGAAAGATTTATTGTCCGTTAACTTAAAAGATTTCCTGTGGGATTTAAATGACTAACACAAACTTTGAGTTTGTAAAGTGTATTAATTCTATTTACTTTATTTTCTGATTTATTATAATTATTTAATTTTTTTAAATGCTGCTGGAATTTGAATAAATGGACTAAAATATTCCAAAACGTAGAACCAAAAATATGTGATTTCAAATTTAAGAAATGTAGACGAGCTCAAGAAGCCTCTTGGATGAAAGGTGAAACATCTTCAGAAAAAAACCTACTCCGTCCAGTTGCCCTCGACGTAACTATTTGTTGGTTAACTGTATGCAGTTGAAGCTACAAAAAAGAAGACACTTCAGTAGAACAGTCACTGAGTAATGAGTGAATGAGTGGAACTGGACTAAAAACCAACCGTCAATTAAATTCTCACGCAGTTTCATTCCCTTCTGATGTGTTGTGATTGGTTTCAGACGATGATGGGATTAATTCTCATCATGTGCCGTCAACATGTTTGAATTGTTTACTGATAAGTAATGGTTCGGAAATAACATCAACAGGGGATATATCACTCAATCACCATTTACAATTCTATTTTAGAACAATTTAAAACATACATAGAAATTTGACCAAAAAAACATTTAGCATTAGCTACTTCATATTCCTGCCTTCACTGGGACTATATTTAGAATTACTACTCCTTGTACTACTACATGTGAGTGTTTTCCTCAGTTTCTAATCATATTTGGTCATTTAGCTGATCTGAAGAATGAAAACACTGCTTTACATCTGTGCCCTCCACAGCCTTAAGGAGAATTCAAATCATGCAAGCACAGCTAAAAGCAGGACAAGTAGTGTTAATATGTAACTACACAAAGTACTCTCTGTTGAACTCACTGCAAAAAAAAAACAAAAAAAAAACTGCACAATGCTGTGAAATGTATCTTCACATCTTATGTGTTGCACCTGTAGTTAAAGTTGACTCTTTTGTTAGGTGCTGACAGAGTGAATAACACTGCAAAACATTTACTGATACAGAAATGAGTGACATTTCTATCCAGGTACAATTTTGACTTTTCAAAAAAGAAGATGCAAGTATTTGTTTAGAATTTTTTTTAGAATAATTTACATAATCTATATATATATATATATATATTGTTATTTAATCAAGCCATATTTTGAAAATAATGTTTTTTTTCTTACTATTTTAATAATATGAGGATGTTGGAAAAAATCCTACGCGTTTTGACAGATTTCCACTTAATTTAACTTCTTAGTTAGTTCTTAGTTCTCTGTGTTACAGCAAACTACATATAATGAATATTTTTGTGAACAATATAGAGACAGATTGCAGACATTTCATGTCTTAAAAATGCAGTCTGGTCGATTACAGAACCACAACGACAATTATAACATCAAAATTCAAAGCCTTTCCATGATTTCAAACCATGTTATTGACCATAACACAGGACACAGTGGTGTTTTATACTTACATTAGGTAATAAAGGAGCAGCTTCGGAGTCGTCTCCGTCCACAGCGGTGTATGACTCTCTGAGTGCATCTCCGTTCAAACTCATTTTCTCCCCGAACCACCAGAACCTCCTCACGACTCTGTACTGACTTACTCCACGCCTAAAATCGCCCTTAAAACCCCTCTGATTAAATCATCAGCAGTTCTCTGTTTGTTGTTGTCCGCCAGGTCATGTGACACAAAGCTTCCGTCGCTCGTATGCGTCATAGATCAGACCATCCAATCACAAGTGGGCCGTTTGCTCCTCTAACCAATCAGCAGCCACTAACCGTCGAACATTGATGACGCTTTAGAAGCGTGTATGGGAGAACAGGATGTCAAGGTCTGAACCCGAAACCGCGTTCCATCAATGATTGAAACAGTATCTGACTTTTAATATCGTTTCTGTGATGTTTATGTTATTGCTTAACTTTATTCATGTCCTTTTCTCATTTCCGTCTTCTTTTTCAGGCTCCTCAGGAGACTCGTCACACCTGTAAACAATCAAAGGAATCAAAAACCAGCGGCTACACGCCTCCGGTATCAAACATCAGCTCCACAGTCTGCTGATAAACCCCTCATGGAGCCCAAACTGTACCAACCACCCTCAGCGGTCAGAGGTATGACCACTCTGGACAAGGAAGCCTTCACACAGACCATCACTGTCCCAGCCTTGAGGGTGCCCACTAAGGTGTTGAACAAAGTGATAAAGAGCTTGAAGAAGGCCACAATCCAGCGCCCTGGTGTGCAGCGGGTCCTAGCAGACACAGAGGACAGTGTTGCCTTTCGCCTGGTCCTGTTGGACCCTCACAGAATCTCATCCAAAAGCTCATTCTCAGAGTCTGAAGCTGAGGCTCTGAGGTCTTTCAGTGTCAACGAGGAGCTCCAGTACCAAGACCTGAAACTGACCTATGACAACCTGAAGACTGAAGAAGTGCTGGAGGCAGTGCTGCCCGAGGGTCAGGACGTGACCTCGGCCTTCAGCAGGGTGGGACACATCGCACACATGAACCTCAGGGACCATCAGCTGCCCTACAAGAACCTCATAGGTGAGACGGAAACATCTCATATATATATATGTGTGTGTTTATATATTTTAATATATGTATATATTTAAATATATACATGTATATATAAATATATAAAAACACGCTTTGCCGAATGTAAATATACATGTAGACATGTATATTAAAAATAAATAAATTGGGTTTGACGTCTCTGTCTGTTCCACTGTAGGTCAGGTCATCATGGACAAAAACCCTGGTGTGACCTGTGTGGTGAATAAAACCAACATCATCGACTCAACCTACCGCAACTTTAAGATGGAGCTGATGGCTGGGGAGGAGAACATGGTGGCCAAGGTAAGATAAGTCAATACGCCAATAATCATTGGCATCGACTGCATTTCCAACCATCGTCGACTTCGACATCGGTCCGGGAGATAAAATTGCCAAATACAATTACACGCACAAGGAGTTTGACCTGGGACATTGGTACAATATTATGAAATGAAATGATGTACAGAAATACCTCGACATACAAGAATAATTTGTTCCAGGACCGAGCTCGTAACTCGATGCGCTTGTATCACAAATCATTTTGTCCAATAAGAAATAACAGGAAAAAAAGAAGAAAAAAACTCCCTTATTGGTGCTAATAACAATGGAAAAAAACATGTTTTTAATTGCTATAGAGACATACACTAAAAATGATAGTATATAAGGATTCCCGTGATATAAAATAAAATGTGGTTTTAATTATGAGTTCTTAGAGAGAGAAAGTCTCTCTAAGAGAGAAAATTACAAAGAAAACGCAAACACCATATGGAAGACTCGTGGGAGATGCGTACGGAAGTCGACGAACACGTGATTTTTTTGAGGAAGTTTTTTTCCTCATACTGCTATTTAGTATTTGATTTTATACATTTTTTTAAATACTTACTTCTTGTGAAGTCCTTTTTTGTTTAGTGAAGCATAAGTTTGTGTTTTATTTCTAAATCCTGAGACTTCTTATGACCAATAACAACCTTGAATCTTGTGGTCCAAGGAAGAGAAGATGAGATATTGGTTGTGATCCAATGATCCAGCCTGGATCAGGTCTGACAGGTTGCCCTTCCCACGCTGCTCTCCAGTTTCCTCTAAAAACATTGATTAAAAAAAAACAAAAAAACATCTGAACTTCCTTCTTCCTTCTTTAATTTCTTCGCTGCTTCAGTCGCTGCACCGACAGACGTTACAGTCGAACTGATGAAACCAAATAGTTTTTGGTTTTCAGAGGATACCAACATTTCAGGTTTCAGACTAATTGACCAGAACAGGAACCACAGTCTGGAAGTTTCCTGTTGTTTTTAGATGAAACATTGCTTGTCAACATTGCTGATGCTCATTTGTCTGTATGTTCCAGGTAAAAGAAAACGGCGTAGCGTACGAGTTTGATTTCTCTAAAGTTTACTGGAACCCACGACTGAGCACCGAACACCAGCGTGTGGTGGAGCTCGTCAAACGGGAGGACACCGTGTTCGATGTGTTTGCCGGCGTCGGACCTTTCGCCATCCCGGCCGCACGAGTGGGCGCCAACGTTTTCGCCAATGACCTCAACCCGGAGTCGCACCGATGGTTGCAGCACAACTGCAAACTCAACAAGGTGGAGAACAAAGTGCGAACGTTCAACCTGGACGGCAGAGCTTTTATCAGAGGACCTGTGAAGCAGCAACTTCCTGCTCTGCTCAAAGAACAAAGGAACGTTCATATAGTGATGAACCTGCCGGCCTTGGCCTTGGAGTTTCTGGACGCCTTCAGGGGCCTCCTGCAGGAGCAGGCGCCCTCTGACGACAACTTACCGACGGTGTACTGCTACAGCTTTTCAAAGGATGACAACCCTGCCGAAGATGTGACCAAGAGGGCGTCACAGATCCTGGGGTTCTGTGTGCAGGACAGGAGCTCCGTGCAGTTTGTGCGAAACGTAGCACCGAACAAGGACATGATGTGTTTGAGATTCACGCTCCCTGAAGAGGTTCTTTACAGCAGCGGTGAAGAGCAGGAACAGACAGGTGAGATCTGACCTTAGTTCATGTTTAGGGAGTCATTCATGATGGTGGTTAGAGCAGTGGTTCTTCATTATTTTCTGTCATGCTGCCCCTTGGGGATAGAAATGTTTTCACATCCCCCGACCCACACTCCAACGAATTGAAATACCTTGAACCTGATGACACATACTGTATATCGTTATCTGTACAAACCACTGTATGAGTTGCTGCCACCTAGTGACTGGAGGTTTTTTTTTTTTTTATCATTCAAACATTACAGCAGTTGTGCCATATTCCATTGGAAACCCCGTCCCACTATTTGAGAAGTACTGCCTTAGAGCAACATTAGAGATTACCAGTTTGCTGGTTCAATTCCTGCCGAGTAGCAAAAGAGTCAGAGTAAACTGAACCAGACTCCATGTGAAGGTGGTTTGAACCCTGGACGGTTAAATATGTTAATGTAGAGCCTCATAAATAGACAACCGTTCACACTGACTTTCACACCTAAAAACAGTGACGTTGTTGCTGTACGACAAGGTCACTCACCACTGCACTACCATCACATCACAGGCCATGGTTTTTTTATCGACTTCTATTATTACAGAAAATGTTAAAAATAAAATATATTTTATTCAGTAGCTTTACTGATGTTGAGTACTTTGTACACAAAAGATAAAGATTAAAGTCCATAAAAAGTATTTCTGCATCACAACCATTCAGATTTAACACTCACTACGTCATAACGTATTTGATTTGTTATTAACCCCGTAACTGGTTTCTGACTTACCCACAGAGACGGCAGAAGAACCGGCCCTGAAGAGACAGAAGTGTGAAGAAACTACAGAGTCAACATAGAAATACTTCATATTTTAGTTACATTCTTTTTTTTTCTTTTTTTTAAAGTCAGAAGTTGTGTTTTATGGTTGCATTTGTTCCTGTATTTTTTAAAATATCCTTTTGCTGTAAAGTGCTTTAATTACAATTGGATTTCTTTTCCAACAAAGCAGCTGAGTGATGTATTCACTTATATTATTCCATCTGCTTCTAAAAAGTTAAATGACGACCTTATCTTTTGTGCTTCACTCCAAAGAAATTTACATTTTAATTTTTTTATGCATTTAGCAGACGCTTTTATCCAAAGCGACGAACAGAGGAGGATTAACATTATCAAGCATTTGGTTCCTCTGGGAATTGAACCCAGGACTCACTGCTTGTTTCTGAGGCAGGCGTGCTAACTGCTACACTATTGAAATGATCATAAAACAGAAAAAAAAGTCAAATGCTTGAATGTGGTCTTCAAAGTGCCTACATCTGAGAGGGTAAATCCTGCTGCGGAAGATGTTCATTTTTATTGGATTGTTCTTCTGTTCTAAACCCTTCTTCACGGAATTATCAATAAAACCTTTAGTTGACAGATGCTCACTGTTGAAAATCTGTTATTTATTCAAATATAACATTACAAAATATAAAAAAGTATTTACATCTTTACCAAAAAGGAGTCTCTGTCTGCTGCAGCAGCTCACTGCAGGTTCTACTGAGGTCAGGTTCTACTGAGGTCAGGTTCTACTGAGGGTTCAGTCACATTTCTATCCCGCAGCTGCTGTCAATCCTACGACGGGAACAGGCCACTGAAGGCGTCCTGAATGGCTCGATGACAGGCCAGGGCTGAGGTGTATCCTCCAGCTGTGTCCTGAGGCATGGCCGCCCGCACGTGGTTCAGATACCTGAGAACACAGTGATGTGTGGTCAGGATCAGGGTTCACGTCAGTGCTTTAAATCAGTGGAAAAGGCTCCAATTCCACCTGCGGCTTTAAACAGTTCTCGGATCAACTTCTGTCACTGTTCATTAATTTATCATTTTTATAATTAAAAGAGCTCAAATGAAAACTGACCTCACAGAAGGCGGGTTTGGCAATTAGACAAATGATAACTCAACGCTAATAAAATTAAAACAGTAGAAGAAAACGTACAAATTAGCGATAATAACAAAAATGTTAATGAACAAAAAATCTTTTCCTAAAAACATCTGATCAACAAAAATGACTAAAGACAAAAAAAAAAAAAAAAACGTAACAAAATGTCTCTGCCGGGAATTGAGGAGCTAAAATGAAGCGAACCAAGAAACAAAAATCCAAACGTTACCATAAATTGATAACATTTTTGCTAACAAATTAAAAAGAATCTGAAAACAAAAATGTAGCCAAGGAAAAACAAGTTATACAAAAACTAAAAGTTTCCCAGGGGAGTAGCTTTTAGAGAAGATGGAATAGAGAAAACAGAAAGGAAAAAAGTAGAAAACATTTAGCCAAAGGCTAACTAAAAGTTGTCAGGGTAGAAAAAAAAGAAAAGGCAACAACATGACTCCAGGTTTGCCTAAACATCTATCTATATCTAGTTCAGTTCCGTGAGTATAACGTGCTGGTTTTTAAATTTGACCTGGTAAAAGTAACGGTGGCTTCTTGTCTACTGGTTGAAAAAAACAAACATAGTTCCTGTAGAATGAAAGAGTTTATTCTTCATTTAATCCACACTTACGGATGTTTGCTTTAAGTCCTCTAGAAAACGTTGGCTCTTTGATGAGATCAACAAAAAGACTCATATGCTAACAGTGGAACACCTTGTGTCTAAAAGCCTCTCCGGCGCAGCTCTATTAAAGTATTATAGGTGTCTTGTATTTGTCTAAGTGCTAACAGATGTATCCTGCCAAGGGTTCTTAAGAAAAGCCAAAAGTCACTATTTATTTGACATCGGTGAAAAAAACAGAAGAGTTTAGCTGATCATTTAGCGGTGGGTGGCTAGGGGGGGGGGTGTGTTAGCAGTGCAGCCACTTTAATCCTTCCTGCGCTGTTACTTTTGATCAAAAATGGACGTTTTTTGGTCACATGTTCGTCGCTGCTTTCTCCTTTCATTTGGCTACAAAGTTGAAAAAGCAAAGTCCAACGACTGAGACGACACGGAGCTCTGCCCCTCACTACTGCCCCCCCTCCCCCGTCTGCAGAAACCAAAGCTCTGGTGCAGAGGTCCAGAGCCCTCACATGAGTCGGGCTCTGTGGCCCTTGTTCCTGTGAGTGGAGGAAACATCAAAGTGAAACAGGAATCAAGAGCACAGACAGTCCTCTGTGATTTCATCGTCATTCAGACTGCTTTACAGAGTAACCCAACACCTGTGGGGAGGCTCTGAGTGAGCGAGCGGGGGCCAGACTGTGTGTGTGTGTGTGTACCTACAGTGTGATGGATGGACAAGCACAAAAAAGTGTCGGTGAGACTGAGCACTGAATTGTTCTGGAGGGTTTTTTTTTGCACTTTGAAGACAAGCCACGTAATTCCTAAAGGAAGCTGCATCTACTCTGTGTCATTTCAAAACTAAAACAAGGGAGACTCAGAGCCTTTCAGAGTCTTTCTTCAATTCCTGTGTGTCTGTTCAACCAAACAGGCCAAGGTTTCACACTGTGACATCCTTATGATTCATTACAAACACCTTTAGGGACATCTTGGTTTGATGGTGCATCACGGGATTTTTCTAATGTAAAATACAGTATGTGCCGCGGCCTAGCGTTTTTATACCGAATGGTTTTGATATGACCGCTTACTGACGCCGTCTGTTGTCTGTTGTCTGTACTCTGACTTCAGTGTGCGGCATTTCTCCGCATGAATGTCATCACATGCCAGTGACGGCCTCGTGAATGTTTACAACAGACGGGGAAAGTGAGAAAAGGAGCAGCATGAGATGTCAGTCAGTCAGTCAGTCAGTCAGTCAGTCAGTCAGTCAGCCCCGCACACAAAGACCACTCATCAGCCACTAGAGAAACAACACACAAGTTCAAAACAGGAGGCTCAGTGATTAATAATAACTTCATTAGGCCCAAGCTGCTGTAGCCTGTCCTTCAGAGCACTTGAGGGAGGTCTTCTCATATGGCTTCCTGCATCGGATGAGTGCTATCTATTGATTATATTGTACTGGGCCTTTTTAATGGTGAAAAAAGTGGGCTATTTACAGCCTGGCTAAGTCTGCTCTTCCTGCTAATCTAATCCCCAAGCTACTCATGTGGTCATTCCTTCCAAGAAAGCTGAGAGCTCTGTGTAACTTTATACCTGCCTGCCCCTAAGGAGGGAGGGAGGGAGAGAGGGAGGGAGGACATGAAAACCCTCTTCTCTAAAACCAACCCTGGCTGCCCTCTGCTCACCCCTAACACCCGGGGTTAGTTCAGTTCTGCTCCATTAACTCAGCGGCTGTATCCGAAACACTTCCTGTAAGACGGGCCGCCGCGTTCACGCACGCACGCATTTACTGGCCGTGGACGTCCACGATGCAGTGGAAGACTCTCGCTTTTTGAAGTGACTATACTCGGGGGGCGGGGGCCGAGGGGGACGCGGACTGACGACACCTTCTGACTTGCAACAACAAGAAGTGCCTTAAAAAGTCAGCCTACAAAAACAGACCCTTTCACACAATCTTCAATCATAAAACCAGATACAGACACAGAACACACCCCCCCCCACCA
>NC_024307.1:6973170-6979870 GCF_000523025.1 Cynoglossus semilaevis | reverse complement strand
AAAAAAAACACCAGAACCACACACAAACCCCCCCCCCCCCCCACCAGACGCTCCGAGCCCCTCCGACGCTACTGTTTCAATGTGTGCATTAACACTCTACACGCCCTCGCACCCCGTCACCCCCCGTTCCCCCCGTTCTCCCTTTCTCTCCGAGGACCGGACTGCCTTTTGTTGGCAGGGCCCTGAAACCTAAGCCGTTTCGGCCGGTAACATCTTTCACTCTCCAGGCCCCACTGGAGCATTAGCTGCAACTCGATATGGGTCTTTTCAAAGCCTCGTATTATTGGGTAAATATGGGTCACTTTGGAATGGCCCATTATGTTGCTTCAGGGGCGGAGGGTGGGGGTGGGGGGGTGCAGGTGATGAAGACAAGTGAATGACACAGTGTGAAGGTTTATGTGCGAGTGAATCTCCGGGGTTTTCCATTAGTCTACTGTAAAATATGTTTAAAGGTACAGTTTCTCAAAAAACATAGCGTCATAAAACCTTTGTCTCCCGAGTCACTTTTAAAGGCCCACTGGTTGTATATGGTGGCGTGTTCATCTGCAGCACTTCAACCCAGTCTTTTGCTAATGCTAAGGGATGTTTTAACGTGAAAATGTTTACTTGATGACGATAGATCCAGGAGGGGGCAGCCATGAAACACAGGGACAAAAAAACTGCTATAAAAACCTAAGGAAAGTACAGAAAGAGAGCTGCTACTGCCAGAATGGGTTCTCTTTCATTCTCAAACAGATGTTATCATTTCAAAAAGTGTATGATTTTGTATGAGCAGAACATATTAAGATACGTCTCTCAGGCGTCTGAACATCTTTGTGGAGTTTTATCATTATATCTTTGTTGGGCCTTTTCAGTTTGGCAACAGGTTTTGATCTAGCTACGTCACTCTCCCATGCTAACACGGTGGTAACATCATAATCTACGACATAAAAACATCAGAAAAGTCTGACTTATGCTTGGGTGCCATGATGAAGGGCAAAAAGTTCCAGAAAAAAAAACTACCTGAATGAAGGAAAACAAATGTAGAACAATCCAATGTAACAACCAGCGGATGTAAACAACGGCGTCTTCCACCTATAGTGTCATGTGACGCTGTAGTCGTTTACTCCACCTGCCAACTGGTTTCCATGAAAAATGTGTTTTAACGGAAAAAGACTTTCTCAAGAAATAAATGGGAGATGGGTATGTAACCGCGAAATGTTGTAGGTCTATATATATATATAGACCTACGACATATATGTATATATATATATGTTGTAGGTCTATATATATATAGACCTACGACATATATGTATATATATATATGTATATATATATATATACATATATATATATTTAATATATATATATTTATTAATATGGAAAAACAATGTTTGGCAAGACTTTGTAAAACCTCAACATTTTCATCATTATAATGCAGTTCCAATTATCACTAAAACACTTCCGGGTATGAAGCCCATTCATATTGTTTTTATTGCTCCCCCTACAGGAAATGCTACATGATGGCGTTCTTTCACACTTTTAAAGACCTCTGACGTCTTGTTATAAACAGAGGGCAGAGATAGTTGCAATAATCCTCCTAAACCATCAACTGTTTATATCCTCAAAAGAACAATAAATGCACAAGTGCTTCCATTAGTTCTCAAACTCTCCGTCTCAACTCCACTGGCAGCTGGATCGGAACGCCACGGAGCTCGGAGCATTTTTCCACTGGAGTCTGGAACCTCTAATACCTGGGCAACGTCTCCCGCTAATGCTAATAAACGGTCTGAGATTTTCCTACGACGGCGACCAGAGCGTTCCTCTCTCCTGCTGCCTGGAAAACACCGCACAGGCCCATCACTAATTAAAAGTGAAAAGATAAGTGGTGAAATGTTCCGGCAGGTTCCATGTGATTTCCAGCTGAGAATGTGTGGTTCCACATTGTGTTTGGATCAGGCTGTTTGGCCTCTTGGGGGAAATAGCTGCAGGGCTGGATCTCTGGAGGGGAAAAAGTGGATATCAGATGGAGGTGCAGATTGTTGTGGGCCTCTTGTCTAGACTCCACGTGTTGACTGGAATTGGATCAAGGCAGGGTGTCCAAATTTTTTTTCTTTTTTTTTCAAAGCGGGCCAGATTTGATACTGTAAGAATATCCGTGGGCCAGCTGCTCCCTCTTAAATACTTAGGACAGTAATTAATTCAAATGCATCTGCAATGAGCTTTTAGCTATTTTATTGTTTGTTGGTCACGCATGGAACACGGAACTATGCAATGTCTAACTCATGAGAAAGATTGAAACTCTTTGTTTGCATGATTGAATTATTCTGTTTAACTTTGCACATTTAAGTCTGGGTCCACGTATAATGTGTTCAAGGACCACCGTTAGGCCCCCAGGCTTGACTTTGGACATGCCTGGATTAAAGGAGATCCACGGAGGTCCAGTGTTGACGAAGCACTGATGGCACAATATTCAATGAAGGAGATGCTGAAGAAACAACTGTAGTGCACAAGAACAGGAGAATTATAAAACTGGACCCAGTCATGAAGACGGACCTGCTGCTCTTCATACTTGAAAATGTTTTGCAAACAATGTTTTGCAAAAAAAAAAGTAAACTCAAAGAAAACTGGCTTCACCGACAGCTCAGATATTAGAGATGATGTAAAAATGCAACGTAGCTTTATTTTACCTCAACGGCCGGAGGCCAGCCTTTAGATCAGCACTTTTATATTTACAGAACAGTCTGTTCCTCTGAGCCCGTTTTTCAAGTAGTAAACAGAGAACAACCAGACCGAGCCAAAAAAGAAGAAAGAACTTGAAAGAGTCGTTGTTGAGTTCACCCTTTGAATTCACTTCACACTGAGTCCAGAGAGAATGACGCTGGTTGGTGAGTCAGTCTACACTCAGACTTTAAATCCCTGAGATTTGACTGGGACTCAACTCTGATCTTCGCTGACTTGGACTAGGGCCTCGAATTTTGGGAGACTTGACCTTGACTTGACTCAACTTTAACTCTTCCTCGGTGACACGGACTCTGCTGACTCAGACTCTGACGTGAAAGCTCATAAATTTCACTTGGGCTTAACCCTCACCATGATCCTTTGTGGCTAGGATTGGAGAGTTAAAACTTTAGAGCCTTGACTTGAAACGGTGATGACATGACTTATTTTTCTCTTCCCTTTGACTTCTGTAAATCCATTGTTTTTTTAAGGTCTCTGAACAGTGGAAGGATTCCAAGCACAAAGTTTTTTTGAGTAATTTATGACTGAAACAAGATTCACTGACTGTCAGACATTTACAGAGAGAAAACTTTGTATTCTGGTGAATCCACGGAGGAAAGTAAAACGATGTTTTCAAAGACAAATCAATAAATCTTCCTCTGCCTGAGTTCACTCCAAGGACTGAGCATCATTAGCCTTGTTTATAAGATTGAAGGAGTTCAGATGATTGTGTTCAGCGCAGAAAGCAGTGGTTCCCAAACCTATTCTGCAGCGCCCCCTGCTTTTGCGGAAAGGACTATTTTCCAGCCACCCCCTCTCCACCCCACGTCAACAAATTCACAGATACCTCCCCCCCCACCCCACGTCAACAAATTCACAGATAAGGCTGCAAAACTCTCAAAGATATTTTCACGAAAAACTTCAAAAAATCACAAATCAGTTTGGGCCCTGCCCCCTATTTTTGTTAACCATTGTCACTGAGAAAGAGTGGGACTGACATTATCAAAACAGGAGCTGAAGAAACCGTCGTGAGGCTGCAGAATCGCACAGTGATTGTTCGGAAGTCTTTCTTTAGCACTGTGCTTCGTCAGTGGCTGAGGATGCCTGGCCTGGGAATGATGGTGGGGGTGTGTGTGGGGGGGGGGGGGGGGGGGGGGAGTGGGGGGGGGGGAACCGATGATTTGTCATTATAGAGGGGTCAGCACTCAGCTGTCACCCCCTAATCACCCATCTTACCCCTTAAGTCACCCCCCTTTCCACCCTCCAGACTCCACTCCAGTCCTCCAAAAACACCCCTCGCATTCCTGAGGCAGATCGGGTTTCATTCGCAGCACTGCTGCCCCATCTGCCCCTCCTTTTCTTAAACTCTACCCTGAGAGAAAATGTACCCCTGCGAGAGACACGGAACACACTGTGAGTATTGTGTGGATGTGCAGTGTGTGCGTGTGTGTGTGTGTGTGTGTGTGTGTGTATGGGCCTCCCGTGTTTCTGTTGCGTTCACATGTGCGCGGGTACATGTTTACACAAGGCCAGGGCCGTTTGTGTCGGTACAAACGGTACCGAGGGGCAGTCCAGTTCTGCTTGTGGGGAACGTGTGAATTGGTTCAGGCTGCGGTCCGAGAAACAAAACCCCCGCAGACAAGCCAAACACAGAAGACTCTCACAGGTATACTATATCTGTCAACAGCGGTCTTTCCTCACCAAGAGTCAGAGGTCACACTCTTCCATTGAATACAACTTCCTCTAAGATGTGTGTGTGTGTTTGTGTGTGTGTGTGTGTAAGAGAGAGAGCGAGAGAGAAAGAGAGGGAGAGATATCTTAAGCCATTAGCCTGTCCACCTTCCATTTGATTTCCTTAAAGATGTAGTCCACAGTATTATGGTGATTACTTTAGTAGAAACTGTCAAACACGCAGCTCCATCCTCTTCTGGAAACCCAGGTCAAACTCCCTGGTTGATGAGTTTAGTGAGCTTCTATATCATCACCTTTCACTAAAAAACTGTTCCTATATTCAAGATAAATGAACTAGATTGACTCACAGTGGGAGACAAATGGTTCCTCGCTGTTTAGAACAAACACATCTCGGCCTAAGGTGATCACCGACATCCAGATGGGTGGAGATATGTAGGTCTGGATATCACTGCTTATTTTAATAGGGCCGTACACCTCCAACTATATTGTACTAACGATTATGATTTACCAGTTAGTTAACTGTTTGAAACAAAACATAAATTCAGAAATCTTAGACGGACATCAGTTTCAATCGTTAAAATGTTAAAATTCACAGCTCAGCGAAGCTAAGCTAAAAAAATTCAAACTTCACTAGCACTGAACTCCCATTTTATTCTTGTAGATGTTTTTTTCAAATACCTAATAAAAAAAACTCTAAGCCATTCTAAAGCGAAGCCTTGTTGCAGATGAATATCCCGTGCTCCCTGTGACTGTGGGGGATTCATATAAAGTGACTCCATGTTCTATGTCTAAGAAAATTCTTCAATACGACACCTTTAACATGTACTGCACGGGGGAACTCTACGGTTACATCACATCCTTCCAGGCCTGTGGTCTGTTATCATGTATCTTATCATTACTACTGACAGCCCCAGTCTTTGTGTCTCTCAACATCACTGAGGCCGGTATCGCTGACACTTAGTAAAGGAGAGAACATGTTCAGAGTGTTAACAGAGGCTCCGGCTGACATTTGACATTAACACATATAGAAATACACGCTCATTGAGAGCGACTGGTAATCTATAAGTTGCTCTTAAGACGGCGGCCCGTCGGCGTTAGTGTTAATGATGTGACTCGTACACTCGTTTTGTTATTTCTGCATTGCAGGAGTGTCTTTTGTGCCACTTGCTGCCTGATGTAATCTACGTCTTGACCCCAGTGTCACCTGTCAGTACTTATCAGGAGCTGCCTCGCGCCTTGGTCCTGCACTGCCGCTGTCTAACCTGATGGGGGCAGTAGAGGCTGGGTGACTGACCCAGACTGTACTGAACTCAGCAGCTACCTGACACCAGGAGAGCATCTTCCTTTTGTCTCCTGAGTTGCCACATGATAACTCAGCCAGAGGAAGGAGGAGTGAGTCAAACCGGAATGAGAGGGAGGACAATGATCATGACATGACATCAGTGTCGCCGTTAACCAAATGGGGTCGTAAACAATGGGAAGACATATGCCGTCCAGTGAATGGCTGCTAACACCAGGCACACCCATACAAGCTCGCTCAGGAACAGAGGCCCTGACAGTTGGATGTAACATTCTGGGAATAGAGCACCGAAACACAGAGGAAGAAAAGAGTACTCCCTGGAGGCACTCACCTCCGCAGGTATCAGTTACTGATGCACCCGAAGCACCAGAGAGAAGATTTCAATCAGGAAGAAAGACGGGAAAAGAGCAAAACACGGCGAGAGGAGCGGGGCAGAAAGGGTTGGACAGGTGAGGCGGGGGGAGGCGGGGGGAGGATGATGATAATTCCTCCATTCGTCCTGGTTAAATGTGCTTCCAGCCAGGAGGTGAACATGGCAGGTCGGCACGGGGAAGCTCCACGTGATGGGGGTTTGTTTTTTTTACCCAGACTTTAAGAGGGGAAAATGAGCCACTTAATCCCCCAGTTCATTGGTGGGACCTTCACCCACGGGTGAGGAGTAGACGAGAGGCACAAGTTAAGAGTACATTCAGAAAAGACCTTCATCATGAGGTCGGTGCAATAATGAGGTACTTGGAAAACCATATTTGTAGAGTTAAAGTAGATAAAAATACTTTGTCTTAGGGAGTTTAGTACGGCCTGACAGTTGTTAAGATTTCAATGATCTTTTTTGGTCATTTTTATGTTAAGACGCATCACTTCCTGTTGGAGAAATGGGATTCAATAACACTAACCTTTTATTATTTCCAACATTTATATAACATTATTAAGTCACTGCACGACACTGTTTATTTTTTCACAAAAAAAGTACTAATTAATACTTGTGTATTAAATATTGTGTTTAAACAT
>NC_024307.1:6969060-6972341 GCF_000523025.1 Cynoglossus semilaevis | reverse complement strand
CGGGAAAAGAGCAAAACACGGCGAGAGGAGCGGGGCAGAAAGGGTTGGACAGGTGAGGCGGGGGGAGGCGGGGGGAGGATGATGATAATTCCTCCATTCGTCCTGGTTAAATGTGCTTCCAGCCAGGAGGTGAACATGGCAGGTCGGCACGGGGAAGCTCCACGTGATGGGGGTTTGTTTTTTTTACCCAGACTTTAAGAGGGGAAAATGAGCCACTTAATCCCCCAGTTCATTGGTGGGACCTTCACCCACGGGTGAGGAGTAGACGAGAGGCACAAGTTAAGAGTACATTCAGAAAAGACCTTCATCATGAGGTCGGTGCAATAATGAGGTACTTGGAAAACCATATTTGTAGAGTTAAAGTAGATAAAAATACTTTGTCTTAGGGAGTTTAGTACGGCCTGACAGTTGTTAAGATTTCAATGATCTTTTTTGGTCATTTTTATGTTAAGACGCATCACTTCCTGTTGGAGAAATGGGATTCAATAACACTAACCTTTTATTATTTCCAACATTTATATAACATTATTAAGTCACTGCACGACACTGTTTATTTTTTCACAAAAAAAGTACTAATTAATACTTGTGTATTTGGGGTTTTTTTCAGGAAAAAAGTACTAATTAATACTTGTGTATTAAATATTGTGTTTAAACATGAATAAAATATATTGAAAATTAAGACATTGTTAAACATGTTTGTGTTTATAGAGAAAAAACTGACTGACACAAAAATAAAATATATTAAAAATGAAGATATTTTTAAACATATTTATAGAGAAAAAACTGACTGACACAATTAATATTCTCAAATGTATCACCCACAGTGTACTGCATTAACCTCAACATAAATATTGTATATGTTAAAGACCCAGAGAGGAGTTCATATTGTTGCCCGCCCGTGTTTCTGATGTTTGGTTATTTGAAGAACCGTTTCACCTGGAAACAACACGGCAACAAAAATGAAGGCGTTGGACCAGTCGAGCCGTCACTGTATCTTGTTAGTAACGTACTCTTCACCACTGCTGGTACCTGAGTCCGCAGCTTTTAGTCTCTGGTGAAAAACAAAATGTTTTCCAGGGAGTTCCCAGTTCAACAAAGGCCTGGTTCTGCCCGTCCTGAGTTCACCTTCAGGAGGAGACTCCCGGTCTGCGCGGTAGACTGTGATAATCTACGCAGACAAACAATAACACTGAGAGGCTGACATATCTCAAATGATCAGAATACGCACTGGACAAACGCACCTCCTGCTCTGTCATTCTGTCAGGCTCCTCCCATTTCCGTCTGCTCTTTAGGTCAGAAATGACTCAC
Organism: Cynoglossus semilaevis; assembly: GCF_000523025.1. Taxonomy (NCBI): domain Eukaryota; kingdom Metazoa; phylum Chordata; class Actinopteri; order Pleuronectiformes; family Cynoglossidae; genus Cynoglossus; species Cynoglossus semilaevis. The sequence continues at coordinate 6,971,033 of NC_024307.1, read as the reverse complement.
CCACAAGTAAAAAGGCTCTCGACGAGTACACTGTGTGCTTATTTTGACTCGTACTTCAAGAGTGGATCAATATTTGCACAGATCTATTGGAGGGGAAACAATAGTGATCTGGCCTCTACCAGCTCTGTCTGTTAATGGTCTGTTTACTGAGACGGGCGGGATAATGGCCTGGGCGGGGCTGGAGGACGGTGGTGCTCCACTCTATTCCTGATCTAGTTAGTAATGAGGGAAGAGAGAACCTACAGTACATAAAGCAGAGTGAGGCTGTGTGCCGCGAAGTTGGTGCATCCTGTTGACAATTTTGCAAGTCAAATAACCCGACTCCAGCCTCCTTTATATCGCCCGCGCTCTCTTTTGGCTATGCAAATTCTAAATCTGGTCGAGAAGTGTCCGCAGATGAGTCAGAGATCTAAGAGCAGGACAACACAGCCCGAGAGGCCGCGCGTAGAAGTCTATAGTTCCTGGTTATGTTTGCTGCGGTAACACAAGACACTGCCACGTGCTACGAGCGTGTAGCATCGAAGAATGGAGGCTATCAGATATCTGAGAAACCAAGTTCAACATTAGGTCTTGGTTATGGTGGCAACCCCAAAGTATTTAAGGGAAAGCCCTATTGTTACGCAAGAGACAAATAAACCAGCTACCATAAATAGTTCTGCTTGGCAGCATCACAGCGTGTTTTAATTGGCTGAACAAGAGCAAAATATGTGCCTGGAGACATTATCTAATAGTACTACGAGGAGATCAAAGACTGCTGCTCTTGAGGGAGTTCATCTGAGGTCATGCTCACCGGCGCCTCGGTCTCCAGCTCATATGTTAGGCATCAAAGCCATTTTTGTGTGAAAGCGGGGGTGCACGTGCATGACTATTTAAGGTCCAGGAAAAGAGAGACCCATCTCTCTGAGGTGCCATCACTCTGCTCCTACGACTGGGAGCGCACCAACGTTCCACCTCTCCTTCCCCTTGGTCAGTGACCTCTGATCTCTCAACCTTGCCAGCACAACTGCCCCATCAGATGGTTATGTGTCCTGCAGGGATCAGAAGGGCCGGGGTATGTGGAAAAACTATTCATGGTCATTTGTTAGAGATTCCTCTTCTCTGCATGTGGAGTGAAGAGGAAACTATCCAGGCTTCAACTGAGAGGAAACGCAGGGGAAGGAAAGAATGATTTGCATGCATTTTTAGCCTCACATATTCCAATTTAGGGATGGCAGAAACGGATTCGAGAGTATTTTCTGGACCGTGTTTAGTGGCCCAGTTGACGAGCGGTGCCAAATACGGGGTCACTGGTAGAGCTCTTGGCCAGCAAAATAAGCCGGAGAGTTCAGACGTGGAGTCAGCCCAGCACAACAGGGAGATGTTAGGGAAGTCTGCTGCCAGGAACTGCAGGCTGTACGGCACCACTGACTATTCTGGCTATCTCCCTCCCACCAAAGCACTTAACATGCAGTATAAGCCAACACACAAACAAACAAACAAACAGACACACACCATTCACATAAACACTCAGACGCCAGGGGGAAGCTGAAGAACACCAGCACGAGGAGAGCATCACTCAGAGACCCATTAACCCTTGGCTCTCAACCAGAACAGTGAGCAGGCGTCCTTTAAGTACATGTTAAACATAGCTGCTCTGCTCTGCGTGTGTGTGTGTGTGTGTGTGAGCACAGGTGATTTATGTTTTACTTCTGTGAGTCCGTGTGTTTGTACTATGCTCATCATTCATTTTAAATTAGTTATTTTAAATGAGGACTTGGGGGAAGTTTTCAAGGGATGGAAACGAGCGGTTGACCCCGGTGTTCGGGTTTTAACGTCACTGAAAAGCTGCCAATCTCTTTAGCCCCTAAATTAAGAAAAACGATCGCCACAGAAACCAGTCAAGGTACAAGGGACAGACACTGTGTGTGTTTCCACTGTGGGAACCACAGACAAATTGAAACATGAAGGCCAGTTTTCTGCCCCAATACACCCCC
>NC_024307.1:6927473-6949575 GCF_000523025.1 Cynoglossus semilaevis | reverse complement strand
CCCCGACCCCCACCCCAGATGCAGGTCTCTTTGGGAGAACGGGAATCATACGGATACCGTCCCAACTGCAGACCCTACAAATTGGTCAGAGAATTACTGTGAAAAAATCTTGCTCTAAGTACCAAGAGTACAATACAGTAAATATTGTGGTTCACAAAGTAATATTTGTGTGTGGTTACTGACGCAAATGTCAGATTGGGATATTATTGTTGTGAATAAATATAATCCTCTAATTTGGTCAAAACGTTTTTCACAAAAAGAAGTTTTACTTTTACTACAGTTCTGAGCATCCACTACAATTGTGCAGCTGTAAATGTTCGTGACTAAACAACAGGATAGTTCACGTGGGAACTTGTTGACCAGTAGAGTTCACATATACGTCGTCACGCAGCATAATATGTGGAAGACGACTTTGTTTATTTGATGCTTGCACGCCATATGTTGGATTGAGCAACATTCGCTTTCTTTCATTTGTGTTGTTTTCTGGGGAACTTTTTGCCAAGTCAGACTCTTTTTATATGTAGATTATGATGTTAGCATTGTGAGTGATACTGTGTACTTCTGTACAGTGTCTGAACTCTGACACTGAAATCAAGTCATGTCCCACAAATGGAGGGAACTCCAACATAAGTCGAGGAATCTTCAGTTAATCATCCACTGTCATGGATTCATTCCTTCAAAGCAGAGACGGTGGATTGTGAACTACAGATTAAGAAGGGCAGCAAGCAGTGAAGAGTGACATTTTCTAACAACACCAAGCTATGCTAGATCAGATTTTAGCAAATCATTTGTCCTAATTTCGTTTCGTTCTTAAATATTCCAGAATGCTAACAAACAAACCCAAAGAATCTCGACTCTCAGACTGGTTCATGAGAGGACTACTTCCTGGTGCATCCCCAGGAGAAGAGCTCCAGACTAAACACGTGCCTCATTCAGCTTCTCACCATCACCTCAAAAAACAGGAGACTGACACGTGAAGAGTGTTTCCACTCATTCTGTTCCCACAAATTATAGAAAGCAATGCAAAGTGAGAGAAGGCGAAGGAAGGGGAAAATTTTCAACAAAAAAAAAAAATTATACGCACTGGCATTTGGCAAAGTGCGTTGAGTAACCTCTGTCAGAGAAAGATGGGCTAATTTGGAGGCGGCTGTGCCAATACAAACAACTATTCTGGCGAGCTTTCATTGTCAGCACTTGAGGCTTGAGTCAGATTTTTCAACGCTCTGCAGCCAATTTCTCTTTCCCCCTTTTTTTCCCCCCACATGATTTGTCCTTGTCCAAGATCGCTGTTTGTCTTTCATCGCCTACACAGGCAGAACTCACAAATGATTCTCAGAGAGAACAAACCCAGGCACAGATGCTCATCCAGACGCACGTGCACGCTGCTAAATCTTTGGATTTTAAGGTCTTCGTCATGTCCTTACACGGGCTTGAGAACGTAAATACAATTTAAAATCAAATACAGACAAAGTGCTGTTCAGGTTGTGTCCATCAGTGAAGAGGCAGGGGGTTGAATTAGCTGTTGTTTCAGTCTCTGGCTGCTGTGTGCTGGCACTCGCGCCTGAGCCATGTCAACATAAACATCATATGTTTCTGTTTCTGTCTCCAAAGCACTATTTACTTCGACTTTGATTTTGTTTATTGAAGGCTTTTACTGTTCAACATAAAAGCAAAGAGCCATGGCAGGACATTTGGTGCACGGGCTGCAGTGTTACATTCACAGTCTGCTCGTAATTCTCAGGCCTCACGCATGTTTCTGGGTACGTGCCAGTCAATGAGATGGACAGCACTACACTGCCATTAAAGAAACCTCACACAGTCAGGGTTCTATCCTCTGTGGTAAATCATAAGCACCTATGCACATCAGGGGAGGAGTGTGTGGATATCGATGTGTGTGTGTGTGTGTGTCAAAGTGGGGGGAGCTGAATGGACATTTTTGGAACATGCAGACTTTACTGCACACCAGTAGCAAAGCAGCTGTCTTTAATATAAGTGCTCAGCTCTATTTATTCAGGTACAGCTGACAGAGAGGCATGGAGAGACGGAGCAAAACAGCAAAAGAGGCATGACCCTTCTTTTTCCTGGCAGCCGAGCAACACTTCTGCGGTTTGTTTTCGGGGGACAAAGGGACAAGTCTGAAAGGATGCATATACAGAGTCGGAGGAGGCGCGCTGAAATAAAAAATGCATGGCTCCCGCGAGTCCTGCGTGGACTGGACATCCTACGCAAGGGACCAGACCCTGGGGCCCGGGCTGGAGCAGCGGGGAGGGGGTGGATAAGCTCAACTGTGGAGTCTGACTTGATGGCTGTGTTCAAGACAAATCACCAGTGGTGCTGCTGTCACCGTGGGTCTGGACCAAGACAAAGAGCCTTGTTTTAAAATCGGTACCTGCCCCGTCTCACATCCTTTCACCTCATCGCAGAGCGGACAAATCCACATCTTCTCACACATCCCAGCACATTTTCTTCCCAGGTCAGAGGAGTGGGCCGCCCTTTTCTGCCCGACTCCTCTCTCCGCTCCACACAAACACTCACTGTGAACATTCACCACATCACATAACTTTTGTTGTGGCAACAAAAAAAGAAAAGAAAAGCTGAGACTACGAGGACAGGGGTGAGTTGGAGTGTGCACGATACAAAGTGCAACATCAACTGTAGGTGACACCGTACACACATATAAGTATATACGACATGTAGCCCATGGACAACTGCAATGATATTATGGTTACACAGCCTCAGTGTTTTCACTTAATATTTCTTGTTTAAAATAAACATATTTAAAAATATATTACTTTGCTTTTTCCAATCTAGAATAAAAATCTCCGCACAAATTGTACTGTCACATTTATAATGTTTCAACTTTCAAGTTTGAATTATCCTGTAATTTCAGTATTTAGAATAAAAAAAAACAGACAAAAATTAGTTCCTGACAAAAACACAAAGTTTTCTTTTAGTTCAAAGCCAAAAAAAAGTCTTAAAATTATAAATATTGAATATTGATATCTGATAAATTGTGATTGAATTCAATTAATTACAAAGGCTAATAGTAATTTTTAGTTTGAATCAAATCCCAACAATAATTATAACCAAACTTTCATTTATCTATTTTAACTTCATTTTAAGCAAATCCACCAACTTTTCCAAAGTAAAGCCTTAGACATATTTGAAAATCTCAACCGTAGCCAAATCCCACAGCATCAGTGCTACGGAAGTGTCAGCAGTATTTACTTGAAAGCACTTTGCATCTTGGGGGTTTGTGGTCGGTCTGAACTGGGAATGACTTTGTCACTGGTCCCAGCATCTGCACCAGTGCCGTGGATGTTCCTGATCTGGACCTTATTCATCTCTATGGCAGAACTGTTCCTCTCCAGCATTGGTCCAGCTGGAACCCTGAACTGCTGACACCACTCCCCTCACCCTCTCACCCCCCCCCACACCCCTTTCTCCCAGGCTCCAGTATGCGGCAAAATTGATCATCCCGGCCAAAAGAAGTAGAACCTCAGCACTTCACTGAATACATAAAATAAATAAGTGCGTGGTATTTCGCAATCTAGGAGAAAAAGTTCTAGTCTAGTGTTCTATTTTAACCTAATTATCAGAGAGAATAATAACAAAGGAGAAATTCTTCATCTAAATTCTTATCTTACTGCGTATAGAGACGGCCGTCAGAGTGAAACTTATCCTTCTTTACGTCAAGGTTTATGTCCTGTTCTGCTGCTGTCACCCAATAAACACAGGCCAGCCTCGGAGTGTGGCGAGGTTTTAGTGCCATCCAGCTGCAGAGCAGACGGCTGGGCGCTGCACTGTCTGATGGAGAGCTAACATACGGTGAGGACCCGGACCAGTGGCGTCCTGGATTGATTTGCCCAAAGGGACCGTCGGGGAAAGCACTTCCTGTGTGTTAATGGAGGCTTCGTCGGAGGCACTGTGGCGACTTGTGGCAGGGCGATGGTTGTTTTTCCCTCTCTTTCTCTTTCTTCATACGCTCTAACTCGCAGTTAATCAGTGAAGAGTCAAGTGAGATGAGGCAGGCTCTCTTAACAGACTGACTTTCTAGAAGCTTCCCACCCCACACACACCCAAACACACACTACACACCGTCCCTATGTGTGGCCTTTGAAAAACTATGTTTGAGGAAAGGGGAAACAAAACAAATTCAAAGAACCTTTGTTACCCTTGTTCTTATTATTCCTCATTCCTGATAACTTCCCTGTTTCGTGTTCACCTGCAAAGACATCAGCCTTTTTCTGTTTGCCTGTATTTCACAAGAGACCTCGATGAGCCTTGAGGAAATTTTAACCTGTGGACATTACACCCAGTAGTTTCAAGTGTTGCTCCAAAACCAAAAACTAATTTCTGAATAAACAGGTGTGTTTTGTTATGCCGTGTCTAAACACCTGAGGTGAACAATCAGTTCTACAGTGTTACATCTGTTGTTTACATCTCAAAACCTAAATAGAACTAAGACGCAAAATAATGCTTCTCCATATCGGGGGTCTAGACCAGGCATGGGCAAACTAAGGCCTGAGGGCCGGATGCGGCCCGTTCAGCTTTGTACCCCGGCCCGCCAAACTTGTCCAAATTATATAATTGGTTGGTATTGTGATTGTACATGTGCCTTGAACGCTCCATCTTTCTGCTCCTTACTCGGCCCCCCTGTTCAATTTTAGGACAATTGTTACCCACGAGTCAAATGGTTTGACCACACCTGGTCTAGACAAATGTCTGACTTGTTCTTGTGGAAACTTCAAATCAAATGAAATATCGCAATATTTTCCTATCAGAAAGTCTTTACAGCTCCCCCTTCAGGTGAGAGATAGTGACACTCTCTTAATCCTAACATACTGTATTGTTGAGTAAGTGTTTTGATGGTAATACTGTATGTAAAAAAAATAAACACATACCCTATTCTTCCCAGCTGTTCCAGTTCCGGTACCAGGGGTCCGTAGGTTTCAATGTGAAGAGCTTTGTACTTGTACAGGACTTCCTCAATCTTTGGAGGAGGCAGGAGAGACACGGTCTGACGCTGAAAGACAAAGTACAGACGAAAGACAGGACTTAATACCACACAATAATCTTCATTGTCTCCGTTTACTACGCAGTACGACAATGGAAACATTCTGCCTATAAATGGACGATTCAATACTAAAGGCTTAGTGTCAATCAAACTGCAACAATAATAACCCAGCAGCACCTGAAGGACCGGTTTGAAATACAAGACATTTTCACGTCGGTTTTGTTGAAACAATGACACAGCATTTTTGTAGTGGTCAACACGATGTCGGCATCTCAACAGCTGTGGCTGATGGGATACTAAACAGATACAAATGAACTTTACCATTAAAAACGTCACAACACACCAGCGTGTGTGTCCCTGACTACAGGGAACAAAAGAACTCACAAGCTATTGTCAGTTGTCAGGACAGCGTAACCTTTAGGTCAGTACTTTATAAAAGCTGGTTGAGATCTGGAGAGTTATGATTTGAATTTTAATAAAATTAAAAATAGAAATTTGGTCTAAGTTGTCTTGACTTTATTAAATGCTTTTTAAGCTCCTGTGGAGCATACAAAATGACTTAGTGGGCCGCATTTGGCCCCCCAGCCTTGAGTTTGACACATGTGGTCTAACTGAATGTAGATGGAGTCATAAAAGGAGTGGATTAATGACAGTTACTTAAGTCTGAATTTTTTTAGTTGCTTTAACAATGGGAACCACATATATATAAATATATATATACATATATTTTTTGATCCTCACAATTCTGGATTATAGTTGTGGGCCGGATGGGATGGTCCAGTGGGCCAGATTCAGCCCACGGGCCACCAGTTGTTGATCACTGGTCTATTTTGTCTGACCACTACAATTCCTAATTCTTCTGACCACGATGACGGAGTGAGAAATGTGGTTCCTCTAAAAGACACTGAAGAATTGTTCGATCTGGGCCTCAGCCATCAAAAGGGGGAATTTCCACACAGCATCAAACCACATTGTTTTCTCCGGCATTATAAGTAATGAGGTTCAGAAGACAAGCCAGTCGTGAAACAGGCCCAGAATTAAGAAGTTGATGTCTAAACAAACACAAACTCTCTCAGAGAACACAGGGGAGTTCTGGGACGCGAGGACAGATGAGAAGTGATAGAGCAGAGAAAACAGTACATGAAGACTGCAAACAACATCACAGTGAGAGGAGATGCTGAAAGCCAAACTAAACGACTAACATGAGCCTCGTGGCCCCTCGGACTGTCCAACCTTCAAACATGCGCTTGGCCAAAGTGAGCGCTCACATGGACACAGGGATATTTACCAAACCAAAGCAGAGCTGGAAGCAAAGAAAGCAAGAGAGAAGTGACGAATGATCAGGGTGAGGAGGCAAAAGAAACAGGGCAACAGTGTAAACTTTGACAATTTTTGACAAAGAAACAATTTTAAGAGCGAGAGTTTTTGTTAACTCTTTTTAGCAACAAGGACTTCAACATGTCGGCTATTTTATTTTCTAGCTACAACGTTTAACACAAATCCACAGGAACCACATTTTCTCTTAATGAAGATTAGCTTCCTTAACCGCACAAGTCGGAACCTGTTGCATTAAGAAGCGGTGTATACACACAGGTGAGGCAGCAGCAGTGCATTAATAGCAGGAAAGACAGGGGTTTTTCCAGCAAAGCAATGATAAAGGTGACTTCCTGCTGTGAGTAAAGACTTTCATTTACACTGTGTTGCCTATGCTTTTCAAGACAAAAACAATTTCTTTTACTGGATAAAACACCCTGTACTTGAAAGTAGCAGCTGTTACGACAAGAACTTTTTTTTCAATTTAATTTCAATATTTTGAGTTTGGTGACAGAGTGGAGAAGTCCTTTGTTTGACGAGAATACGTGTTTTGTAGGAACAGCAGTTCAGTGGAGATTAAGAGCAATGGCTGTGATTGTGTTCATGGGGGGGGGGAGGGGAGGGGGGGGGGGGGGGGAGGGGTTTTCTGTTATACCTTTTTGTNTTTTAAATACTTGTACCTTAAAACTGAAAATACTAGGTTCACACCTCAATATGGTTTTCACTCGACCTTTGACTCCGAGGTGTCACTGATCTCCTGTCCTCTGCCATCATTCATCCGACACAGTAGAGGCCCACTACAGGCTAATGAAACCCATACCCGGTCACTCTCCCTCTCCTTCACACTCCCTCAGCCTCTCCATCCATCTTCTCTCAGACTTTCAGTGCTGTTAACTCCCCTACTGCACAAATCAAAGAGACACACTGGGACGGCGGGGCAGAGGAGACAACGGAAGAAAAGTCTACGGAGACTGGAGAGGCAACGGGGGAGTAAAATGTACAGTGAGTAAATCTGAACTCCAAGGAACTCCAGGCACCAGAGCCGCTGCTCAATTTCGGCCACATTGAAAACTGACTCACATCCAGAAAGACACAGAAGAAGCACATTCACAGGAAATGTTCGTATAAATATACAAATATGACAAACCTAAAAAAAAACTAAAAAAAAACTGACTTAGATACGACTTCAGAAAAATATTGTTTAATTTAGGGCCATCTTTCTTCACTCTTACTCTTCTCTCGTGCTTCATCCTTCAACACTGCTGAGACTGTCAGTCGTGAACTCATCACATCCCATTAGAAGTGTGTGTTGATTACAGTGTGTGAATGCTGTTTTGCAAATTCACTGGTGAACGACCATTGAAGAAGCGAGGCTGTCCGGGTGGAGGGTTTGGGGTTGGGGGGGTTCACTGGAGCACTAAAGAGGCTAACACAAACATCTGCTTTTACCATCACTGAGGGCCTCCTAACTACACACAAAGGTATGTGTGCCCTTATGATGCTTTCAAGTTTCTATGGAACTGGTATTTAAGATGCTTATAATGCCCCCGTGACTCTGAAATGAAACTCTAGGGTCCATTAATCTTCATAAAACCACAGGGAAGATGATTTAAGGAAATCACCATTGAGCCGGAGGGAATTCTTCTTTTGGTTTTCTGATCCTTCAACACGTACTTCAGATCAAGACACAGGGACAGCAATACACTGATGCTACCTTATCAATAATAATAATCCTGACGATAATAATAATAATAATATTAATACTTGTTTATATATTTTATATTAATTGCATATATTGTGAATATTATCCTTTTGCTGTTTTACTGTGTCTGTCCTCATCAGGCAAGTGAGTCTTTGGGTTTTTATATTATTGGGTTTTTATTATTAGTATCTGTAGTATTAGTAGTTCTAATAGTATTGAAATTATAATTAGTATTATTATTGTGAAATAAAAATGGACCTAAGTCTTAGTGCCGCTATCTTTGGACACAGCTCTGGACACAGTTCAAGTGTCCAGAGCTGTCCCTGTGCCACAGAGATGTAGCCACCATGTGGCAATGGGACACCATTAAAACGAGATCAGCTGTCTTCAGGGCTGATCTAGTTTTACCTTGCTTGAATTTACCTTTGACGAGTCATTCCCAAATTCCCATGAGCATGAATATCTTTATTTTTTAAGTTCTGAGAAAAACTGGTGCAAATTTTAGGGAAAAAAAATTGGGTGACATTTGAAGAGGCAGGAGAGTTGAAATGTATATTCCAGCAAAACCAGATGTTGTTATCATTTTGAAACATTAGCCAAAGAGTATTGACCCGATGCTTGGGTCGGTGGAGGTGACAGGTGTGCTGGCCCGGTCCAACACCAGCCGTCCAATCAGGGGAAGGAATGCTGTAACTTGTGCTATGATCTCACTTCACTCTCATCTATGCTGACAGTAGAATCTGACACAGAGTCAAAGTTACTCCATCAGTGATGCACAGGACATTCATGTGACTTTTATGGAGCCGGGGTCTCATAAAAGTCACATTGCTCCTAAGGTATGGGAGGTCTGCCCACGGAGCCCAGCTCTGACCGTGCCAAAGTCGATCAAAAACATGAGCTGCTTGGATTGGTGCACCGAGGTCTCCTTAATATAGGAGCAAATGATTTTTCAGCCTTAACAGCACATGGTGTTCAGCTCTGTAAACAGGTGAGAGAGGTGACGTTTGTGAGGCCCAGAGTTCTGCGACAGTTTTACGAACGATGTAATAAAAATGTTGGACAGGAAAGTTGAAAACATGGATGTTCTATTTGAATTTGTCCTTTAGCTAGGCCACAACAACCAATGTCCTGCCAACCACGTGACTTTTTCATGCACACACGCACACACTATTTTCATCAGCAGCAGCCCATGTCTCCCCCAAACATGCAGCTCAGCAGGACACGCCAAGGTCACTCAGACACAGACCTCTCCTCAATCAGCACCCCATCCATCAGAGAAACACAAAAACACACGCGGTTGTTTGAAACACAACACCGTTTGGTCATCAGGACACGGTGACGCAGTGATTCTTGGCACTAATTTTCGGCCACTAAAACAGTAGTGGTCGTTGTGTAGGTGATAAAAATCTATCAAGCTTTCGTAGACAGTGAGTTATTTCCACCTTCTGCCGTGGACCAGTGCTTCCGTACGGATAATGGGCTTCGAGTTACCCACTGTGCAGCAAGTAGCCACCGGCCACACCGTGCCTCCCCTCTACTCACAGATTTAAATATAACTCCCCGACTAGTGGCAGCTGCCCCAGTGAAAAGCCCCTAAGGCTGACAACTCTGTTTTTTTGCTCTGAGGGCTGGCCCACTGGCAAAGCTGCTCAACCCAACTCACATGGAGCCAAGTCTGGGGTGTGAATGCCCACATATGCTGGTGCCAATCAGTCTTGATAGTCTTCTTTACTGCCAAGGCTGAACCCCCCACCACTCTTCAAGCTCTTGCAGGCATTAACCTGAATGCCAACAATCCAATAAAAGGAAAGGTCAAAGGCCAGAGGTTATGGACTATCAAACATACAAAAAACATCATTTGGAAACAAAATTTGAAAAAAAAAAAAAGGCAGAGAAAAATTTTAATAGAAACAATATTATAGTTATGCATTTAGGTCTAGAGAGTAGCAAATGACCTGCCATTGTATGGTGCTGTACACCTCCAAAAAAGTGCCAACATTTTTTAAATGACATTAATATCTCCATGGATATTTAATTATCTTAAAATTATAGAATTAAGAATCACCAATATCTCAGCCGAGGCTAAGCTAATGCTGCTAACCATTCAAACCCAACTCTGGTGCTGTAATACTGCCATATTTTTTATGACCTGAGGGTAGACCCTGGACAAGATGCCAGTCTATTCCACAGAACTCTATTTGTGTCTATTTTAAACTAACCAAAAGTTAAAGCCTCTGCTGTGGAGTATAGAACCATATTTCTTTCTGTGACCCATTAAAAAAATGAAATTATTTTTCAATAAATATGTTTCAAAACAATCCCTGATTCTGCAGTTAAAACCAAATACACTGCTGACATCATAGATGTAATCGTTGATAGGGAAAATATTAATCAGTGGGTGTCAACAACAACTAGTAAATTTAATCAGTCAGTTAAAACAACATATCATATTTCCCACAATGCCTTACGTCGACAAACAGTCTCTATAAAAATTAACTGCCAGTTCATGAAAGAGTGAGTGGGAGTCACCAGCTGTACGTGTGCAGCAGACGCCGAGCTGAAACAGGTCTGTCCAGTCTGTCAGACAAAGGCTGAGCGGAGCTCGGTCTGCGCAGGCGAGCTCTGAGCAGAGGTCACCTTGGAGGACGACTGGACTAACTAAAACAGACCCTGAGCAAACAAGCTCACAGCTCGAGCCAGTGTGTGTGTGTGTGTGTGTGTGTGTGTGTGTGTGTGTGTGTGAGGTTTTAGTAGTTGTCAAATTCTCAACGACAGAGTGTAGAGCAGAACAGAGCCGGTGAGAACCTGGGGTTATGTCAGGCATCTTCACATCTATGTTTAGGGATAAGCTTTCCACCCACGTTTGGCTGTATGTGTGTATTTGACTGTGTGTGTGTCCTGCTTTCATTAGGGACCCGTGTTGGCCCCAACAGGTATGTCAGCTGTTCTTTGAGGACGAATAAGAACCGGACGGAGGTCCAGCAGAACTCAAACCTCTGACGGTGAAGTTAGTTGCTGATCCATCGACTGCTTAGGGAAAGGAGACGTGACGGCCACTTCACATCATTCCCATCCTCGTACGTTTGACTGAATTGAAAACATAATAACCCCTTTTTTGTAATGTGTCAAAACGGCGGAGAATTAATCGTATGCTGATAGCCCTCAAGTCATATCAGTTTGTGTTGACAGAGCAGGTGCCAAGGATGATGACTCTCTTCTCATCTTCGTGTTCAGCACCAGAACTGGTCTTGTGTGTCAGACAAAAACAACCAAGCTGTTTAAACAGCGAACAGTTTCCTCCCTCACACACAGAGAGTCTCTTTTGATATCACCGGCCCTCTATTTTTAAAAGACACTTAATTCTTCAAAGGATGTTTACTCAGACTAGGTGAAGGGAGGGCAGGAGGGGACCGTGCATTTGTGTGTGTGTGTGTGTGTGCAACAGCATGAACCTATGGGTATCGGGTGTATGTGTAGCTCAGTTCAATGGAGTTCCTACAAAGCGAAGGATTAGCGCGTGATTTCAGACCATTCCTCAGGCATGACCAGGCTCATCCCGTCCCACATGGCACCTGGACCAAAGAAGACTTTCCCTAAAGATTGTCCGACTTCCTCAAGCATCCATCCCCCTGCATGTTTACACACTACCAGAATACAGTGGCTCGGGGTCCTGATCTTTCACCCAGCGCAGTGCCAACACAGCCGAGACGTCCTCGGGGATGTCTCCAGTAAACAACATGACAGAACTACATCCAGCATTAGATCAGGCTTCAAATGAGGACCGCAGTCATTGGAAAGCTAAGGGAAGAATGGGCATCCTCACGTTCCACACATTGGGCAGCTCACAGAGAGGCAGACTTGTTATAGCAGCGGTGACGGCTCACCTTGGCCCAGGGTGAGGCAGCTGGCTCGAGTGCTGGGGGGGGGCAGTTGGTGATAGTGGTGGTAGTGGGTTGGTGTTGGTGTTGGTGTTGGTCGGGGGTAAAGGGTAGGGGCTCAGTGAGTATTTTAGTTTGTGACGCATGAAGAGGAACATCACCAAAAGCATCCAAATGAAATAAATCATGGATATGAATAAACATCCAGTCCAGTCACGACTGTCACTGTTCACATGTTTAATGGATGAACTTCACAGACCAAATTCCCAATACTGGGATTTTTTTGTATTTCTACACTGACCAAAAGGTTTGATGTGGCAGTGAACTCAGCTGAGCCTAATAGTCATGTATAATACTGTAGCATGATAGTTTCTAGCCCAATACACTCTTAAGGTGTATAGCTCATGCTTTGCACAGAAAACATTTCTGGAGACTTCTCACATCTTTTGACAATATTAATAAGAAGTTATTAATTTTGTCAAAAGATATGAGGAGTCTCCAGATGTTGGCAGTCTTATGGTTGAAGAGCCTTTCTATATGTTACTTGTATGATTGTTTTTGGACTGTTTTGACGAGTCTTGACAAGTCAAGATCATATTTATTATTAGTTTAAGTGCATTTCAAAATTGCATATTTTAGTTTCTATTGCACAGATTGCAGAGATTCACAGTTGAGTACAAAAGTAGAATATAAATGTGGCCCAGCTTCACAGCCGTGACTTTACATTTGCCTCCTCTAATTTTTGCTGAAGAAAAACTAAAAAAGCCAGTTTGGAACACGGGACCACAAGCTCGCAGATAAACGAATTCCAGCGATCTGCAGGAATCCACCGCTCTGTGCTGAAACTCCACCAAGTCAAACAGAAGTCACTCGCATGGTCTGCAAGATGAAGGGAAATCCAAACCCACACACTCCCCTGACTCAAGACTCTTCAGTCCAACGGAGCAGATGCATGGTGAGAGCTCTGCTCCACCAACAGGAGCTCAGGGACGGGAGGACGAGGAGAAATGGGAGGAAAGACGTGAGGAAAACAGCCGCGGAGGAAGCCAAGATCAACATATTCATGCTGTTTCTCTCTCCATCAGCAACTTTAACTTCATGCTATATATCAAGGGAACGAGCTTCAGAATATCCTGTCTTCCATTTAGTTCACTGCAGTGTCTTTGGACTCATCATTGGTTAAAGAGTTAAAAAATAAAATACCATAATACCTTGCGTAAAGTCTAACAGTTTTTTTATACTACATTTTACAACTCCTCTGAGAAACACATTGAAAATAGGTGAAACAGATGTTGAAACATCAGGGCTTTGGTATACGTGAGCATGTCAAAACATACAGCTAGAATACTGCATTGATGCGTACTAGGTAGATCTTTCTCTTACGCACCACTGAACTATGGGAAGACAACCATGTCCCATGAGGGTTCCTGTTGAGGGCTGGGGTGATGACACAGCCTATCTCATCACAGTAAAATGAAAATAAACGACTTTAAACCTGAACGACAGGCAAAAACAGAAGGTCTCTCCAGACACAATGAGGTCGGAGATATAAGTTCCTGACTGAGCAGAGCCCTGAACCCGTGTTCTCTCAACGTAGGTCACACTGCTAATCCACAGGGAATTACAATGACCAGATCGAAAGAGCGATGGCCCGATGCTCTGAGGAAAAAAAAAACAACGAAACATGTCCCAAAATTCCTTCTTGTGAAGGTCTGGGCTGTTCAAACTGCTCCACTGTCAACTACCTCTTCACATGAGGCTTAAATTAGAACTGCACTGAAAACAAAACAACTACATACTATGACCTACACAGTTTTCAAAACACTTGGCCAAAAAGATGCAGCCCTGTGACCTCAACCTGCACGTGTTCATTGTAAATATAGTAGCCATTTGTTATGTATGCTCCGTGTGACTTTTCCAAGGTGAAACGTGTGCGACACTGAGCTGGGACAGTAACAGCCAAGCCGACACACGTTGTGCAGAATTACCCACAGCGCTGGATTAGGAAAAAAAAATGGCAACACTTTTCTCCAACAGATTTAATATTTAAATGTTGTACTCACCTGGATTCCACTTGAAAACAGAGTTGCAGGTTTGACCGACTGTTTCTGATGTTCAATCTCCACCTCCAGCTCAGCAGCACGGGCCTTGTGTTGAGCCAACAAGATGGTGGCGGGAACCTGGGACTTTTCCTGCACAAATAATTCAGATGTGTGTTAAAACCTGGTAATGTCTATTATATTAAATTAAAAGGTGTCTGTAAATGTTATCCTGATTTGTTTCAAGTTTCAGAAATTAGGTAACAATTTGAACAGTTTTCAGTTTGTAAAAAATGGCATGTGAGAAAGTCATGTGAGAAAGTCCTGGTCCATTTTCACATTCTACAAGTGCTGCATTTAAAAAAAAAGAAAAAGAAGCAGCGATATCCTCCCCCTCCCCCCCTTTGTTTTCAAACAGAACAACCGATGCTTTCGGAATTCGCAGCCACACTGTTGATGCAAGCCATATTAACAAAACTATGGCACTGCAGGGGGACGCTGCTTCAAGTGCACTGCGCCGCCTTCACCTCCATTAAATGCAAGGTCGGACATTTCAGTTTCTCCGGTGGAGCCGTGCCAAGCGCAGAGGTCTAAAAACACAAGCTCGGACATGTTGTTCACTGAGGAAGCAGGGTGTAATTGAAAGGGTGGACCACAATGGAAGGACAGTGGTGAAGTGGCTTGGCATAGAAAAACAAACCATTAGATGACTAATAATTTTCATAATACAACATACTTTACTCTCTACATATAAATGCCTCAGAGATTCAAAGATTTTTTTTTTTTTTTACTTCCGCACACACGTGAACTATTCCTTCAAATGAATCAGAGACTCCTGAGTTTTCCCAGATCAGTCTTTTCTACAGACTTGATGGTTTCCTGGTCTGGACCTTCGTCTCTCCTTCACTACACTATGGTATTTAATTTAGGGCTTTGTAAAAGTCAGTCAACTTATTGGAGATATTTTCCAACCAGTACTTTGGGTTGGTGCTGTGCTGGAAGACTAAATGAAGACCAAGAGCCAGTTCTCCTGCAGAACGCTTGAGGTTTTCTTCATTTCTCGATGTTGCTCCAACCCCTTTTTATGCATTTTGAAACCTCACTTTTGACGTATTTAAATGTTTTGAAAATTACTTTTTGTAAGTGAATTTATCTTGGTATTTATTCTGAAACTTTTCCCTGTTTATCTTAAAGCAGATTAGAAACACTTTTTGCTTAGTTAAAAGGGGAGGGAAGTATATAATTTTGTCTCTGGAGCCTCAGTAAAATGTGAACTTTTTATGCAAAAACATGAAAGATTTTAACTGTAAAATTAAAATGTTCTTCAGGAAACGTCAGCAAACACAGGGTTTACACTTATAAATGTTATCGACTTGTCGGTCACCACTCTCAGCAATAGCAACAAAGTCATCTAAATATAAGCGTTGGCCCATGACTGTATATTCAAGCCAGGGCAGTGAGTTTTTTGGCAACATTGACAATAAGATGTTAGAGATCAGGAGAGTGCCCCCCAGAGGGAGTGTGAGTTGAGCTCATCGGGCTACAATCAACAGACCCTGTGCCTTAAACAAACAAATACACAGCTTAGACTGCTATCTGTGATGGTCCTTCAGCAGTCCACTCTGCAGGAACAATCACTTCCAAAGCCCACAGCTCAACACAATGGAGCCAGGAGGCTTTGGAATCACAGAATGAGAACAATGCAGCCTGCAGCACAATGACTGGTAATAAGCTCTTAATGATCCCACAGCCATGAACCCTGAGGCTGAGGGCGTGTGTGTGTGTGTGTGTGTGTGTGTGTGTGTGCTGCTACGTGTGTGTCAGACATCTGTCATAAGGTGACTTGCACTTTGCTTGTCTTTTGGCCTCGTGGCACTCATCCTCTGTGTGGACGTGGAGCTTATGTGAGTGTGAGTCTCTCACCAGCTCATCCAGCAGAGCCTGCTTGTTCTTCCTCCTGGCCTGCAGCTGCCTCTGCTCCTCCTGCAGCACCTCCAGTCTCCGCTGTTCGTTCCCCTGCTTCTCCAGCAGCAGCAGCTCCTCCAGCTCCTCCTGCTCTCGGGTCTTAAGGAGAGAAGAGCGGGTAGCAGGACAGGAGAGGACATCACCCTCTTTCATCAGGTTTTTACAGGCATGGAGAAGAGCTCAGGGTACATACAAGAGTAGCCTTATTCTTCTGAATGAGATCCCTGTTCTCCCGCTGATACTGATCCATCCTCAACTTGGTGTTCTCCACGTCCACGTTGTTTGTCATGTTGTAAACTACGCAGGAAAGGCGAGAAAAAATTACTTTTCCAAACCCAGAGACACAACCCAAGTCAATGGTGTAATACTACTACTACTACTACTACTACTACTACTACTACTACTACTACTACTACTACACTGATTGACTTTATTGGAAAGCAGGGAGTCGACAGGCACAGGCAGGTGTGAGAGCTGGGCTTCTACATGTTAGCTGTTTGAAACTGATAAATAAAGTCAACACTTCACACTGACACTCTTTTATCCACTAACCTGATAGTGAAATATATATATCACAATTAGTTATGATCACTATTATTTGTGATTAATTCAAAGACCCAGTGATTAATCAGACTGGAAACTTTAACTTATAACTATATTTTTCTCACTGTATTTTAGGCTTCACCTCTTTTAACTATTTTATTTTCTTATATTGCACCAATATACAAAACCAAATTCCTTTCACGTGTAAATATACATGGCAATAAATACAGACTGTGATTCAGTTGACTGTTGAAGAGGCAGTGAAGAGCCTTTTCATTGGCAGAGCTTTTTGAAAAACTTCAACGACTGTTGAAGAGCCTTTTTATTGGCAGAGCTTTTTGAAAAACTTCAAGGCATTTCATCTCGTATCATCATCTGCTGTGTGCTGTTTACTGGGTGATTTAGGCCCCGTCCATGTGTATACAGTGTAAATAAAAATCCATGTCTTTTGTTGTGTTTGTCTCACTATCAATAAATCTTGCTCCATTTTGTTAACTCCTATACAGTAATCATTATTTCTTCTATTCTTAAGAACAAAGTTGAAATTTAAACAGTTGGGCTGACAATGTTTTGCAAACCAAAAGATTAATTTTCAACAGCCATTCAACTAGAGAGGGATGAAGCAGTGCCGTCATGTCCAGCATCCTTTTCCACACAAAGTTGTCCAAACAAACAAAAGCACTGAAACCTCAACTTCACTAAATTAACTGCAGTCAGCGCTGTGTTCAAAACAGAGTGAAGATCTGGTTCCACGCCTTTGAATGCCAGCTGGTGCTGAAAGAGCCTGCAGTTCAAAGCAACAGTGTTTGGGCCGATGGACAACAATAACCCAACCCTTTGTTGTCATCCTCTGGCACACTGACTCAATGGATAAAAAAAACCAACAAAAAATCTCATTGTTTTCTTCAGTACTCTCACTGCTACTTCATTAAGTACATCCTGGTCGGTTGTTTGGAAGAATTCCTCACAGATTATGGCCCAAATGGACATGACAACGCCACACACTGGTCGACACCCATGTTGTGAACCGACCATTTGACCACACCCCAATGGTGTTCTACTGTATTACATTCTGTTCACTGAACACAGTGTTGTTCATTAAACCAGTTTAAAATGATAGGAGCTTTGTGTAACAGCACTTTATCCAACAGGAAGTAGTCACCTGACCAGTTATACATCCTACTGGTCATGAAGTGGAAGACACGAGTTGTCCCCAAAATCATTCACTATAATTCTCTACTCTCTACTGCCTCTGTTGGGAATTAAATATAGTGCACTATATAAAGTCTGTACCAGGGGCGGCCAACCTGTCAGGAGGCTAAGAGCTAACACCCATCGTCATGAGACTGACTTGAGCGTAAAAAAAACACAAACATAAAATACTTTTTACATTAAAATTTGCGTCAACCCATCGGCTCATGTCATGTGACCGTAAGAGTTCTTTGACCGCACCTTGAAATGCTGTGATCCTGCTATTACAGTCTAGTCACGTGAACTGAAACATCCCATAATGTTCCTGTGCATTTACTGTTGACAGACATGGAACCCTAGGTGGTGCTGATGAGATTGGAACAAAAACACAAACATAAAATCTGACATGAACGTGAGCTCCATATGAAACCGGCAAAGAGACGCATGTGGCTCCCGAGCTGCAGGTTGGCCACAGTCCGGCTGTTCTCCACTGAAATGTGTCATCATCGAGGTACTTTTTACATTAATATTTGCGTCAACCCATCGGCTCATGTCATGTGACCGTAAGAGTTCTTTGACCGCACCTTGAAATGCTGTGATCCTGCTATTACAGTCTAGTCACGTGAACTGAAACATCCCATAATGTTCCTGTGCATTTACTGTTGACAGACATGGAACCCTAGGTGGTGCTGATGAGATTGGAACACACACACACACGATGGACGAGGTATCAAGTAAATAATTTGTTTTTCCTATGCTCTGAAATGGAAGAATTTATATTGAACCCCTGTGGTTCCACGGTTTAATAAAGAGTAACAGTCGCTCAGAGTGTGTGGTCAACAGTTTTACACACGTCTGTTTTAGAGTGGCAGCCTATGGTCATGATTTTCTTGGGCCTATGGGGGGGTTATAAATGTTTCACTCCACCATAGAGACTGGTCAGTGTATGTGGACCTGCCAACTGAGATGTGTTAGTGTTGGCAGAGCTACTTCCTGATCCATGCTACTGGCAAACACGGATGGCTGTAAAACATCAGCAGCCAAAGTCAAGGAGAAATCATTATTCCCATAAACCTGGTGCCTGTGCTGCGGACTGAGGCCTCCCATCTGTCTCATACCTATGTCCTCCACTTGCTCCAGGTAGTCGTTGTACTCTCTGAGGCTGGGGAAGTCAAACTCCCTCTTGTTGTATCTGCAGAAGGGAGAAGAAAGAGAGAGAGAGAGAGATAGAGAGAGAGGAATCATCACACAAATAATGAAACCTGATGAAAGCAGATATGCACTGACATTAATAGCTTCCATTAAATCAACCATTTTATAATACCATGTCTGCATACTGCCTAATAGACGCACATTAGATGTCAATTAAGGGGCTATTAAAGAACAGATGAGAGGCCGAGGGAGGAGAGAGAGAGAGAGAGAGAGAGAGAGAGATAGAGAGGGGGGGGGGGGGGGGGGGGGGGGGGAAAAAAACCGCGGGGAGAGGAGCTTTCCAGCTTGAGCCCCCCCATGGGGAGACTCATTGTCTACAAAACAAACAGTGTAATGAGAAAGACAAAGGTGGCTTAAGAAGGGGGCGGGGGAATGAAATGACACATAAACACACAGTGAGAGAGAGAGAGAGAGAGAGAGAGAGAGAGAGAGGAGGGAGGCGTGCCCCCTTCTCGCCCGACCAGTCACACCCTCACTCACATCTTCAGCACCTTCTTGCGGATCTCCACCTCCTTATCTACCGACGGGTCTTCGAAGAGCTGCACACGGAAGTTGCTCTTCCTGAGGGGAGTGTCGCACTGTACGCAATTCCCCGAACCACGAACGAAGAGCATCTCCACACAGTTCTCACATCTGTAGTGAAAAGGAAATGGAAGATGAAAAGAAAACATATGCTTTCATGTCTCCCTGTCAGCAGTGTGTTCACATGAAGGGGCTGAAGAAATACGATTATCCTCACAGTAAATCTGATTTCTGTTTCTGTACTTTTTTTTTTCCATGGCTATAAGTACCAACCAGGCAGCGTGGGTGATAACAGGGCACATGAAGATTTCCTCTCAGTGCTCAATGATGTCTGGGCTTATGACTGGAATGTCGTTTAGGCCGCTCACCACTCTCAGACAAGAGGAAATTAGTCTGACACCCATCAGCAGAGTGAGTGTCTGTGTGCCATGGAAAAACATTTGCTTTATTGTTATTTCAACCGACCTCAGCCATTCTGCCACGTTGCATAATATGATAAAATCCAGCTCAGTAAATCACAGAGTCTATCATTATAAGAATACACTGAGTCTCACGTCATTGGAAAATTTCAAAAAAAAAATACAGATGAATGTATGTAGTGTTTTTCACCGTTCTTCAAACTAAACCTTCTTGTGTTTTGTTAATACTTTTTGTTTCAATTCTATTTTTTTTTTATTGAAAAACCACCACTTAAAAAGAAGAGAAAATTCCAATCCATCTCCACTTTCTGACAGAAAATTGCCTCTGGTGACATGGTGGCGAAATAAAAAATAATAATAAAAAAAAGTGAGAAGTCGAAGCCACATTTTAAATGCCGTGGATATCTAGGCAGTTATTGATCAAAGTACGTACTATAAATCTGTGTAATGGACATGATTACTTTCCAAGACAAAATACAGCACAGTCATGATGAGTTTTGCAGGCGTCCTACAGTTCCTCATATAAATCTAATATGCATCTCAATTCGCAGAGCTGAAAAAAAAGAAAAAAAAAACACGGACAGAAACAGCCTGAAACAATTCTCAGGTTTTTGGACTATTTCACGGCAGGGTTTTTTCAGGAGACAGAAAGTTTTACCACTTACTAAGCAGCAAAAGCGACCAACTTGCAGAAAATACCTAAGGGCACAACCCTGTGCTTAGCCATCAATCACACCTTTATGCAGGTATAGGCGTTTACCCATCAGTCACTCTGCAGCGAGGAGTGGGCATTAAGAACAATGGGAACGGTGCTAAATCTCCCCTGATGGGATAGAAGGCTTGGATAAACGTTTACACAGTACGGTGTTTTAATTAAGTCCTTGTGGAGCTTTATTTCCACAGGCATTCACCGTCCTCCTGGTGACAAAAAAAACAAAAAGCAAAACCAAAAACATCTGGTTTCTAAATGCCATGACTTTTTACTCCTTTTTCTGACCAGTGACAGATTTTTTAATCGTTAAAGGTTTCAGAGGTCGAGGTCAGTATTGTTATACTTTTTTATAACAATACTTCATAAATGAGACGTTGTGTCTTTTCCAAATGTCAAAAACTGGCCTGAAAACTTTCCTGAGACGGCGCCTATTATAATATTCAGAAGAGAGTCATGATGCAGGACATTTCCCTTCATCAGCAGGATTTAAAACAAAAGCAAACAACAAGAAAATCAGTTAAAAGGGAAACTGCAGAGCCGTGGAATTTTGGTTGTTTACGAACAGCGGCTCAGATATGGGTCAAACAAGTGGAACCTGCCAAGAGCGACGGCAGCCACACACACGTATACACACTCCATATAAAGCAGATGAAGCGTTGCGAGGGGCTATTTTACAAGCACGCCAGTTTAGCTTGGCTTAGATCGAGTGGCGATATGAAAACGAAAGCCGGACAGAAACATCTGCGTCGCAGAGTTGGTGGAGCGCTCTGCTCTGAGTGCACTCTGGCAGCGGCAGATGTTCACTGTGGCCCCGGGCTACAGGAGATGTATAGGCCTGACCATATGGAGGTAGAGGGAAGACGGAGGGATTCAAGCTTGTTTCCACAGGCCCACAAAGAGCCCATTCATCAAGACGGGACGATGAGCGGGGCGTAGGTTGCCCCCTTGCCCCATAAATGGACCACACAACAGAACCCTCCGTAGGGGAAATCCTGAGTAACTTTGGAGCAAAGAGGTGACCATGTAAAGAGGAGGGAGGAGAACATTAGAGTCAATTTGGCATTTGCTGTTTGCCTTTCACTACAAGCGACAGCTTTCATGTCGTCCGACTGTAGCAATAAGCCATTTAAGAAAGGACATCGCACATGCCCTACGAAGACGGGCAACTACTGCGAGTCAGACAGACAAGACATTGAAGTGAACATTCAGTCTTGCCATCTCTGTGTCCTCGGGCTGTTATTGCTGACTGAGTGTTCCCGACTCCTCCCTCTCTCACCTGTCCCTCTCACAGCTCCAGGCTCCTATCTCTTCTATCTGCAGCTGTCAGCAGGTCATGGGGGGGTGGAGGGGGGGCAGGCAGGGTCCTGGCTCAGCAAGGAGGCCACCACCAGCCCATCACTGCTCCAGGACGCTGCTGATCTTTTCCTTCTTTGGACACTAGCTTTACTAGTGTATGTTGTAGAACTTCAGGTTATTTTATCTTATCGTCCAACATTTTTACTCGCAGATCATAATCGACTCGGTGTTATTTGCCTCCGTGCTCTGTTCTGCCCTTTGACCTCCAGTACCTGCAGAACAAAATGGTCAT
>NC_024307.1:6920088-6927436 GCF_000523025.1 Cynoglossus semilaevis | reverse complement strand
AACCTATTTAAAAAATGAAGCACATAGTCATAGGGGTTTATTTTAATATAGCTGAAAGCAAAGACAGTAGGTGTTAATAACCAAGATGTGAATAAGTCAGTTAAGAATATCTATTTATATTAAATAGTAACCATGAGTACTGGTCCTATATGCACATATTTTAGAATTAAGAAATTGTTAAAGAAGAATTTACACCACTTTCATATTTATGTGTAGTTTCATATTTAACCAGTCAGTGCTAAACCAAGTGACTGAAGGTTGAAGTCAGTCAGACTCCAAGGAAATATATTTACTGTGGATAATTACAATGAACAAATCCTAAAAGAAATATAATTTACCGTTCAACTACAGGGTGTCCATGGGAAGAACTTGACATTTTACTTTATGATGCCACGTGGTGCGTAATAGTTTTCACTGTTTGCACAATCCACGATGATTCATATACATAACAAACAGGGTTTCAGTGCATCTCCCACTGGTCAACGAGGCTTTACAAAGAGGTTTGTCTTTACACTGTTGACCTGACAAACACTTGATCCTAAAGTTAATATTAAGGCAATTACTGAGGTTGTCAAATGGTATCCACTGTACTTTTATTTACTGTTCAATAAGGTGACAAAACTGGAATCATTTCCTGGATTCTACTCTCCTGTTTTCTCCTCTAATATATGTTTATTATAAGTTTTTTCTTGATTCCACATCTGAGGAAGACTGAAACGAAATCCTGCATCCTGAGTTTTTTCCGACAATTAAACAGCCTTCAAAAATTCCTCAATATATCGTTGAGCCTATAGTATTGGAGTATATCACAATATATCGTACTGTTGCTCCTGTATCGTGATGCGTATCGTATCGCCAGATTCTTGCCAATACACAGCCCTACCATTAGCACATTAGCAAAGCAAGTAGTTGATCTTTGCTTTAGAGGACTCACCCAGGGACACACTTGCATGTAGACCAGCGTAGACTGGCACAAAAGCCTCCCCATTACATATGGGAGACGACCTACTCTGTCCTGACATTGTTTGTGGCTCCTTGCGTGCTCAGCGTCCAACGCCAAAGGCACACGTATCTGGTGTCATTGTGCAGGGTAATAAATAACAACACTCACAGTGACAGTGATACAAAATGTGCTGTGGGATTTAAATTTAGACGTGTGTTAGAGGTGGAGGGGCACAATACTGCAGTGCATCGACAAGTCAGAAAGCCTGGTCAACACTTTTTAAATGAAGTTACCAACAGTGGCGCTGCAGCCAAAGGTTAGGACACTGAATATTCCGCTAATTGGTTTGTTTGTGTAAATATTTCAAATTTAACTCTGGTTCAAACAAGCTAGAAAGTACAATATTTATTTCAATATACAGTAAACTGAAATTGTTTTGTGTGTTCACCACAAGTGAAGGCTAGTAATGCTTCTCTGTTTCTCCTTTGTTTAAAGACTTGTTAGCTTCAAACATGGCATTAGTCAACGTGCAACAGAAAAAACTTGTTTTTCGATAAAACACAATTCTCCACATCCAGGCTCATCAGTAAGCCTTAGTGCAAACAAGCCAAGTTACATCAGTGATGAAAATACTAATACAGTCTGAGAGTTAAAGCAGTTTCCAATTTGTTGTGCATAAATTCAGCGTCCTATCAGCTTCAAGGTGACCTGAGCCAGGACATCACCCCAAAGTGCTTCATTGCAGAATCATTTTAATTTTCTGTGTGTTGCCCTGCATCCAGACGCAGTCAGTGAGTTATGAGCTCTCTGACCTGATGACAAAGCACGACTGCTTCCTGATGGTTCGGTCAATAAATAGACAGGGTCGAAAAATACGCGCTCATCAGGCTATCACCGTCGCTGCATGGTTCTCACAGAGACCGGGTCCCCTTCATTTACAGAGTGATTTAAAAAAAAAAAAACAGGTGTCAAGGTTACGTGTTGGAAAATGCTCAGCAAACAGGTTCCAACCAGGTGACACCACCCCACCAAACTGACACATCAGGAAAGTTCACTGAAGCGTTACAATTCGTTTGAATTCATTATCAGAGATCTAATTCGTAAGAATAAAAATACTTTTTTTCATTTGTTTACTTTAAACATGAGAAACTAAATATATGGTTGAGTAGAAAAGCTTTCATCCACAATAGCAAATGTCTCCAATAAGTTACAGGTGATTAAGAAACAGCCTGGAGAGTTCAAGGTTTAGGTTTGAAGACAAAGAAAAACAAAATGCTTTTCATATCAGTTGTAGTAGCAGCAGGATATAAGCAGTGTTTCATATTTAACTTGGTAGACGTTAGATTATTAGTGATAAAAACATTTTTCTATAATAAAATGGCACTGCAGTATTGGACAGTTTTTAATTGTACACATCTCTCATCTTTTCATGTTATATGCAAAAATATGCAGATGGCTGCCCCTGTGGCTGATGTCTCATATTTGAGACTAGTGTTTCATGCATACAATCTAAAAGAAGTAAAAAAAGGGAACTGAATGTTAAATTAAATTATATTATAAAGAAAGACTTATCTTAATACATTTGTTGTATGTCTTGTAATTTTTTAAAAAAAGTTAGTTTCATAAGACATAGTAATGGGGACAACAAAGATGGAGACGCATCAAATGTAATTAATTAGCAGCAACATTATTGACATCCTAATGTTAGAGGTAATAAATAACAGCCTGTCAAAACATGTTTTTCTTTCTTAGAAAAAGAAAATAAATAAATAAAACAGACGACATTTTATTGTGTTATAATTTGTTGGGGTTTTTTGTGAATTTTAGTGAAACTTATATACCTTTAAAATGATTCAAAACAACCGACGGATGAACAGCTGATTTACCATTAACCAGGACTTTCAGCTCCAGGTTCACACACACTGATCAATGGGCTGTTTGTGTGTAGTTAACGAAGTGACAGATAAACACCCAAACGTCATCAGCTCAGCTGTCAGAGCTGTGTCATCTTTCTGGAGGCTTCTACACAGTATCACACTTGTTCCAGCTACACCAGAGGGTCATGTTCAAGATAGCAAGTCGTTAGCTTTTAGCCTACAAACAATGTTCACGCACTGTTTAAACCGCTGGGAAACAGCGACGAGCTTGAAAAAACATTCACAATACATAGTGCACTTTAGAAGTATTTTGGTAAATGTGAGGTTTTTTTCTCCACATTATGTTGCTACCTGAAGCCCACAGTAGTGCTGTAGCAGCATTAGCTTCAGTGTATGTCAGGGGTAAATACTCACAGCGTGTGGCCGCACACGTTCACCATCAGCTTCAGTGACGGGTTCCTGTATTTCGTTGTTTTACATCTCGGACAGCCCTGGTCGTCCATCTCTTACTGATAAAAATACAAGCAACGGGGACAAGTTAAACTTATAACACTTAACTGCTTTACTCTCACAGGCTCAGGCTGCGTTACATGCAAAGTTGTCCGACCGGAAACTACGAACATGAGAAGTGTTCCCCTCAACAGCGGTGGACGAGCCGTGAACGAAGCAGAACTTTAAAGACGTCACAGTTTGGTCTTTCATGCTCGTTTTACACGAAATTAATTCTTAACGTGGTGAATTAAATGAGACATTCTTTCAGTGTTCCTGTTCCTTTTATACCTTGATATTTACTTATGTTGACCTGAAGCAGTATTAAAAGAAAAACATATATATATCTATAACAGATGTTGATCCTCAGGCAGTCCGGAATTCATTCATGTTGTTTCTTGTTGAATGTGACTTGGTCTGGGGGAAACGTTTAACTTTAAATGATGCATGGCTAGACTGTACACTGTGATAAATGAATTTACATTCACAATAAATAATGAAAACAGAACAAGTCCTTTACAAAACTGAAGAGATCTTTCCTACAGCTCAACTCTTTTCCAGTCGATCACAGGGCCACATATGGAGACAAACAATGGTTCACACTAACATTCACACCTATGATCAACTGAGGTTAATTTCTCTGGCTGCTGTAGTCGGGGTATCGACCCAGCGATCAAACCAGTGACCAAATCATCAAAACTGATGAACTTCTTGTTGTAAATCAATGGCACTGGTTATAAAATGTGTAAAAACATCTTATGTCCTGTTATGTCATGTTGCTGGACTGTGAGGGAAAATGAATATTTGACCAAATCTACACAGCAGGACTATCAATTACCACTGGGAATCAAACCAGTGATCTTCCTGTTGTAAGGCAAGAACACTCACCCGTCTTCTACCGTGTGGCCCCTGAGGCTGATGGAGGCATTGAACCAGAACAGTATGGTAAACAGACTGGAGGAGGCCACTTCCTTGTGCTTTTATGCAAATCATCCTGACTCACCAACAACCCAGGACTTGAAGGACCAGCTTAGGATCTGAGTCTAAACAGTGTAGATTTCAGGATAGGCTAAAAAAAAAATGAAGGCAAAGCTATTTACCAATATACATGCATTCATAATGGGAGCAAAGGTATAGTATTTGACATATTTAATAAGCCTAAAAAAAAAAATTGCATGCAGATTTACTTTATCCACTATGTGGCGCTAAAACGAGACTTTTTTTTCAATAATGAGGATGATTCTGCGGAATGATTTCAATAGTTAAACAATGTTATGAATAATAAAAAGGAACTCCAACAAAGGTAGTTTCTGTTGAAGTCCAGTCATTAGGAAGCCTCCACAGCCTCCTCAGCCCAGGGGAGCAGACGTACGAGTATTAGCCGACTAAAAGCCCAGGCCTGTGTCTTATAGGCCTATTGATTTATTGACAGTGTGTGTGACTGTCAGTAACAGTAAAGTCAGGCTCCGTGGTTTTAAGACAAACTAGGAAACTAATCTTCAGTTAGAGTACAGATACAAGTTGGTTTTTTATAAAAAAAAAAAAAAAAACCTAGCAGACAGATATCTCACTTCAACACAATGTTTTTATATGAATCTAAAACAGATGGTTGGTTTGGTGGGAAATGGTGAAAATAATATACAGAGCTAATTCTAGGACTCCATGGGAGACAAATATGAAACATGCTGAAACATGAGATGAACTGACAACGTGTCTTCATAAAGAAATACTTTCCCTCCATCTATTACACAGTTACGGATCGAATATGAGATTATGTTATATATTGGCTTTTAATATATATGTACATGTGGTTTACGTTACGTATTTGAGGGGAGTCATATTGAACTAATTTGTTGAAGGGGTCAAAAAATAAAGTTCTAGAAAAATAGGCCAAGATGTGAGACAAATAAAAACGTCAAAAATGTTGTTTTTAGAAATTACTTCTTACTAGATCATACATTATAGAAAACATGAAAATGTAGAGTACAGTAAAAAATATAAGAAGATATACCATAGTACAAAAATGTAAGAAATATCATCAATATCATATTTTAAATTCTTATTAAAATAATTGATCAATCATGAAGGAATAATCACTGTAAATAATCACAGTAAACATTGGTTTGAACAAGAAGTACTTTCACTGAAGGACCGTAGTATTTTACAGATACTCTCAGCTGTTAATATTCTACTCTATGTAACCAATATTGTTTTACTCCCAGGTTTTATGGGGGATTATTCGAAAGTCAAAAACATTATACATCAGGATACACAAACGTCAGTTTTTCCTATATGATTCCACCGCTGAACCTCCATGGAAATAGAGGGTAAAGGGAGTGGGGGGCTGGAGGGGGGGGGTACTTAGGTATTTATCTGCTTCAAAATCGTGGCAGCTTCTCATACAGACAGCAGGGATATCCCGTTCTCACGATCCCACACACATACACACACACACACACACACTCACCTTGCACAGGTGAGTTACGGGAATATACTGGAAGTGCATGAGTGACAGCTGGAGAGCAAACATTCGAGTCTGAATCGGCTTGCTCCTCCCTTGTGGCTCCATCGGCGGCCAATAGCGTGGCTCTCCCGCAGATAGACCCCAGTGCGTCTCCTTCCAGCCCCAGTCCCCGCAGAGTAAAAGTCACGTTGGAAGGAAAAGGGGAGAGAGGTGTCTACTTACAGCTGCTGTCAGATATCCGATCGCATTCGCATGGCGAGGAGGTAACCTGATCAAGCTGGGAGGAGTGACTTTACCACAGGGAAGGCTTGAACAAAAAAATGTCTTCTTCTTCTGCCGGAGAAGTCACAGCAGCAAATGACATCAAGAGGGAAAATGTGAAGGAGCTGAATGAGAGGGAGAGCATCAAGTTTGTGGCCCTGGACGCGGCGGAGTTGTCCATGGAGCGCGCGACTCCCAGCGCAGACGCGGTGCGCACGGAGCTGCTGGTGAGCGCCGCGTCCTCTTTGGCTTTCTCCCCGGAGCAAGTGGCGTGCGTGTGCGAGGCTCTGCAGCAGGGAGGCAATGTGGACCGGCTGGCCAGGTTCCTGTGGTCCCTGCCACAGAGCGACCTGCTCCGCGGCAACGAAAGCATCCTGAAAGCGCAAGCCCTCGTCGCTTTCCACCAGGCGCGGTACCAGGAGCTGTACAGCATTCTGGAGAACCACAGCTTCAGTCCGTCCAACCACACCGTCCTGCAGGATCTGTGGTACAAGGCCCGGTACACCGAGGCGGAGAAGGCGCGGGGGAGACCCCTGGGCGCCGTGGACAAGTACCGGATCCGGAGAAAGTACCCGCTCCCCAGGACTATCTGGGACGGAGAGGAGACCGTGTATTGTTTTAAGGAGAGGTCCCGGAACGCGCTGAAGGATCTGTATAATCAGAATAGGTATCCGTCTCCGGCCGAGAAGAGAAACCTGGCCAAGATCACTGGACTCTCCTTGACCCAGGTCAGCAACTGGTTCAAGAACAGACGGCAGAGGGACAGAAACCCGTCCGAGGCGCAATCGAAAAGGTGAGAAAACTACGAAGGGAATTACAATCTCAATGTCAATCCGAAATTTTAACACCTTCCACTGGAACTGTGCGTAAGAGGAGCGTTAAAACACACACACACCGCGGCCTAATTTTAACTCAGAATTCGACAGACTTTTCTCCCGGTTACACCAGTTACTGTCCATCTACGGTGACCTGTGGAGGTGTAAAGAACTCTCTCACCGTCCTCGATTATTGTTCATTATCGAACGTTGATAAACAATAATCGACAAAAGTCCCGAAAATGTTGTGGAGCACGTTTTTAATGTTTTGAAATATGAAGCTGTTGCCTTTCAGATCCGGTTTCAAGTGTGTTGGTGCTATGGGGCATGGAAACCATAAGCAACGAAATAACACACACACACACACACACACACACACACATTGAGTAAGAAAGTCCACAGAAGGTTAGTTTAGTTTCCTCCTCACACACATGGAGCAGCTCCTCATGTCCCTCAGAGCAACAAAAGTCTTTTTTCATAACCCCCCCTCCTCCCGCCA
>NC_024307.1:6911780-6918421 GCF_000523025.1 Cynoglossus semilaevis | reverse complement strand
GCTCTAACAGTTTGTCCCAGCAGAACTGACTGCACCAAATGGTTTGCACGGTGGTGGTGGTTGTTGTTGTTGTTGTTGTTGGTGGTTGATTGTTGTTGTGAATGGAGCTCTCTCTGCATGAGGTGTGACAGAGCTCCACATTCACAAACACCGCCTGCTCCTGTAAAAACACAGCAGCAGCAGGAGCAATAAAAGGGACTGTGGCAGAAGTGGAGGAGGAGAGGAGATAAATGTTTAAAAAAAGTTTAAAAGTTACATTTAGTTATCCTAACACATTATTTGTCTTTGTGTATTTTTTTTTTTTACACGCAGTGAATCCGATGGAAACCACAGCACGGAGGATGAGTCCAGTAAAGGTCAGGAGGAGCTGTCCCCACGGCCCCTCTCCAACTCCTCCGACGGAGTGATGCCCCATGGGATTCAGACGGGGCCTATGGACACTGGGGTGGTGATCCAGCAGATCGGTGACATCAAAATGCCACCTGGATCCAGCAGCGGTGGCCTCTACAACGGAAGTCTGGTCGCGAGCAACACGTCTTCCGCCGTGTTTCACAACGGCGGCTCGTCGTACCTCCACACGCCTGGGAACATCCTGTTCAATGGGCTCAATTTGGGCATCCAACCTTTGGCCTTTAACCCTCTGAGGCCATCAGCAGGGGTGATGCTGGGGGGCACAGGGATGGACATGCAGATGCAGACAGGGCAGGAGAAAGGACTGGGCAGTTCTGCCGAGGACTCGAGTCTTCATTACGCTTCCTACTCCGGCTGTGTGAACGGATCAGAGGTGAAGCTGGAGGGGAACCACTCCATGGCGACCCAGAACGGCTCCTCTGTGCTGACGTTCAGCTCACCATCTGGTGCCCTGCAACTTGGCGGCTACAATTTGGTCCACATCCCAAGTGGAGTGACCGACAGCGATGGCAGTTCATTACTCAACAGTGACGTAGGGCTCCCTACATTGCAGCTCTCATCTGGTTCATCTGCCTCAACAATCCAATCACAAGGTGGGTTCAGAAAAATACGTCTGACTGCCTATAGGCACAGACTGTGTTGTTGTAGCGTTAGCATTTAGCTCACACAGCTCATGCAGATGGTAGGAGACAAGGAGGTTCATTGTCAGACTGTATATCAATAAATAAACAAATTAGACTAGAATATATATATACATATACATACATACATATATGTGTATAAATATATACCTATACATATACAGTATGTACATATATAGCTATATATATAAATATATGTGTATATATATACCTATACATATACATAGATGTATGTATTTATATACTTATACATATATATCCATATATGTATATATATATATAGGTTTAGCTAGGTTTGAGTCAGTAGTCAGTCACTTGTAGGTTGCAATAATTAAAATCTGCTTGCCTGTTAAATATAGTACAGAGCAGTGCTTTTTTTGTGGAGCTGTACACCTCCAAAAGATCTCTCAAAGTCCACATTGCATTTTTGTTCAAAATGATTTGGTGATTTCTTACTTGTGTTTTGTCCGTCTCCTCCAAGCCTTGGTTGAACTAAGTGGCCACCTGTCCAATCTCCCTTCTTCTGTTTTAGGTTTTAATGGCATCTCTGCATCCTTTTAGTTGCACCGACTCTGTTTTCTACTGGTAAATATTTCCTCCCAGAAACAAACCAATCGATTGCCACAGAAAGTACAAGTAACGAGAAATATCACGGTGATATTTACACAGTCTTTATGCGTCCTGTGACAGTCTGAAAATGAGAAAAGTGAAGTGAATGAAAACTGTGACCAACTTCCTCATCCTGTTTCCTGGAGCAACAAAAACATCAGACATTTAGTCAGTTCAGTTGACCCAGTCCATAATGACTAATCATACTTTAATTCTTAATAAGGACTGGAAGGTATGGTCTAATAATAACAGTGATGCACATGCATTAGTGGAAATCAAATACGTAGGTAATCTGTCATAAAAATGTGGGTCAGTCTGATCCTTGAGAGTCCAGGAACTCCAGGAGTCTCAAATATACATTTCCTTTCATCCCTTAGGGTTTGATAGAATATTAAAAAAAAAAAAAAGATTTGAGCGTAGTTTTTAAATTCATCACTGCCTGATTTGTCTACAGATTTCTGCTCCATCCATCTTTTTTATCGAGGCTGCTTTATTCTTGGCTTGTCTTGGCTCGGGCTGCAGCCCAAAGGCCTGTTACTACACATAACACAGACCAGAAGAACAGGGAAGGGCCCCACACATGCACACAGCACATACACATGGATGTGAGAGGTGGTCTTCTGAAAGCCCCCGAGATGAATAAAAACAAATTCTGAAGTCACCATCACTCATCATCATTGCACTCTGGATGTGCAGAGCAGGGAGGTGGGAAAATAGGTTTCAGACAATCAGAGGCCATGAAACGCTTGAACAGGGACTAAGCCATTACAGCACTTAGGTTGACAGAAAGCAGAGGATGTACAGCAGGATGAAAAAGTAAGGACAAACAGCAAACTGCAGCCATGTGCATGTGTTCTCTGGGCCTCCACGGGGTCAAGCTCACGGAGGACAAAGTGTGTGAGACACACAACAGGCCCCGCTCCAACAAAAACACACCATACTATAAAGACTGAGATTCAGAAAATCTGCTTTTTTTATTTTTTATTCTAATTTCTGCTCGTGTCTCCGTGTCTACATCTAGGTAACATAGCTCTGGACAATGTCGCGGTCAGCTCCTCCAGCAACGACTCCTTCCAGCAGCAGGATAAGTTGACCATGACGTCCCTGCACCACAGCACCGTCCTCTACAGCATGAGCAACACCAACCCGGCCTCCATCAAGAAGGAGCCTCTGGAGGGAGGCGTCTACTCCTCCTACCACCACCACGGCCTTCACATGGACCCAAACGGTCAGATCAGCTACGCAAACCCTAACTCGGAAGACGCGGCCTCCGGCCGAGTACCCACCTCGGCTGCGGAGGTCCCCGCCGTTTCATCATCCAGCCCAGAGCCGGAGGTCTACACCACCTTGACCATTAGCACACCCCTGATAGCCCAAACAGACACCAGAAGCCACCACCTCCAGCCCACCGAGTACATCGGAGGACCTCCGTCTTCACATTTGATGGGTTCGGGCATGAACAGCAACTACATGAACCTTTCGGAGAACAACAAGGTGGACGTCTCGGTCTCAGGGGGCATGAACGAGATGGTGCGGGCGATGTGTGGCGAGATGGAGGCGGTAGAGGGGAAGGAACTAGCCAAACTACAGACAGTACAGATGGACGAGGACATGGCAGACCTTTAACCTTCACTCGGTTCCAGAAGCACTCGTGTCCTCTGAGGCAGTAGACGTACGGTGAATCTTTTTACCTTCGTGTGAGCGTGTGTTGTTGTTGTTTTTTTCTATTAATTTCCTCTTAAATGTTAAATTATTTGTGTTTTTTTTTGTGACTGTTAAAATGCACTCTAGTCTGAGCTGAGAGGAGCCCTGCAGGGGGCATGATCAGTTTATGATAGAAATAATAAAAAAAAAACCTGTGTGAAAGGCCTTGTTAGCAAGAAGAACGAACACGAGGACTGCTTTTCTCCGAACACAAGAAGTCACTCTGAGTGACTGAGCCATGTTCAAATGTTCATTTTTATAGGCAGCACCTGCTACTTCCTGTTGAGTGGATATGATCTGTGGAAGCAGGTGCTGGTATGCTGCGGGTCATGTGACCAGGATGTTCCTCCAAACTAAATGCGTCATCTGGCTCGAACCAAAAAGGTCATCCGACGGGGGGTGAGAGGAGGGTGAGGGGTGAGAGAGAGTCAGTAAAAATCATCCGTTTATCAGCGACAGCTTTACTACAGACACACACACACACAGGAATAAAGGCTTTAAAACACAGAAAGCTGCTGATTTCTGGGGTAAAAAAGTGTCCTTCAGTGAGCACCTTAAACTCAGTTCACCTCTCAAGTCAGTAAAAAAAAAAACAACACACCAAATAAACAGGTGGGAGCGAGGGTCCGGGTCGAAGATGAATGTGCCTTTCTTCAAATAAACTGCGGCATCGGTTTGTTTTGGCATTTGCACTACCATGATGACACGACCGTGTGCTCGATTCAACCGCCCTGTCGTACATGATGACGATGGCGATTCTCCGGTTTCAAGCCTCATCGAGGCATCGATATTTCACCGACG
This sequence comes from Cynoglossus semilaevis, assembly GCF_000523025.1. NCBI lineage: Eukaryota > Metazoa > Chordata > Actinopteri > Pleuronectiformes > Cynoglossidae > Cynoglossus > Cynoglossus semilaevis. The sequence goes on along the minus strand of NC_024307.1, from coordinate 6,914,255 downwards.
TGAATGAGGAAGAAAAAAAATATTCACACTGTCATTTCATGTCTCATAGAATGTATTCATATCCATCGACGCTGTCGAATGTCGTGTTTCAGATTTGATGTCTCTCCAAATGTCGGTAATCGTGACACGTATTTTTCTATGAAGTTTCGGATGCAAACATCTGTGGCGTGTCTCAAACCCAGACTGACTGTCCAGACGGGCCACGGGCCTCAGCCTTGCCTTGTACCCGCGTAGGGGGCAACCCTGCGGACCACCCCACTTTGGGAAGGAAGTGAGGTCATTAGAAGACAGACCTGTGTTTTTCTCCAGTCCAGAGAGGGAGTGTGGTCGTTTCTCCTTGCATGGCATCGTAAGGTTTGGGAAGTTAGTGCCTTTTTTGATTTAAGTTTTTGTGAACCTTACTTAAAGTGAGCTCAGATGCACGTAGGTCATAGGTCATAGGTCGGAGTGCAGGCAGCGACAACGCAGCGTCAGAGATTTAACACTGCTGCCACGGCTGGCACACTGGTCAGGTGTCAGCTGAAGGGGGGGGGGGGGGGGGGGGAGCCCATTGGCCCATATTCCACATGACCATAACAGCACATTTCAACAACGTAGCCAAGTCACGTGATGCAGTCACACGTGTCACGTGTTTTCACTGATATGGTTTTCATTTTATGACATGATCCCATTAATTTGAACGGACACTTCAGTGGAACCTGTATCCTCAGTGCTTTATTTGAACATACCAAAAATGGAGAAGAAAAAAACAACAAACAACTGATGGTCATTTTGTTTTCTTTCTCTTTTTTTGTTTGTTTGTTTTTTATCTTAGTTGGAATGATATGTTTGTAATCTGAAATTATGTGAATGTATTTTTCTAAATCTATGTACTACAATAAAAGTTTATATTTATAAAAATATAAAACAGATTTTTTTGGAAAAATGTTTGAAATAGTTGGACTGACTGGGCGTCAGCGGGTAGAACCAGAATGTCGGGGGTTTGATTTCAGGGTCAGAAATATGTGACCTGACCTGCTGACCCAGATACACATCCCTGTATAGTCATCTGTGAGAGACAGAATGTCAGCAGTGGCCTAGTTGAGTTGACTTTTCACCAATTACTAACCAAAGTAAAGTAATTCAAAAAACAATGTTAATATACTTTATGAAAATTAGCAGAAAACTATGATTTATTTATTGCATATCATTTTTCTTTGCTCATCAAAGCATGAAAGGCAGAACGATTAAATCCTCTCCTGCTAGGTGGCAGATAGAGGTGGAAGATAATCAGAGCTGTTGAAGAAGATTCTTTGTGAATGTCTTTCTTCAATTCCTGCCAGTATATCATCGTTGTCTTCAACTAAACAGGATTTTAGTCACGTGGTGATTTAAACTACAAGATTATTATATTTCATTACATATTTTTTGTGGGATTTCTGTTTGGTGGAGTTAATAACCCCCAACAGCCGGAAAAAAACAAAACAATGCCAAAATTGTAATTCCCAGATTAAGTTAAAATATATATGTAAATATATTATATGTTATAAAAATTGTAATTCCCAGATCAAGTTAAAATATATATGTAAATATTGACCATATATATGTAAATATATTATATGTTATATATAAATATATACATACACGTATATTTACATATATGGTCATATATTATATACATATATGGTGATGTACTGTATATTATATATGTATATATGTATATATGAGTATTTTGAAAAACTTTTAAAATGTCAGAATGCTGTTTTTTTATTATTATTATTTCTACAGTAATATTAACAACAGTTCTACTGTATGTTACACTTGTCCCTAGAAAAGCCGTCGTCCTCGTCCTCTACAGACACTTCCAGGTCTGTATAAAATCCTGGTGTTGTTTCAGGAAGAAGAGCCAGCATAGAACCACGTTAACCAAATTACAGATTATCTGCTGGGACGTTGCCGTGTCGAGGAGAGGAGCAGCTAGGAGTGCTTCCTTATGTTCAACAAATTCAGTTTTAAGATGACTGATGAAGCTGAAGACCTGGTGCTGAGCTGGGTTTTTTTTTCTTCTTCTTTTTCCACAATCAATACAAGCTACAGAAGAAGAAATAGTCGTATGAATACAAACAGGATGGGGGGAGGAGGAGAGTGAGCGTGGGGGGGGGTTCACAATAATCCTGCTAGCCTGGTGGTGCTCTCTGCAAACTCACAATGATGGTTTGCACATGCCGGGCAACCTGGACTTCATTAGTCCTCCTCCTCTCGTCTCAGCCCCCGTAATTCAAATAAACAGCGACGAGATTTCCAGAGGTAAATCTCTCGTTTTGGGTGGTGGTGGTGGTGATGGTGGTGGTGGTGGTGGTGGTGGTGGTGGTGGGATGTTCTGCGTATCCTTACAACTCACTCACTCCATCCAATGGGACTTTCCCCAAGTGCAGGACAAACACTCCCTGCCCCCTCCCTTTCTCCCCCTTCTCCTCCATTTTTCAACATGTGGAG
>NC_024307.1:6903398-6909000 GCF_000523025.1 Cynoglossus semilaevis | reverse complement strand
TGCCGCCTTTTTATTTTATTTTATTTATGTTTTTGTTTCACACACAGCCTCCCGTGTGTTTTCCTGTCGATCCGCTGCCACATTATTTTAACAGTTCCGATCAAAACAATTCCCTTTCAGGCAGGTGTGACGTCACAGAGTAAAAGCTCAGCCTCTAATTGCATATTTGTGGAGAAGGTCCTCTGAGGAAACGCTGTAATGATGTGATGGTGATGGGGNGCGCACTTGTACCACGTCTAATTTTCCAACATGACAGGAAACTCTGTTAAGCTGATAATTGCGGCTCCAATTTCATTTAACTCACTCATGTCAACAGTTGTGTTTTGTTTTGAGGGAAGGAGTAGAAGGAGTTTCTCTTTCCTCCGACGACCTCCTTCTACTTCCGCATAATAAACAAAAACAAAAACACCCGTTTATAAATATTCACTACAGATAAAATCACGATACACGATAAATATCAGACGCTGCCTCGGGTTATTTTAATTTGAGAAGAAAAAACAAAACAAAAGAAGTGCGGCTTACACTGTGTTACCATGAAGATAACATTGTACGATATAAATAGTAAATATATATATAAATAAATTCATTCATTGTAATTAATTAATGAATTAATTAAAATTCTATCAATCAATTATCAATCAATTTTGACCAAAATAGGTGTCAAAGTTAACCGAAACCATTCTACACATCTTCAAAAAAAAGTCAAAATAAATTAAATTAATTCACGATAAATAATCGATCAACATCCATCCTCACTGCAGAGCTGGGTTAAGGCCCAGCAAGAAGATTATAAATTCATGGAATTACCAACTTAGTCGCTAAGATTTGCATTAAAATCGTATTTTCACCACTTCATGAAACTGAGAAACACGTCATGCTGTAAAATGTGTTCTTTTTTTCCGCCATTTTTGCTGTTTTGCTTTTATTTAATTGGACCAGACTTTACACCCAATGAAAAACGTCACCATTTCGACACTCGGAAAAAAAACAACAACAAAAAAAAAAAAAACAATCTCACGTTATTGTCAACGTGAAGCATGTTTTAATTATTCGCCACATATTTTGACATCAGGTCATTTTTGTTTGTTTATCTTGTGTATCTTTCGCCTCTATGACGTCATGACATGGCCCGGCTTCTCTCTTTTTCACTTTTTTGTATTTGTTTCTCCACTTTCTGCCTTCCGGCCTCCGTGTCCCTCCAGCTGCATTGTCTGTCTGGAATAATATTTACCATCAATGCTAATTATGCTAATGTTGTTGTCTTTTCCACAGTGTTTCATCGTGACGTCACAAAAGGAAAATGAAACTTATAGGAAAGAAGGGGTAAAATCCCAGCTGGAGACCAAATCTGACGGGTTTCTTCTCCCCCTTGATTTAAACAGTGTCGGCTTTGTTCCAGCAGATACAGCTGAAATAGCACTTCGGATTCAGACACAGTGAAAACCATCTGCTCCACTCAGGCAGAGTTCTTTTTTTTTTTTTTTAAACTTTTCCTCCATATTTTCAAAAGGGAAAAAATAAATAAACCCTGGAGTCGGTTTTGATGATGACATTTTTATGAAGTGTCTTCTGCTGTTTCCAGTGGATCCAGTTTTCTCTCTGGGGTCGTTCTCGAACCTTTAATGTCTTTTTTAAGGTGCAGTGTCGCACCTCGCCGCTACCAGAAGCTGCTATTTACGACAGAAAGTATAGGAATAAAGTTGTAATTTTTTTTTCCTTCCCAGAATGAAATCACACTGAGTGGGAAGCCGTGTGACTAACAGGCAGGAGAGGTTTTACAGGAGAGGAGGTGCTGAGGTCTGGGAGGAGGAGGAGGAGGAGGAGGAAGAGGAGGAGGAGGAGGAGGACACAGGACTCCAGGATGAGGGGTTTTTAAAAAGAGGGGGCCAGTATTGTGAGGGTAAATCCCTGCCCACTGAGACACGGGGGTATAAGGAGTCCTAGCTTTACCTCCGTGTATTGCGTTACTCGCTGTGGTGGCTGGTGTCGGCGGTGAACACAGAGGAGCCCGGCGCTGGCCGCGCATGGCTGAGGCGCACTCAGACTCCGAGTCCACATCTTGAAATAATCTCGCCCCCTGGGCCGCTCGGGTTAAAGGAGGAGGCGCAGCGCAATGTGGTGGAGATATTAGAGAAACCCGAGAGCCTCTCATCAGACAGCTCATTTAACTGAAGCACTGAGGTTTTTTTACTCAGACATGCAGAGTCTGAGCTGCAGTGGCCACACTGTGTGTGTGTGTGTGTGTGTCCATCAAACTGACCTCCAAACCTGCAGCAACAGACACGATCTCCAGCACACAAACATGCAGAGTTCCATCTGAAAACACAACCAAAAAAACTCGAATAAATGTAATTGCATGTAAATGGATCAGAGAGAAATCTGTGGAAAAAACAACAAACAAAAACAAAAACCAGACATGATGCCTTCAGTTAGATTTATAGTTCGGACTCACGGAGTCAATTATTCACTTTTTATTACCTTAAAACACAATACCATAGAAAAAAAGGTTTATTTAAAACAACAGGTCATTAAAAACAAACGGACTAATAAACAATATAACGAGATGAGATTTTTCGGAGATTAAAATAAAAAAATATTCTCAGAAGAATTATGAGCATGAAATCAGAATTTAAGGAAGAAATGTCTTGATCTCATAAGTAAGACTTCATTTTGATAAGAAATTTAAAATTCAATTAGATTTAAATTATTATTAAATCCAGAATTCCGACGGGAAGAGTCACAGTCAATGCCGCGGATCTTCTTTAAATGATGTCCGACTTCAATTCGATTAAACTGATCTTAGACCTTTAACATGTCTAATGTTGGAGAACACGTGTGAACAATATCAAAATGTATTTATTTAATGAGAATTATTATTGATTTGGATTTTAATTCATACTTTGATCCACACGTGACCCCTTCACCTCAGCATGTCCAACGGACGTTTATAAAATAACGAGTTAGGAAATCACATATCAAATGTCAGGGAGAAATGTTAGATTTTATGACATCTCTGAGTTCAGTGAAAACCAGACGGAGTTTTTTTTCATCCGTCCGTTCAGGATTTGATATTTAACACAGACGGAAATGGTTCCAACAGCTGATCTGGTTCTGAAACCACCCCGGAGGTCAGAGGTGAAAGATTTAGATCAAAATGATAAATATATACAGTCTCATAGAAAAGGTCTGAGAAAAACAAAATATATTTTTTAGTTTGTTTTATTTATAATAAAAACATATAACATTTACTACAATTAATAGTACTATTTATTGTGACCTGTTATAAAGGGAAAGTAGACAGTGAAGTACACAGTGAAGTACACAGTGAAGTACACAGTGAAGTACACAGTGAAGTACACAGTGAAGTACACAGTCAGGTACTGGGTCTGGACTACAGGAAGTCCAGCATCAACTTGGATGACAAAGACACAGAAACAGAGTGTAACCAGGTGTAGGACTAGTTGTACTGACCTTTACCTTCAGAGGTTTTTCTGGACTGACGTCATTTTTTTCAGAGCCAATAATATCAATAATCATTGAAACTGTGAAACGTCCGTTCAGTTTCTAACACATCTGTGAGCCCTTGACCACACTAAGGCCTCAACCCACCATTTGAGAAACGCAGATTTAAAAGCCTGACCATAAATAATAATAATAATAATAATAAACTATTTTGTGTTTATACCTTAATTTAAAACATTTATTTTCTCTTTAATTTTTTTTTAGATTACACTTTTTAAAGCAGGTTTGACGCACACACAAAAACTCTTTTTTTTTATGAAGTAAAGCAGTAAAGGATCCCAATGAAAAGGTCAAAAGGTCCATGTGTCAGGCTCAAACATTATTTTGATGTGTGTGTGTGTGTGTGTGTGTGTGTGTGTGTCGTCTCCGTTGACAGCCTGAAACCGACTTTTAGTTTCAGACTTTTTCTGTGCAGAGAAAAAGCAGAAACGTGATCCATACGGTTGAAACCAACAACTGGTCCACGAAGGACCAGTGTCGCAGAGAACTCATTTACTAATGGATTGGTTTAAGGTTTCAGTCCACAGAAAAGCCTGGAGCCACTGCGGTGCCTTCACGGTCTAATCCCTGAAATATACATGTACGAGAGCGGAGAGAAAAAAAGAAAAAAGAAGCACGAAACACACGGGACGTAGTCGTTAATAAGATGGATTACAGATTAAATAACGTCGTAGACTATTTCAAATGTTGTTTGAGGTCAATAGTGACATCGGTTCGTCAAAATCACCGGTGTTTCTTTCTGCTGCTCTGCGGCATAAACCGTCGCTCAGTTCCAGGTTCCTGCTGTAATGCTGTAATGGCGGTGCAGTCGAGGCCCCGCAGGCAGGGACCCAACTGTCATGCGCGTGTACTTATTAAATTATTATCACCTCATAAAGTACACGCTTTCCGTAATTAAGTGGGTTGGAAATGTAAAGGGAGGGAAATGTCTGAGTGTAATTAAGGTGGCGGTGGGCGGGGAACACAATCAGCTGTAAGTGGTAAAATGTGTGTGACAGTAAACACCTCAGCAGCAGCGGAGGGACGGCTGCAAATGTTGGCTCTGATGTTGATGGTGTGGGTTTTTTTTTTTTTAACTTAAAGTGAGTTACAGTGTTGGTTTTTGGTGATGTTTCCGGATGTGACGCCAGATAAAGTGACGTCTCCCCTCAGTTTGGACCTGTGTGTTTTCTGTGTGTTTTCGTGGCTTCACGCCTCACTGACTGTGATCACTGATAAGCTTTATGTGCGGTTTGGGCCCCTGCGTTAGGGAGCCGTGTGTGTGTTAGTGTATATTCAGAACATGTTAAGTTAAGAACACCCTCTTCTCCCCCTCTTTTTTTTTTAAAGGCTGTGTAATAATTGATTAGTGTTTAGGTGCTGCACTGCTCCCTGTGCTGGAGCAGGAGGGGGGGCAGAGAGTGGGGGCGGGAGGTGCACAGAGGCGCTCCTATTTCAGCTCCTGACGCACTGCCTCTGGGGAGGAAACGGAGCCGCAAACTCAGTCCTGCTCTGCTGTACAGGGCGCAGGGCGGACCAGGAGCCAATCACCGAAACGCACGGGCTCCCTTTAAGCCTGACATATCTCCAAGCAGGAACAAATTGTCCCAACAATCAACATCCCAATCTGCTGTGCGCATCAGGGGCTGGAGTGAAGCGAGGACGGGCCTGCGCGCGGAAGGATTGCGCTGGATTGTAAACACAGCAACAGATAAATAATAAAAGAAAACAACAAAAAGAAGAAGAAGAGCTTTCCCTGTGGATACGGACGGTTCTGGGCGGAGGACACCATGTCTATACTGCCGTCCTTCGGTTTTACGCAGGAGCAAGTGGCGTGCGTTTGCGAGGTACTGCAGCAGGGAGGCAACCTGGAGCGGCTCGGCCGCTTCCTGTGGTCGCTGCCCGCCTGCGACCACCTCCACAAGAACGAGAGCGTCCTCAAGGCTAAGGCGGTGGTGGCCTTCCACCGGGGGAACTTCAGGGAGCTCTACAAGATCCTGGAGAGCCACCAGTTCTCGCCGCACAACCACCCGAAGCTGCAGCAGCTGTGGCTGAAGGCGCACTACGTGGAGGCGGAGAAGCTGCGCGGGCGGCCGGCCGG
>NC_024307.1:6893344-6901320 GCF_000523025.1 Cynoglossus semilaevis | reverse complement strand
TGTGGGTCGCCGCCAGCCGCGTCCCCCCTCCACAAGAACGAGAGCGTCCTCAAGGCTAAGGCGGTGGTGGCCTTCCACCGGGGGAACTTCAGGGAGCTCTACAAGATCCTGGAGAGCCACCAGTTCTCGCCGCACAACCACCCGAAGCTGCAGCAGCTGTGGCTGAAGGCGCACTACGTGGAGGCGGAGAAGCTGCGCGGTCGGCCGCTCGGAGCCGTGGGCAAGTACCGGGTGCGCAGGAAATTCCCGCTGCCCCGAACCATCTGGGACGGGGAGGAGACCAGCTACTGCTTTAAAGAGAAGTCCAGGGGGGTTCTGAGAGAGTGGTACACGCACAACCCCTACCCGTCCCCGCGGGAAAAGAGGGAGCTGGCCGAGGCCACGGGACTGACCACGACGCAGGTCAGCAACTGGTTCAAAAACAGACGGCAGAGGGACAGAGCCGCGGAGGCCAAGGAGAGGTACGTCCGTCTGTCAGTCTGTCCGTCTGCTGCTGCTGCTGATGGTGGTGTTAGTGTTGGGGGTGGTGGTGGTGGGGGGGGCGGGGCGCGCTGCCGCTGCTGATCTTACCTCACAGTCAAAGAAAAAAAAACGATGTTTACATTTTTCTTTCGATTATTTTACAATGCAGCAAATGCGGGTTGAGCTTGAACCGGAATGAGACCAAATACAGGCGGTCAGGGGGACAGAGAGGGGGGTGAGAACCACAGATGTGACCACACGTGGAGGAGAGCAGCACAATCACAATAATGTCGACCCTAGGTTTTAGTGAAGTCCTTCGTTTTTGTTTAAAACTAAAGACTCGTCTAAATCCGTAAATGACTCTGAATGTGACGTCATCAATTTAACAACAAACCGTTGGACAGACTTTACATCAGGATTATCAGTCGTCCTTTTGTGATGTACAGATCTGGAGGTTTGATGTGCAAATAATTTGGTGCAGATTTATCAGTGACATAAAACAGATTTCTGAATTTAAAAAAAGACGTAAATTACGCAACAACAAGCGTTTTGTTTGAAATCCATACAGAATTAAATGAATCCCACGTTTGGACCCAAAATAAACGAGGCCCGATTAAATGTTTACGACACTTTTTTCCCCGCAGCTCATGTCCTGTGTCCCGGCCTGTTTTCTAACATCTCTCCCCCTTTTTCTCTCTCCCTTCTTTCCCAGAGAGAACAGCGAAAACAACAACGCGGGCGGCAACAAACAGAACCAGCTGTCGCCGCTGGACGGAGGAAAGTCTCTCATGTCCAGCTCGGAGGACGAGTTTTCTCCGCCTCAGAGCCCCGACCAGAACTCTGCGCTTTTGCTCCAGGGTAACATGAGCCACCCCGGGGCCTCCGCTTACCCCATGTCCGGCCTCGGAGCCCCACAGCCGGTGCACGGCATGCACGGACACCCGCACCAACTGCAGGACTCCTTGTTGGGACCTCTAACCTCCAGTCTTGTGGATTTGGGCTCTTAAAGAGTCCGTGACACTCGGTGCTTATATACATGTTTTACCAAGCAAATCTAAGAAGGAAGATGAAAAAACGAGGGGGAAAAAAGAGACTGGAATCAGATTGATGTATGAAATCACACTATCGTAGCCTGTACCTTATCATATAGACTGACCTGTCTGTCGTTAAATTTGGATAGAGAACAGAAAGAAAAATCCCTTATATGCGCTTATAGTCTGTGTATCGGCTCAGTGCTGAGGTTTTGTTTTAGTGACCTCCTGCACTTCACACACACACACACACACACTCATATACACACACACTCATACACCTCCTGCGACTCAACTCAACACTTAAACTGGACTGGCCATTTGCTTTAATTTATGATATTTTGTTAAAGATAAAGAGTTATAGTAAAACCTCCTGCGATGGAAACTAAAGATTTTCATTAGAGTCATGGTAATTAGTTTCCAATAAAACTAAAGTAACACCTTTGTCTCTGTGTTATTTGTGCATTTGGATTTTTTAAAAAAATTATCGTATTTACCGTATTTATACCAATTATCGTATCGAACGATTTTTTTTATTGATATCGAAGCGGTGACACGTTGAAACAAACCCGACATAATGCACAGTTGGATTAAATTATTCCACGATAACAATGACAATCATTAAGGCTTTGAGTTAAATAAAATTTTTTTTTTTAAAAAGTGAGTGACAAAAGGAAATTTAATTATAGCTGAGTGAGTCAACACGAGCAGCAGCAGCAGCAGCAGCTGTCTGTCTGTCTGTCTGTCTGTCTGTCTGTCTGTCTGTCTGTCAGCGGTGTTTACACACCGAGCTGCTCCGCTGCCTTTCAATCTGATGTCGAGTCACAGACGTCAGGGCAGAGAAGCCTTTTATTTTGGTCTCGCTTTTTGTTTTGTTTTGTTTTGTTTTTGCTGCTGCTGCTGTGGATCATTGGCTCCTTTTTTGTTGCCGTGTTTTCTTTGCTCTCGCCGAGAGTTTGTTCTGTCGGTTCCGGGCCATGAAAATAAGACACCACTGCACCTCAACCAGATCTGGGTCTGGAACCAAATATGGGCAGAAATTCACAAGACACACGTTCAGTCAGAAGGGTTTTTTTTTTCTTCTTCCTTGAGGTTACTATAGCAACAACAGCAACAACAATACTGATAATATTAATAGTAATAATATTAGTAATAATAACAGTGTACTCAGTTATTAATAACACACGAGTCAAAGTAAATACATAGAATCAGAATCACGATGTTTTTATATATCTATATATTGGAATGTGAAGTTTCTGGCAAAAACTGTTAGAATTATTCAGATTGAGATTAAGATTATTATTTTTTTAATCCCTGTGGCACAGTTTAGTGGTTGTAGTATGTAATATATTAGTTTAGAGTTCTAATATAATGTGTTTTTTAAACACGTTAAATGTTTACAGTAACGTGTGGCAGTCATTTCCAAATATATATATATATATATATATATATATACCTATATATATAAATTTATTATGATAAGATGCTAAAATATATACCGTTCTACTGAAGCCGGCGCCACCTGCTGTTTACAAATGATTTAATTTATTCACGCCTTTTAATACAGTGTAAGACAAACGGTTTTAAACCGCGATTCTTTTTTTAAAAAAAAATCGAATTTTCAGTTCAGTTGTTTGCATTAGAATTGAATATATTTGTTTGTGATCTAATCTGAAAAATGTAAAGAAAAGTCCACAGACTGATCCATCTGTCCTTACATTCTGTTACAACAACATTTCTTTTATGCCTCCATGTCATTCTAATCTAATTTAAAATCTAATCTGACCTGATATGACAACATTTAAAGTACAGCATCACACGTAGACCGGTTCATCTGTTTTCAGATTTTGTTACACCATTATTTCTCTGATGTACTGAATTCTAATCTAATCTAATCTAATCTAATCTAATCTAATCTAATCTAATCTAATCTAATCTAATCTAAAATAATCTGTGATATCAAAGTTTGTTTTCACAAAAGTATTTAATTGGTCAAATCTTTAAAATGAATTACTAACAAAATTAATATAAATAATATGTATATGATTTAGAAACCTAATGTTATTTTAAAATCACCAACATACAGCTCTAGTGACACAATTTAATATAGACCCATAAAAATTGTGTATTTTAACAATTTTCAGTCAAATCACAGACAGATGACTCCACATATTTTTAACACATTTGGAGTATTATTATTAGAATAATTAAATATTATTACAAAAATATAAAGAATTCCAATGATTTCAGCCACAAATAATCCTGAACAAAATACTGTGGATATAAATGTTGTAGCCTGTACAGGTTAGGAAACAAAAACAAAAACAAAAACAATAGTTGTGATTAAAAACATGGTTTTCTATCTGTTGTAAATTTCACAACAATTGTATTTAACTTTTCTCCAGACATTTAGCCTGATTTCTTTTTTTAGGAATCATTAACGGCTCAGGAACATTTCTGTGTGTATTTGATCTACTTTGTTCCACAAAGACGACTTCTTTGGTCGAACAGAGAAGTAACCCAGGTGTAGGTTTAATTGTTAGAATAAAAACAGTTCTCCTCCAGATTTACCCCACACAAACATGTGGAGGAATCAGAGGGTAAATTCAGAGGAACAGACAGACACGCATTTGATATTACAGCCAGTGTGGGGTGTTTATGCAGGACACAGTGTGTTTGTGGTGACCTGAGAGGAGGACTCTGGTGGGGACAGTTCTCTCCCTCTCTCTCTCTCTCTCTCTCTCTACACACACACACACACACCGCAGTGAACGCTTTTTGGGCTCATGTCAGGGTAAATTGTTTTGAGCGGAGAGCACCGAGGATTTCCTGAGCATAATCTGAAACAGTTGCTGCTAGCATTACTGCCTGATTGCGAAGATTGCAGAAGCTGCAGGCCTTCAGCAGAGACCAGACTTCAGTGACAGAAGGTACATATACATGTATGTATGTATGTATGTACGTATGAATGTATGTATGTATGTATGTATGTATGTATGTATGTATGTATGTATGTATGTATGTATGTATGTATGTATGTATGTATGTATGTATGTATGTATGTATGTATGTATGTATGTATGTATGTATGTATGTATGTATGTATGTATGTATGTATGTATGTATGTATGTATGTATGTATGTATGTATGTATGTATGTATGTATGTATGTATGTATTTATATATATATGTATGTATGTTTGTTTGTATGTATATATGCATGTATGTATGCATGTATATATATATTACCTTGTATATATGTGTATACATATATAGACATGCAAATATATATACAATATATAAATACAGTATACATTCTATATATGTGAGTATATACACATATATTAATATGCAAACATATATATTCATATACAAATGTATTGTAATATAAATACGACATACAAATATATTGTGTCTATATACAAATGTAGATATAAATTCATTTATATCTACATACGTATTGTCTGCAGCCCAGAGACCTCCGTTTCTCTCTAATGCTCCCTGACTCTCTCCGTCCTACTAAAAGCACCGGGGCTGCGTTCCAAATCTATCACCTCCACACACAGCTCTCCATATGCTTGTGTTTGAGTGATGTGTCTGTCTGGCTGTCCTCAGCAGACCTTGCATCAGCGGCTCCTGCGAGCGACTTGTCTTTTTAACATAATGTGGAAAAATCAGCTGTGTGTGGTAGAGGACGGCGAAACCGTTTACAGAAACTCACACTATAGAACTGGCAAAGGAGACCGTGTAAAGACGGACATCAACAGACAATATGGAGACATGGTCTGACACTTAGTTCACACAGATTACTGTTTTTCTTTTTTCCCCAAATGTGCTTTTAGGCTCCGAAATGTGAAAATTTTGTTGGTGTTTTTTTTTAAAGAAAATTATTCAGTTGTTCACTATCATCATGGCTAAATGGTTTAACAGTGCTGCGAGAATCAACAAGAGAATATAGTTTGACCCAGATTGTATTTTTGATTTTTGGGGGGGTTTTCTGTAGCAATTTTGTCCAAAAATTCTTACATTAGACCAGTGCGGTCCTGAAATTGTTTAATTTTTAATCCTGCGCTCCTCATCTTCCAGAGCTGTGTCTAATAGTTCCAAATCAATCATTAAGTGACTGAGTTAAACCTCATCAGTCACAGAGAGGTTTAGCCTGTATCTCTGGTTTTTTATTTGCCTCTGAAAGTATCCAATAAGAGCCTTATTGGCTGGTTGATTATTACACATATACATACACATATACACACATATTAAATGTAGCCCTCTGCAGCAGTGAACACTTCCTGGAGGACAACAACGCCACAACCGTAAATCACTTCAACTTTCATCTCAAAAGTCCTCTGATGAGAAACACTGAAATATATATAACATATAAGGTTGTCCCCCGTCGCTTGTGTGTTACTGCAGGTACATCACACTGTAGGTGTGAGTACACGGCAACAAACAATGACAACGACCAAGCCCGACTGTAGTGTCGGTGGCATTTAAAATTTAGTAAACATTAAATTAAAGAAGTGGTTTTACTCACAATAATTATCGTGAAGGTATTTTATATACATATGTGCATGTAAATATACACACACATATACACACATATATGCAGTATACATATAAATATGTACATATATAAATATATTCATATATATGTACACATATAGACACACATATATTCGTATATGTACACGTATATACACATATATATGAAATACATTTTTACACATTTAACCAATATATGTTTGTCAAATGTTGTGTCATATAACATATATATGTGCTATGTATTACATAATGTTCCTTATTAAATTGAGAAAATTCAGACATATAATCAATTGGCTAAATCCTAACTATGTGAGCTATAACAATGCTACATGCTAAAGCAATGCTAAAGCACCGACGTGGTCCTGTGCAGTTACTGACTGTGAGAGCTGCAGTGAAACACAAGAGCTGACATCACATATTGTTCTATTTAAGCTGTAAAAATCAGTGAACTGAACACAAAAACCACAAATACAAAATGGTCTCTTTGGGAGGGAGGGAGGGGTGAGGAGGGGGGGGATTAAACAACAGCCCAGTGCTAGCTGTGGTGCTAGCTGTGGTGCTAGCTGTGGTGCTAACTGCTAAAGGTTTACTTTTAAAATGTCCACTAACTGTTCTTCATTAATGGTGCCTTGCTCACCTGGAGGGGCACCACAGCGTCTGAGGAGAGTGTTCTTTGGGTTAACTGCCTCGCCCTTCATTCTCTGCCATTTTCACACCTTATCTCCGGCTATTCTCGACCAGCCGATGACAAGACGCACACTATGATTAAAACACACTAACTGTGTTACAGTTTTTGGTAGAAATGCAGTTATACTTTTGCATCATTTCCTTGAGAAAAACTAGGTACAGGAATGTACGATTTACCTGGATTAATCATGATTAATTATGATTGTGACTAATCACGATTAATCATTAATCCACAGCTACCTGGTGATTGATGTTATTTAATTTTTGAACGGATTGACAGCCCTTAGAATAACGTTGCAAACAAATATTAACCAGTAACTATCCAATAGTCCAAATTCATTGTCGACGACAGGATTGTCCAGTATTTCTCGTCCACGTATTCAGCAGAGGTCAGCAGAGAGCGTAGGTTCCATAGATAATCCTGTCCGCAGCAGGTGTTGTATGTGTTTGGCACACAGTGTGTCTCTGAATATTCACAAATTAACAAACAGGTGATCACAAAGCCAGCGACGCTTCTGCTCATCCCCGCTAATCTAATGACAACATGTCCACGAGGCTACGGACACGGCCGGGATTAACCGGACCCTCAGTCACCTTCAGGATGTGCAGGGGACTAAAATCAATCCGAGTGGGAAACTTTCACAGCGGCGGTAATCATCCACCAATCCCTGTCTTCCGAACCCTGAGACACACACACACACACTCTGTGTGTTGATTAGCTTTATCTGCAGCATCAGTACGGGGCGTGTGAGGTGAGCTCCTGCCTGTAGAGCGGATGACATAAAGCCGCTGCTAATGTCAGGCTACAGTCGAGTTCAGCCACTGACAGCAGCTGCCGACGGCAAACAGAGCTGCGAGTCATCAACGGGGCATTTCATTTGTCATGGACAGAAGTGGCAGTGGCTCTAAATCAACAGCAGGAAGGGCCCTGACGTGAGCAAATAAACACAGAGAGGAGCCCGCATGTGCCGGAGCCGTCGGCCTCTGAGCTGAGCTCATGTTTTCTCTGGCAGGGGTCAAGGTGCGGACCCTTAAAAAGACTCAAACCCAAGGGCTGAGGAGCCTGGGGGCGGAGCAGCGGCGTGGTCTCAGGACGGAGCTGCGGCGCCTGCAGGTAGATTCACCTCGCACGGCAGTGAGGGAGACCATCCCAGGTATCCATAACCACAAGCTGTATGAGGGGTGTGTGAGGAGAGAGAGGGAGTGGGGGCGGGCAGGTGATGAGGGACAAAAGGATCTTTTCAGGTCTGCCTC
>NC_024307.1:6886685-6893313 GCF_000523025.1 Cynoglossus semilaevis | reverse complement strand
GATTTTCTTACCAGTGATGCATGGACCTGACAATGTTCCTGCCTGGTCCTACCCTGAGGCAGCTGTTGGCTGTGTGTGTGCGTGTGAGTGTGTGTGTGGGTGTATGTCTTGCTATACTTGTGGGGACAATAATTTTGTTTTTTTTGGGACACTTTGTCGTTGTGGGGACATTTTTCAGGTCAGCAATAAGAGATGGGATATTTTGAGGTTTAAGATTTTGTTTGGGGTTAGAATTCAATTTGTGCCAGGTGAGAGTGAGGGTAAGGTTTAAGATTAGGTGGTTAGGGTTAAAGTAAGGGGTTATGTCTGTGTGAAGTCCTCACAACTCATGAAAACCAGACTCTGCGTGTGTGTGGATGTATTTAATGTTTCCTACAGTCGGTTACAGAGCAGAGAAGGCATGGATTATTTTACCGTGCAGACAGAAACTAATTTCTGGCCATATGAGAACTCAGTTCAGGGTTGGAGCTGTAACTTTTTAAGGCATCATAACAAAAAATAAAGGAACTCGTCTGAGCCTAAAGAAAAGCCAACGGTCGACATTCACCGTGAAAAATGATCAAAACATTTCCAAACGTCGAGAACTGAGGACAATAACTTTCTAAGAAAGTTAAACAGAAGTTCGTTGGTACAGGACAGAACTGTCAGAGGAATAAAAACAATATATACAAAGAAAACAAAAATGAAACCAGATTTAATTCAACTGCCAGGGCACTGGTAGATGACTCAGTGCTCTCTGGAATTTACTAGAATTTCACTGGATCTCTGAGATGCAGATAAAAATAAACGTTTTGCCGAGAAAAACTTGCTTGGAAAAATCTGGAAATGTTGACAACAGTGATACAACATTAGAACGTAACTGTGACTTCTTTGAATGGAACTAATGATTTGGCTTTACAGACGTTCCACAGGTGAGGAGAACACAGAGAACTGCATCCTCACAGTTAAAGGCTGGGAGGATGTTTCACTGCTTAAAACACACGTTTATGAAAGGAAACAAAAAGAAATAGTCATTTATCTTCACATGAGTCAACACGATGACACAGTCAAACTAGTCAACAACTGTCTCCAAAAGGTTGTGTCCCATATAAAAACCATAGAGGACCAAAGTGAAGACAGGGAGTCCAACGGCCTGGTCTCTAACTCTACAGTTACAACCGGCTCTCAGGGTGTAAGGTTAGGACGGGGGGTCTCTCTGCAAAGTGAAGTAAAAAGTATTAGAAATATTTCTCCATATCCTTCATTTCAGTCTACACTCACAGAACGGCTCTGAAGGAGGAAGTCTTTCAGACCGGGTCACGACCTGGGACTGAAATCTGAAAGTTTCGATTCGGGTTTGGTTGAAAACAAACAAAGGGATGATAAGAAAGCTGTTAACGATAAGACAATCAAGACACGTGAATATTTTAATTATTTTAAAAATTCAATCGATTTTAAACTCAAGGCCCGTGGGCCAAATGTGGCCCGCCAAGTTATTTTTTGTGGTCATCTTCCATTTACTGGCCCTTGTGGCCCCTGGTGAAAATGAGTTTGACTCTCCTGCTATAGTAGGCAAAACACAAGGGTCAAAAAAGACAAACTACACTCTGATATTGATGAAAGAATACAAAGAAAAGTTCCATAAAAAGAGATTTTCAGCCGACAGTTGACTGTGTTTTTGGTTTGGTTTATTTCAGTTGCAGACGTTAAGTTTATAAGTTTAGCCGTTTGCTGGTTCTGGTTCAATTATTTAAAAAAGAAATAAAACAGAAACGGACTGAAGTCCTGGGAAGAGAAGCAGGAAAAAGACGAAAAAAAAACAAAAACCTGTGAAATATTTTCTATATGCAACAGTGACTTACGTCCACGTGGTTTTTTATGACCTGAGAGTTTTTAGTGTGTCTGAAGAAAAACAGTTTATTTTACTGATGCAGGAGCCGCGGAGCCAAAGACAGCTTCCCTTCACAGGAGTAGGAAGCAATTCAGGAAGCTGAGATGAGAGAGAGCTGAAAGAAATATTTATCTCCTCCTGCCAGAGGGATGAGTGATGCATGACCCCGGGTTCAGACACCGGGGGGAGGAGACTGAGCACACAATCCAGTACTATTAGGGTGTTAAATGGCATGTTCTGTGTCAAATAAAGGACAGCATCATATACATTACCTGATGAAAGGAGGGAAAATTTCCAGTACATTACAGGAGGAGGAGACGGGGGGATGTGGGGGGGAGGGGGACGACGACAAGATAAGACGTGTGTGTGAGTGTGCGTGTGTGTTCGTGAGTGTGTACAATGTCTTGGAAAAAGAACTTTTTTATAAAAGAAACGCTGCCAGAAGGCACAGGCTCGTATGACAAACTCTTCCTGAGTCCAAGCCCAGCTCTGGTTGCTGAGAATCAGATATCTATATTTTTGGAGCTCGCAGAGAAAGGTGATAGTAGCATTAGTGTCATGTTTTTGATCGGGAAAGTGACTTCAGTCTGGGGATTGTTTCTGGAGTACTTTTGGGAGGTTTTAACAGACTTTGGAAATACTACCTCGCAGCCTCTGGAAGACCTGCAGTATTAACCTGGATCTGCACCATGAACTGTATGTGTACTGTACTGTACTGTACTGTTCAATGTCAGGAGAACTCAACGCAGTAACTAAACAACATGTGGACTCACTGTACATATGTAACTATGAAGTTTATTTACAGAAGAGTCGGGACACGTTCTAAACATGCAAATAAAACTGAAGCCTGTAAGAAATCCATCGAATAGAAAAACTCATATACATATAGAAATATATGTATATATGCCCAATAGAAAAACTCATACACATATATAGAAATATATATATATACATATAGAAATATATGTATATATATATACATATATATACATATATACACGTATATACATATATACACACATATATGCATATATATGTATATATATATGCATATACATATATACACATATATATGTACATATATATATATATATATATATGTACATATATATGTGTATATATGTATATATATATATATATATATGTGTATATATCTGTGTACATATTCTCACAGCAGTTCTCTGGTCCCAGACTCTATCTGGATTTTGAATATGCGTGGGGTTTTTTTCCTGGTTTTTTTCCTGGTTGTTTTTTTAAAATCATCAGGGGAATTAACTAATTAACTCTCGGTATGAATGTGGGTGTGAATGGTTGTTGTGAATGGACTGGTGAACTGACTGACCCAGATCTACCCCATAAGAGCCAGTCTTTGGTTGATGCTCTTTCAACACCCTGTTACCACCTAACCAGCTGTTTAAGAAAATACCCAGGATGCATTTCTTTTACAACTTAATCAACTTAATCGGACAGTTCACTAGTATATTAAAGGTCCAAATACGAAGACGAACAACCATTCACGTTACCATTCACACCCACATTCACACCTAAGGTCCAAGGTTACCGCACACATGGAGGTAAACGTGTAAACTCCATACAGAAAGGCTGTGATTTACCACCGGGAATCAAACGTGTTCTTGTTATTGTAAGGCAAGACCACTAACCACTTGACTGAATGGCCTCAGTTTGACATTTTCATTCCATCTTTACTCTGTTCCAAGGTTTCTGGGGGATGTTTTAGTCATTAAACCCAATTATTCCTCTAGGTTTTACAAATCAATTCTTTCTCTGTTTTTGATGTTAAAGGAACATCGTCACTGAAACGATGACTGAAGGAAAGATGAACCAAACTACAGGGCTCACTTTTTATTGGATTCTTTTAGATCATGTACCAACTTCAGTGCCGACATGTGGTGAACTCTTTGTAGACCATCTTTTTTTGGTTCCATCTTTTCGTGGTTCCATTCTCTCACTCACTGTAACACAATCGTTAGCTTCACTGCTGCCTTTTCACATCTTTTATATCAATTCACGTG
Source organism: Cynoglossus semilaevis (assembly GCF_000523025.1). Taxonomy (NCBI): domain Eukaryota; kingdom Metazoa; phylum Chordata; class Actinopteri; order Pleuronectiformes; family Cynoglossidae; genus Cynoglossus; species Cynoglossus semilaevis. Next base: position 6,889,410 of record NC_024307.1, on the reverse strand, counting down.
CTGCCAGCACAACCTCCAGAGGACTAATGCCTTCCCTGGGACCTTCTACAACATTACAGACTATAGGAAAATGTGGTATCAAACCCCCGACCTGCTGGATGAAAGGTGATCTACTCTACCTCCTGCTCCACAGCTGTTGAAGCTGAAAAGGTTACGACCTAGGGGGATTTCTCTAGTATCAACAAACGGCTCTCGCTCTTTTTTTTTGTTTTTTTAAATTGCTCATATTTGTGGCCGAACATGAAAATCAGAAATATATAAATACAGTGTGCATGTGCATGTGTGCGCGTGTGTGTGTGTTTTTGTCAGTCTGTAATTATCTGCAGCAGATGTCTGCTGTCGTGTATTTCAAATGTTACATAAACACGAGTGAATAATTCATGACATTTGTGGATTTACAGCAGCGGCAGCACGGAAGAAAAAGGAGTGAAACTCACACGCGTTTCACTGGCTGTCGTTTTATCTTGGTTGGAGTTTGAAAAGCTAAAGACAACAGATAACGCAGCTAACCAAACACTTTCTCTTGACCGATTTCCCAGTTGAAAAACGTCTTATTTATAATAATGTCAGCAGGTCAGGACTAATGACGTGGACGATGATAAGTCCTCCACAGTCCATCTCTGACTGTCCTCCATGACTCAACACTGAGCTCATCATGGAATTGTTGAATTATGGCTTTTACCACCGCAGCACTAAGAAGCCTGTTATGTGCTGAAGTTTGGAAGAATATTCTGGAAGTTACCTTAGTAAATGTCCAGAACAGTGAATGTAGCAACAGCTACATGTTCCTAAAATATCTGAATTTAAAGGTTGTCTACATTCTCTGTCAGGGGCGTCCATAGTTCACACACAGCACAGCAGTGTGTTGTTGTGAGAGTCGCTGTTTTTATGAAGCAATAACAGCATTAAAATGAGCCAAAATCGACCTAACACAAAACAGATACGAGCTGGAACTAAATACATAAATAAAAGTTAGGCAAGTCGTAGCTCTGAGTAAACAGTTATAAAGCTAACTACACAAGTTAGCCTAGAGAGCTAACTAGCTACGTTACAAAAAATTAGCAAGATGAAAAAAAAGAAAGTGAGCTCACGCAGAAGTCGTTCATGCCACATAATGACAAATATTCTTTAACTGAAAAAACAAAAACCTAAGGTAGTTGAAACATAGACAGAAATGATGCTAAATAAGACACGTAAGCTAGAACCGCAGGGCAACGCTAACAAAACCATTCCTTAAAAAATAGTCACTGATGACCTAGTTCAGTGGTTCTCAAACTGTGGTACGCGGAGAAAAGTCATATTTTCACATTTACATTTTGAATTGAATAAATCTGAAACATGTCATGCACAATTAATACAACATTTAAACATAAACATCTTTCTAAACATTTATCAACACCTCTCCTGTGGTGGAAGCTAACAGTGAAGGCCTACGTTAGTATAGTCTAATGTTGGTCATCGTGGTGGTACTCAAAGTATAAAAGGTTTGAGAACCGCTGATCTAGTTTATTCCAAGGTTAAAAATCAATCACACTAAAAAAAGTCACCGTGGTAATCCAGTTAGTTAGAAGAAAGTTTCTTAGTACTGTATTTTCTGGACTATAAGTCACACTTGCGACTTAGTCTCGGGTGCAACTTATATTTTAAAATATATCATTTCAATGTTTGTTATTTTCATGCTGACAGCCGCTAGAGGTTTGCTTTTTTCATCGTTTGGCTGGTGCGACTTATAATCCGAAAATAGGGTAACAGCCTAAAGATCGCAACAAATGCTTCAAACTGACCAGAACAAAAGAGAAATTGTGAATAATTTCTCCTAAAAAGAGCTTAAAATGAATAAAAATAAAAATAATAAGAGTGGGCCAACAAATAAACATCCAAATGTAATTAAAAAGAACATCTTTTTAAAAGTCTATCATCCTGAACTAATTTGGATTTTTTTTCTTGTTTCAAAGTATTTAAAACAATGATAAGAGATAGGAATCAATCTAATAATGTTTACTGAAGATCCTTTCAGTTACAGTCAGAGACTACGATGTTAGGACAGCAGACAGCGGTGAGTCATGGAAGGAGCTTGAACCAAATCAGCCAGAACCATAATGGTGGGGTTTAAAACGACGTTATTGGCACGGCTTCACGGCAGAATGAATTATTCACCGTTCCAGTGAGCGTCAGCAGCTAGGCTGCTGCTGCCGTCCTGCTGCTGCTGCCACCTCTGTGGATCCAAACACAGACACGTCACGTCGCTGATCCAGGAGCGGGAGCAGACACAACAAGAGGAAGTGGTATGGGATATGGGATAATAAAATCTACCTCACCCTCCCGAGAGGCATCACCTCACCTATCCCAGGGCTCACAAATAGCTCAAGTAACCAGTCGCTCTTTACTCCACACACATGATCCGCACCCCCGCTGTGCCCAGACCGCAGCGCAGCTCCTCTCCTCTCCACCAGGAGCCCCAGGCTGTGTGCAGTTTTCACTCTTTTTGTTTGTCGGCGTTGGAGTGACAGCAGCCTGAATCTGAGCTGCCATCTTACTCCGCTCACCCTTCATCTTCAGCTGCAGAGCAGGATGAAATAGCCTTCTTGGTTCCGTGCAAAAAAAAAGGAGGAAAAAAAAAAACACTCAGGAAATGAAAGTTGTAACACGATCCTCCGTGTGCCAAACGTCTCCCTGAGCAGGGACAAAGGCCCAGAGAAAAGCTGCTGGGCCTATTTTAGCCTTC
>NC_024307.1:6857091-6886618 GCF_000523025.1 Cynoglossus semilaevis | reverse complement strand
AACTATTATGGGTGAGGAATTAAAATCTGGAGTGGGGACGTAGTGAAATAATTTGTTTAGACAGTGAAAGAGGAGCACGAGGAGGAGGAGGAGGAGGAGGAGGAGGAGGTGAAGTAATTTGTGCAGAATCTGGAGTTCCTGCAGCTCTCTGTGTGTGTGTGTGTGTGTGTGTGTGCGCACACAGGACTACACATCACTCAGACATGCATGAACAAAGCAAAATAAACTTCTCATTCTGGGAACGCAGTTTGTTTTCCAGCTCCAGGACTGGAGCGCCGTGAACTGATGAGACTGGCAACGAAAAGGTTCTGATGAGGAAGATCATGTGACCAAAAATGATGGATTGGGTAAGTTTGGCCGTTCAGATCAGTTTCAGCAGTTTGGTTGGTTAGTTAGTTAGTTAGTTAGTTAGTTAGTTAGTTAGTTAGTTAGTTAGTTGGTTAGTTAGTTAGTTAGTTAGTTGGTTAGTGGCCTGGTCTTTAAACTGAACACGCCTGGACAATAGTTCCATGATTTAAAAGTCATGTTTATCAGTAGAAAAATGACATGTTACTGTATGGTAAAGTAGCTGTTTTAAACATCTGGCCTGAGGACCACTCCTGGCCCACCAACAGTCCACTTCCGGTCCCTGACAAGATGTTAATAACGCTTCAATTTTGCTGCCTGTCACTATAGCACAGACCAATGGAGACAAATTAGTTGCAATGTGTAATGAATACTAGTTGTCCAACCAGTTGAGTGAAGACGATGAAGACAATGAAGACAATGGAGACGATGAAGACGATGGAGACGATGGAGGCAATGGAGACGTGTTCTAGGGTTGGGTCAGTTCACATTTCAGGCTGCGTTTAGGAAAATAACATGGGATTCAGTGAACGAGAGGAGAAAACGATCACAGAGAAAGACCTAAAGTTCAGAAACATCTGTGCTGCTGTGGAGGAGCAACGGTCGACCAGGGAGGACGAGCTGCACCTACAGTCAGTGACCAGCAGGTGGACAAGTCTGTCTGAAACTTGTTAAAAGTTCGGCAGTCCAAAGGCTGCACCACGGAGTCAGGGGTGGATAATGTGTTTTCAGCCTCTCTCTCTCTCTCCCTCTCTCGTCCTCTCTCTTTCTCTCCCTCTGTCTCTCTCTCTCTCTCTCTCTCTCTCTCTCTCTCTCTAATGAATGATTGTTTTACAGACCATAAAGTACAGGCAGATGTGTTAAATTAGTAGGAGCTTTCTCCCAGTTGTTGTGCAGCAGCCAAAATGATGTGCCTGACACGTCTTTATTAAAGCTGCATAATAGAAGACACTTAGCCTTCAAAGAAGTGGAGGAGGAGGAGGAGGAGGAGGAGAGGGAGGGTGTGGGGGAGGAAGGAGAAGAACAAGCAGAAACAGAAGAGTGAGAACGTGATTTGCAGCAGCTCAGATTTATGAATTTATGTTTCACACAAGTGAGAATAAATGACCGTGATTCATCTGTCAGGCTTTTGGTTATCCTTACTGTCAGACTGACAAATCTTTAGCTAAAGTTTAATCTCATAAGACGCAAGGTCCAAATACTGACAGCAGCTCAGGAAGAAATAGACATAAAAAAACATGACATGAGTGTTTTGGTTTGTTTTTTTCACACAGCCTGTGTGGAACAACAGTGTAGTTAGATATAGTTTTGTTCAATGTGTTTGTCTTTATACAACAACAACGTTTTAGGTAAAATTCCAAAATGTTAACGTTTAAACTAAATGTAACAAAAACAACAAATTAATGAAAACAATAAAACGTACTGATTCCTGATGGATTCTTCAAATAATGTCAGTAAAATGAATGAATAAATAAATAAATAAGATTTTTAAATAATCAAGTCAAAGACAGCCTACAGCCTATGGTCTAGTCTCGTACAGTAAATAACTTCATTTTGCCTCAAAATTATCCTTGAAATATCAATGTAAACCTATAAGAGCTCATAATACAATAAACAACAAGAAAATGTGTTAAAATATTAGAGTTAGCCAAAATATACAGTAAATATATTCTCCACAGGATTAGCCAAACACATATTGAACCAACGCTAAACTACAACTTGGACCAAAGAGCAGCCAAAATAGTTACAACAACAAAAAAAAAGATGAGCAACAAGTGCCAAAAACAACAGAAATAACAAAGACACATCTAAAACCACGGTCTTCTACAGCAGAAACAGATCATAAATGGACAACTAGCTAAGACAGCTTAAAGTTAGGACATGTTTAAAAGGTGGCCAGTACTTCCTGTTTCTCCTAATAACTCCACTACTACTACTACAAATATTTCTACTCTTACTACTGTCATTACTACAGTGAACAGAAGAGATCACGAAGAATCAGCATGATCTTTGTGGAGGTTATTGAACTTTGACCTCCAGAGATGGATGAGACCCCCCCCCCCCCCCCACACAAACCCACGCCCACACCCACCCACGACAAGACTGAGAACGACTCAAGGAGCTGAACTTCAACTTGGCGACAGCTGCAGAAACCAGAGAGCAGCCAGTTTAAATATAGACCTTTAAAATCCCAGCAGGTCGTCGTGGCCCTGCGTTCACACTTTCTTACACATGTACGTTCACACTGTGGCCTCTCATTCACACTTCACACTAAACCTGTGTTGTTTGTTTGGGAGCGCAAGATTTATGAACGCAATATTTCGTTTTTCTGGTAAATAATAGCACATTGTGTATTAACAAAGAAAAACCTAAAAAAAAAATTAAAACTGGTTTAAGTTTTTTTTTTTTTAATATTCAATGATTTATTTTATTTTCATGAGATGAAATCATTTCACTTTCACGACAGAAAAGTGAAATGAAAGTTTATCTTCTACGGATTGCGGCTGCCATCTTGTGGCTCCATGTGTGTACTACACAATTTATGAACATTTCAATGTGTTATTTTCATCAACACATTTACTACTATTAACGTTCTTAATGCAATAAAATATGAATGTCCAATAACACGTGAATGCATCGTTAAGGTGTTGTCATTGTCAATACTACATAAACTCGGGATTGAACCCCTAACCTTGGAAGTCGAACCGTCCTTATTATAAACCTGCTCTTCCGTCCAACAACAACAACCCGAGACAGACAAAAGATAAATGTTTCAGCGATATTTGAAAAGACAGATCTCTGCTCTTATCTGGAAATAAAAATAAACCTAGAAATAAGGGACTCTGTGTTCTGACTTCACCTTGTGGTTGAACGTTGTACAGCAACAGAGCAGTCAAACTCCCCTGACTGCTGTATTGTGACACTCCTAAGTCCCACAATGCACCTGGAGCGTTGACTGATTGTTTGTTTGAAGAAATATTAATGTCGCCGAAGCGAACGTCAGCCTTTGGGTTTGAACATCGACTGACTTCACTGCGCTCTGGTTAATTGCCTCACATTGTCCGCGCTGTGTCTGCTGGTAATAAACAGTGGATTTGTGACGAGATGAGGTTTGAAGGAAGAGTCGATCGATCCGTCCGCCTGAACGAAGGCGGAGAAGCTGGAGCAGAAGATTCGGAGGAGACGTAAACAGGAGCGATCAATCCCTGTCACAAAGCTCTCGTCAACTTAGTACCAGCACCAGCGTAACTGCGAGGAGTCCGTGTGGTCGATGTGGGGATTTAAAGTTGCACTAACGAAGCTGCCGTTGCCTATAGACTATTGAACTGCACGAGTTTGGGAGAGACATTTAAAGACGTAGATAATAACTTAATAAGTGGTGCAATTGACCTTTAAATGCTGCCGCTCACCATGACTTCAACTATATATATATATATATATATGTGTATATATATATATATATATGTGTATATATATATATATATATATGTGTATATATATATATATATATATGTATGTATATATATATATGTATGTATATATATATATATATGTATGTATATATATATATATATATATACATACATATATATATATCATATACAGTATATATCATTATATACAGTATATATATACAATACATTTAGCAGACGCCAAAGCGACTTACAATTTGAGTCAGTCAATCAACAAAGCTACAAATATATTTATAGAATATACAAATACATAAATAATAATAAATAACAGAAAAAGTACAGTTATAGTCAAAGTAAAGCATAGAGTAAGAATAGTATGTCTAGAACATGTCATATATTTATACATATATACATGTGTGTATGTATACGTATTGCATATATGTACATACACATTAACAAACACACGCATATATGTATGTGTGTATCAATATATGCATATATATGTATATATATATACATATATATATATATATATATATATATATATATATATATGTAATAATGGATTATGGTCAAAACGTGTTTCCAAAGTACATTACCAAAAATAAAAATGCACCAATAAAAAACAAAATTACTGATCAAAATGTTATCATTTTAGAAGTATTTAAAGGTATTTAACAGGTAAGTATTTAACGAGCACGACATATTCCATAGAGCCGTCCTTCACATAAAATCTGTACAATAACACACATTCATAATTAAGTTTTGGTTATTCAGAACACTTTTTTAAAAAAGCCATAAAACTACGCATGTAACATTTATTAGCCCTTTATTCCTAACATTATAACCATCATTAGCCATTGGCTAATGCACTTCACGTGTGGATAATTTAACAATAAATAGATACCGGATGTTGGTGTATTTGTGTTAAGAAATGATTCAGGGATTTAATTTTTGTTTACATTTTTGGGAGTATTATGACATAAAAAAAATACCAGTCCATGACTATATGAACAGTGCACATACTACACGGATCCTTTTGAGCAGAACCGTCTGGTGTAGTATATATTTTACCACCAGGGAGCGACATTTCCATGCGTTTGAGTCTCTCAGATCAAGAAGACGCAGTCAGACCACTGGACCGCACATACAACACGGGATTTGTTTATTTCTTGAATAGAAATCCTCTCTGATGGACATGAAATCATGAAATAACGCGCGGCGGATGTGACACACTAACCTTGAGAGCAAAGAGCGATTTTAAGCGAATGTTTTTGGTGCAGTTTCATGGCCTTTGCACAAAGAGACGCCCTCGCAACTGAAATATTTTGATGGAAAATGAATGAAAGGATCAGCCAGCGGGTTCTGGTTCAGGCCCGTCAACAACAAGCTGTAGTGGAGATGAAAAGAGAGATGTTGTTGGAGAGGTGGCGAAGTGAAGACGCCGGAGGACAAAAGCTGTGAGGGAAAAGGACGGGTTTCTGCTGCAGAGTGTTGACCTCCAACACTACAGTCACAGTGTCGGTGCTGCAGCCGCCCGCACTGTAAACACGACGGTATGATATTCTGTATTAAAAAAACAACAACAACAAAAACCCGGATTTTAGTCGCTTTAGTTGCTGTCGAAATATATTTCGACAGCAATTTGTATCATTTCCAACAGATTTTGTCAAATTATATCTTTTTGTTGACCTTTAGTTATTTTGTTGGCTAACTTTTACCTATATTACAGGCAACGTAAAGCAATTTACTACGTAAAGCTACTTTTCAGCATTCTCTGGGAACTTTATTTATTTATTTTAAGGTTTTTAGATGTTGTTGCTATTTTTATTTTTATTTTTTTTAAGGTTTTTAGATGTTGTTGCTATTTTTTCCTGTTTCGTTTTAAGCTGCTTCTGGTCTAACATTAGCTCTTGTTGATAGTTTATATATATATATATATACTGTATATTTATACTTTATTTTGCATTTGCTTTCGTTTTCTTCCAGGCTGGTGTTATACACATTTCATTTTTATGTGTGATATGTTTAGTTATCATTGATGTTTTTAACTTCAGCAGTTGGGTCGTTTAGCTATTTCAGTTACATACATATATATAAATAAGCTGAAAGATATGGTATATTTATATATATACATTTCTATATACCATATCTTTCAGCTTATTATGATTTATTTTAGGGTATTCATGTATTAAAACCATCTAAAAATGGGACTGAAAATGTCTGTTCTTTGTCTATTCTAAGGCTGACTTTTCTGTGTTCTTTTCATTTTAGTTTAATCGTCCTTGGCTTTCAATTTTCTAAACCCTGAACCTATGGTCTTTATTCTCTATTTTTGTCATTTCTTTTCTGATTTGTGGCTATTTTTCGTTATTTCAACGCTACTTTGGATTACTTTAGTAATTCCTAAAATGAGTTTAGATACTCCACTTTCTTATTTTAGGCTGTTTTCTCTCTTGATATTTCATTAAGATATTTGGTATTTCTAGTTGTTCCTGGCTTTCGTCAATGTTGACATAGTTATCTACTTTGAAGTTATTTTAAGATTTAAAAATAACTATAATAACATTAACAATATAAAGGTCATCATTTTAAAAGTAGGAATTTTGACTTGTATTTCAGTGGCTCCTGTTATAAAAACATCAGTAATAACAACAACATCTTCAAACAATTACTATATTCCATATCAGGATGTCGCCCGCAGCTACTCGGTGCTCAGTGTATTAGCTACAGTCACACAGTGAGTCCATTAAGCACCTTCCATATGCCTACACGATGCTCTCCATGTTACACCTATTCATATACAGACTCAGAGTGGAGGTCACACAGAGTCGGTGCTCAGCAGAGCGGTTTTATTTTTCCTTTTTCTCTATTTATGCACACCGATTCGCAGGCGGACGATTACAAACACAACTCCACCTGAATGTAAAGGCTACAGTAGATTACAGCTCAGCTCGGCCTATAGGAGCAGGGTGATCAAAGACATAACCTGGCAGGAAAGGAAAAAAAGATCATTATGGGCTTTAATGAAAGAGGAGGGAAAAAAATCCCTGCGCTGCATTAACCTACAGTGATTGACGTTTAGACAAAAGTGAGAACTTTAACGTCTTTGAGCGAAGTCGACCGTTTTACTAAGTCACCTTATTGTGGGTAAGCAGAGTATGATGGAGACAGTGGAGTTCTGTTATAGAAGCTAATTATTCTCCAACAAACATTAGACTGGAACCATATACTGTGTTAAGACAAGTGTTTAAGTTTCTACTGAGGACGTCTGATATTGACCTTTTGCCAATATCTGATATTGTCCAGACACTTCATTTCTGATTCTGATATCAAAAGATACCGATATAGGCCTGGTCATATTTATCTGTACAAACCACTGTATGAGCATGAGATTAATTAAATCAGCTGCAATGCTGCCATCTAGTGACTTTCACTTTAATATACAGCGGTTTATCCCCAAAACTATTTGTAGGGCACACATCACTTGGCGAACCCCAAGCATTGCATTATCGGGTTTTCATTAGCGCAGGAAAAATTGATAAGAATTCTTACAGATATACTGTAACATAATATGCTAATATCGGGCTGATATTATCGGTCGGCCTTTGTCTTAAAGTGGACAATGGAAATCAACAAAAATATATAATCACCAATAAATATTAAACCTAACTCAAAAACAGTCGAACAATGACGAGTAAAATTATGAAAATGACACAAAGTTAATCAGGATGTTGGTGAAAAGTGAACTCAGCGAAAAGCTAAAAATTCTTGTTGTGACGTAAGAAGCTCAGACACAGTAAAATCAACATTAGTTCTCACTGGAATGAGTAAAACCCACTGTCCAGAAAAGGCTTGTAAAGGTCATTAAAACATATTTTTAGACAGACTAAAAAAAGGCACCAGGCCATAAGAAGTCATATTTTAAAAGGTCCAATGAAATGGGCCGTACCTGGGAGCAGACTGGTTTAGGAAGATGAATTAATTGGCTGCATATCATTAAGAATATATCATAATAAAAAACGATGAAACGACTGTAACACAACAAACGAGCTGAGGCTATGAGCAGGCTACTACACATCACTACACAATCAACTCAACTGAATGCTCACACACACACACACACAGACACACACACAGAGGGGACTCTTCTTTTCTTCCCAGAGGTAGCCTCGGTCGCTCCCCTTCACAAAACACAAGCAGGGCCTCCTTTGTTAGCGAGGAGGTGCAGAGCCATCATTAGCACTGATTACTGCTGACCAGTTTGACAGTCTTATTGACTGCCAGAAAGACTTTTTCATCCGTGTCCCCTGCTCTTCCTCCTCTTCAATACAAACGGAAATATTCAACAATTCTGTCCCCGCAGTTGAACAGAGTTGAAGAGAGAGGAGCAGCTAAAAAAAAAAAAAAAAAGAAGAAGAAGAAGAAGAAGAGCCCCACGGGGCAATTTGTTCCCCTTCACTCCCTTCCTTCCTGTGTGTCTGCCTCTGTCTTCACACACATTTGGCTTCTGTGGAGCCGGAGCTGAAAGACTTTTGTCAGTGCTGGATGGAACTGTGGCTTAATTCATTAGCGATGGGAGGAAAGCAGGTGTCTGCTCCATCAATGAGAAAGGACGGGCTTTAACTTCTGCTCCTGCTGCTGTTTGGATCCATACGTTTGCTCACTTTGCTCCTCCTCAACGATTAACCCTGAATAGTTCAAGGTCTAGTTGCAGCCCAAACAAACGGGTTTTGAATATGCATTAAAGGCGCAGCACTGACGAGGGTCCACAGATAACAATCAACACCAGCACGACAACGACAAGACACAACCACCGAACCACCGAAGACAAACTTCATGGAACTAATCGAAGTCATCAGTGCCCCCTGGTGAATGATCGTAGACTGGGATTATTTTACTTGTAAAATTCATGAACTAAAAACATCAGATTCTGGAGTTTTACAAAAATTAAAAAAGCAAAAACAAATAGTAGGATCCTTCTTCTAATCCATTTAGGTGGTTTTCCGTTTGTTTGGGGGGGGTTTTTTTCATCTTACTACTACATGTTGATCAGGTCAGGGCCAACAAAAAAGTCTATTGGACTCATTTTTAAACTCAAGTTGTGTTTTTGGTAGTAATAATTTGTCCGTCCTCCATTACAATTCCTCACATTCATTCGAATTAGTTGGCTGCCGTTGTGAAAATGTTCTAATTAACACACTTTTCTATTTTTTAAGAATGTTGCCTGGTTGGTTCATTGATGTTTTTTTTTTTTTTTTCTAAAGAAAAACATTTATATTTTTTTTCCAACACACTTATACCAAATAGTGGTCACAGACCATGTTAGAGGGCGGCTCACGCAGGAATGATAGTTTAGTAGTCTAATTTTGATGAGAGTGATTTTAATGAAATTTGCTTGTTTAGTGAGAAATCACAAAAATAAAAGTAGCACCAGCAGTGGGTCAATCTGTGGTCTGAGGATTTAAGGCATCACTGTTAAAAATAAAGGGGCAGAGACGGAACTGACTTTGTTAATATTATATTTAATAGTTAATAATGTTATTTAAATAAGATAGCTTGGACATTTAAATAAAAATAATCTCGATGTCTCTAACAGGAGACCAAGGGTCAGCAAAGGTACTTAAGGTCGATTGTGAAATTTTTGTTTAATTAAATCATTTACATATGCTTTTCACCCCTCAACACTCCACTCACTAAACCTGTGCATTTATAAACTGTATTTAGACCAGTTTGATTTACAAAATACTTCTATACAATATATTAAACAGGAAGTTTCTGCTCCATCAGTTTGTGGCTCCTTAAATAGTTTTAACCAGTCTTTGTTTTTCTGACTGTACTGCCAACCATGAGCATAAAATATTTGTTATGGAGAACAGAGAAAGAATCTTTTTTTTTATGCTGAAACCTCCAGGCAGTTGACATCTGCCTCCACCCCTGCCCATCTCCTCTGTTACACCAACCATCTTCAATATGTTCTTTTTCACTTCATCCACCAATCTCTGACCTGAGTATGACCTATTATTATAGTAATTGGGAATATGTTACTGTTCACTGTTATGAACACTGTTATAGAGATGAGTGATTTTGTTACTGTTCACTAAGAACACTGTTATAGAGATGAGTGATTTTTAATGAAATATTTTGCGATAAAAAAAATCCACTACTGCCTCAGAGTAAAGTTGAAAAATAATTAGTTATAAGTAACGACTGGATGCTGCAAGGATAACGCCTGGTCAGATTAGACTGAACCAATGAGATGTTGACCTATTATTAGGAAGGGAATGGCAGAGTGAAGCCCAAAGATGAGCTGCGAATGTTGTAAAAGGGAAAACATTTAAAAACAAAGTCTATAAATTCAGGAGCAATAGCAGGTGTTGCTACTTCTCGTCTTTAAACACTTTTAAACTTGGAGAAAAATATATATGCAAAAGACCAAAGACCTGCACATGCCCTGACTTCAATCGCACACAATCTCTGTACGGTTAACAGAGGACAAATAAAATAAATATAATATTATAAAAAATAAAAAGTAACACAAACCCATCCTAAGAAAGGTCTTAAATGCCTTGCTCAATTAGCCCAAACAAGTCAGTTATAGGGAAATACGCCACTAAAAATCTAATATAGCAACAATCAACAAATGTTGACTGTTGTTGTGTTGTGGCATTATTCTCTTTCCGTATTCACCAGAACCCACCAAACGGAAGCCGGTACGCTCAGAAATAGAGCATTAAAAAAATCCACTTCGGTGTATAAAACCATCTTCTAACCTAATAAATAAACATAACCGGGGGGCTAACAATGTTGGCACCGTACATTAACACAGTATATTTATAAGAGATGTAACGAATCAAAATAAATGCAATGGATATTGCCTGGGTGTTTAAAACGGCAGCGAGGACGTGTGACGTTGAACAAACAATAAGAAACCGAAAACAGTTCGTGTTATTCGAGGTAAACATGTGCACATCAACACCCTCCCCTCCGCCCCCCACCCCACACACACCTCCCACCAAAGCCCGCTGACCTGGGAAAATGGACACTTGCTCGACTGTCTACATTATGTAAAGCTCGTTTTCCTCAATCCGCCGTGTTGTGATCTGTACGATCCCTCTCCTGCAGATCATCCGGGTTAGCGAGTCGACCTCTCCCTGACCTCCCGCTGTCACCCTGCGTTACAGGACGTCAAGCGTACTGCACTGGCCAATTATGGACCGTGTATTTCTTAGCGACACACAGTGAGAAGAGAGGGAATTACAAAACAAAAAACAAAAAAGAAAAGTGTGAACATGACAACACCACAGCCCTGAATATTTAAATAAGATAAAAAAAATGAGCTTTGGCGTTGGATAACTCTCTTACTCGTAGAAGTTGCTAAGCTAATTTTGGCAATTTGGCTAAATACAAAACCAAACGTCCGAAGTCCTGTGGCTGTTTCGATGTTAGCTAACCAGTAGCTAACGTTTCTGCATTAATTTCAATAATTTTCGGTCTGAATTTTTATGTTATATGTGAACTCGTCTTTTTTATTGATATTTTATGCTAGCTAGCTAGCTTAATTGATTTAAACGTCTTAGTTATGTGTTTAAACATATTTCAAGCCTAACATTAATGTAACATCTTTGTTCAGTTTTATTTTGAATTGACTTAACTTTTTTTCTTCTTCTTTGGTAATTCTCCGTTGTCAAACTCACAGCTATATTGGCTTACATTTTTATTAAATGTTAAAACTAATATTTAGCGTAGCAAGCTTTCAGCCTCTTTTGTTTTGTTCTGTCAATATTTAATATTATTAAAGATGTTACACAGGGTCTATACAGTGAACGATGGGCAGGTGGTTTTTGTCTTACAGCAGGAACATCATCAGTTTAATCACTGGTTTTCTGATTTCTTTATGTGGTGCAAAAACATACAGGAATTTAATTAGTCACATTTAATTGACCATAGGTTTGAATATCGTTGTAAACAGTTGGCTTCGTGATGGACCTGGGTTCACTCGACCCTCTACGGCTGCTGGGATGTATTAATATTTACCTGATGTACATTTTTCTGTTCACATTATATTTCTATATTTAGAGTCAAAATGTAAATTAGATATAAAGACATTAACTTAATGAGATTCGAATTTTATTCTTATTGGTAGGGTTTTTTTCTCCAAATGACAATAAAAATTTATAAAAATACCATTTATACTGCAATCATGAACAATTATTTTATTAAGTTATTTTATTTGCTTTTTTTTCTGTTACTCAAACACAATTTTTTTCACTAAAGCGCGCATGCTCAACAGGTCCACCTGTGTACAAGGTAAAGTATTAAAAACACCAAGCAAATGAAGATGATCAAATTCCAAGAGACAGAGCAGATGCTTGTTTTTTTTTAAATAGGCAAATAAAGATTATTTATAAAACTTTGAAAGTAAAGTAAAAATATCACAGTTTCTTTCCACATGAAATACCCACAAGAAACGGCGGCGCCTTCCTCCGTCCATTTTTTATGTTTTCTTTATGTTCAGCTTTCTTTCTTTTCTTTTTTTTACAATGTTTTTTCTCAGTGCGTTTTTGTAAAGGTTAGTCCGTGAAATATTCTCCGTCCGTTTCCACGCGTGGGTAAAACGCAAACAAAGGTGTACGGGCCTAAAAAGGGACGCACAGTCTCTGATCAGATCTCAGATCACCTCTCCTCATGATTTGGCATCAGTGTATTTCTGTGGGTTTGTGTGTGTGTGTGTGTTTGTCAGACTCATGGCAGGCACTATATGACTCGTTGATATCAGATTGTCTTTCACTCGTCTCCTCCTCCTCCTCCTCTTCTTGCTCCTCTTTCTCCTTTCTCCTCAGATGTCACATTCACTGTCGCTGGAGGTGATAGAGATGGCCGAGGCGGCCGCCTTGCTGGACAGACTCGCCTCCGGGCTGGACGAGTTCCCCAGTCGGTCCACGGTGCCGTCCTCGTCCGCCAGAGAGCGAACCGAACCGCCTGACAGAACCTGCTGCTGGAGCCTGAAGACAGACGGCGGAAAGAGGCGTAAATGTGTGTAAAGAATGTCGCTTTAACACAGTCATATCACTGCTTTTTTATCTGGTTTTATTCGGATCAATGGTATTTATTTTAACGTCATTACAAAAATAAATGTAAATATATATATATATATATTTATATATGTATATACATATATAAATATACATATATATATACAAGGAAAACAACACCCTCCAAGTCAACACAGAATTATTTATATGTTTATATGTACTAAAACAAATATTTATTTAAACGACTTTTGTTTTCTGTGATGACCTTGAAATGTCATTTTTTTTTAATTCACTGGGTAAATCTTTCTTGTCTTTAAAAAAACTGTATTCGTCTCCACATCAACTAAAAACGTCTCTGCAAAGATTGCGTTAGAAAATTAAGGACAATAATTGTGTAAATTCAAAAGGAAAAATAATTATTAATAATTTTAAAACTAAAAACCAGAGAACTAATAAAATAATAATTCAAACGTTTGATTTTTTATTTTAAAACGAATATAAATAAATATAATGCATCATTTTAACTATTCGTTACCATCTCTACATTTTTTTTCAAATGATAAAACCTGCTTTTAAAAAAATATTACGACGAATATTTAAAGTTAAAATATGATATATTTGACAGAAAATACAGGTTAAAATCGGTGGATTATTGACTATTTAATTAGGACAGAGACTAATTCAGCTGCACTAAGTCTGATCAATAAAAAACATGAACTGACTGTATTTATTATAAACGCTTTTTATATATTTTTTGTCATTTAATGACAGTTAGAGAACAAGAAAAAATCTAATGTACATGAATGTAACAATATTATTATTATCATTAAAAGCTCTTATTTTTGTTGATAGTGTTGAATTTTTTCCTGATTTTTAACTTTTAAAAATAACACGATATGGCCAAAAAATGAAAAAAGTAAAGTGTGGCAGAAAAATGCTTTCCACATAAAGTGTGACGGAATGTTAAATATTTAGAGAAGAGCTCCAGCGGCAGCAGTTTAGATCAGAGTTCTTCTGTTGTTTGACATTAGACCAATAATAAATAACCTCTGGCGACGTGTTTGTGTTGAAGTGCTGACCTAAACCACGAGCCTCTGTGATGAGCGGCCGTTCGCTCCGACTCTCACCTGTTCTTCGCAGCCGCTGCTCTGTCTCTTTGTCTCCGGTTTTTGAACCAGTTCCCCACCTGAGTGGGTGTGAGTCCTGTCGCCTGGGCCAGCTCCCGTTTTTTACTGGGATTCGGGTACGGATCCTGCAAGTACCACTCTCTCAACAAATGTCTGGTTCTCTCCTTGAAGCAGTGGGTCTTCTGCTCCCCGTCCCAGATGGTTCTGGGTAGAGGGAACTTCTTCCGTACCCGGTACTTGTCCACCGGCCCCAGCGGACGTCCCCGCAGCTTCTCGGCCTCTTGGTAGTGCGCCTCCAGCCACAGCGCCTGCAGCTTGGTGTGCGACTCTTTGGTGAACTTGTGGTTCTCCAGGATGTGGTAGAGTTCGCGGAAATTGCCGGTGTGAAAGGCGACCACGGCCCGGGCCCTCAGCACGGACTCGTTCTTGTTGAGGACCTCACAGGCCGCCGGAGCCACGGGGAGAGACCAGAGGAAGCGGCCGAGGCGCTCGACGTCGCCGCTCTCCTCCAGGGTCTCACAGACCCCGGCCACCTGCTGGGGGCTGAAATTTAGGATGGGCAACTGAAACATGGAGGATGCTTCTCCTGGCTTCCCCTCTCCTCCTCCTGACTCCCCTCTCTCGGTCACACTCTCTTACTCTCCTGCGCGTCGAGTCCAACGTCTCTCGCCTCCTCGCGCCAAGCCAATCCGAAAACACTCTCCAACAAATGAAAGAAAAAAGAAAAAGAAAAGCAAACCTGACAATTCCAAAGTTCCCTTCTGAACAGCCGCCAACAACACGGTCGCAGAACACCGCCACCGCTGTGGAGAAGGAGGTGAAAAAGAAGAAGGAGAAGGAGGAGGAGGAGGAGGAGGAGGAAGGATGTGGATGTGGATGCTAAAGCATCCTCAGACTGAGGGACAGAACTGGCAAAGGGCTGAGGGTGCGACGGAAAATAAAGCCAGAGCGGCGACGTTTATCAAGGATAGGACACGGGAAAGAATCGCAGCCGGAGCTGAGGAGGATTTTTGAAGGAGAGGATCAAAAAGGACAGTGCAGCCTCCTGCCATCGGCTCCTATTGGACTTGGCAGATTGGCTGCGCCGTCACCATGGATGCACGTCAATCACTGTCAACTTGGACCAATCGGACAGTGAGGAGGTGAAGTGCACCTCCCCCCCTCCCCCTTTTTAAAAATAATATAAACATTTTGACCTTTTTGTCATCGCAGTGTGCAAACGTGGTGCTGGCACTCGAACCGCCTGAGTCTTTGTGTTGAAGAAAGACGGTGAAGAGTCAAAGGAAACTCAGCTCAGCTCTGAGACACTATCGATGGAAGTGACACGCCGACAACACGCACCACTGTACACGGGATACACGACGGCAGCCCCCCCCCCTGAACACATGTAGAAATCCAAATATATCTATCATCTAATATATAATAATATTTACATACATATATTATCTGATGTATTTAAAAAATAAAGACATCTTTCTGAGTCTGATTTTTTAAAAATTTTCTACCAGAAGACCTTCTGAAAAGACACTTTTATTTTAACCTTGCTCATCTGCAAGGTTAAAATAAAAGTGTCTTTTACTCATTGAACACCGACTACTGGGGGGAAAACAGTGATATGAATATATTGTTATTATAAAAAGAAACACAGAGGAGTGGAAATGAACCCTAATAGACAAAATAATAATGACTCCTGCGAATGGCAGCGTTGGTTATGATAATAATGTGTAACATCTACTCAAATTAACATTAGCCAAAAGAACCTGTAAACTGGATGACCTGATCTGGTATTTTATTGGGCCGTGAGTGATCCCCCGAGCCTTATTTTTGACATTAGTAAACCTGTATGAACCATGTAGCATTTTAGACTAACTCTGTTTTTCTTGCAGGCAATAATTGTGTTGTAATCAAGTCGTTCAATCATTTCTATTTTAAACTCTTTAAAAGCCTTTTAACCCCCCTCCTCTCCCAAGACTCCCCCACAAAAAATGTCGAAAGCAGAAAAAAAAATGTTGTACTGAAAATGATGATTACATTCTATTGAAAACGTATATTTATATTATTGTTATTACTGTTGTTTTAAGAATTTAAAAATAGTGTCTTCGCCTTGACTTGGACCTCAAGTCTGGTCCCTCTTCACTGATGAATCACAGTGGTTGAAATGACAGACTGATGATGATGATGATGATGATGATGACGACGATGATGACGTCCTCCACTGTCAGATTTTAATAACTGTTCGTGAACTGCAGTACTGCTGTATATTTACAGATACACAGGAGAGAGTCACCGGGAGGCAGGGACAGGGGAAACCCTTGTATTTGGGTGTGTGTGTGTGTGTGTGTGTGTGTGTGTGTGTGTGTGTGTGTGTTCTGTATGGGATTATGGTGATGGCACTGCCAGGCTACTCGGCTTTAGTGTCAGACACACTTCGTTTTGTGCGCGGGCTGATTTGGTCAATAAGAGGGCGGATAGATGGCGCAGATGGTTGGAAGTGTCGGCTCGGATTATTTCATGGCTGAATACAGTAGTGAAGTCCATTCTGACGGAAAAAGCCTGATATTATTTCCACTGATACCTTCTCCTCCTCCTCACCCTCTCCTCCCCCTCCCACACACACACACACACACACGCTCTCCCTCGGGCTTTTTTATTGTGTGTGTGTGTGTGTGTGTGTGTGTGCATGAATAACAAACTCCTGATGCCGGGTTTATGAACGCCTTCTGCTCATTCATTCCTGGGCTAAATGTAGATCATCAGAGCAGATTAAAAAATCGTATTAATAACAATGAAGAGCGTTGATTGTCTTTTGAAGCCTAATTTGATCACAAAGGTCAATGTAAACACACTCTATATTATTATTATTATTGTTGTTGTTGTTGTTGTTGTTATCATTATTATTACTATTATTTTATTATTCTGACATCTGAGTGAATCGGGGTCACCCTCCACCCTCCTCCCTCCACCCTCCACTCACCCACATCATCATACTGTAACGTCAGCCGGTGAAGCCCGGACCTCCATCAGACGCAGGGCTGGAAGTAAACCGCTCGGTGGAAGGACACGGTTCTGCGGTGAAATATTAAAGACGTGTGTGTAAATATTTCACACCCTGCAGGCTGCTCCGTCTGCAGCTACATTTACAAGCGCTGCAATATCTCTCTCTCCTCTTCGTCGGTGGTTTTTTTTCCTCCTCTGGAGAAGGCATGAATAACAGAGAGCCGTGTTCTGGATCTTTCTGTCTCTCTAACAGCGATGGAGGAAAACAACTGTCGACTTTAGGAGCTCCGTCAGCAAACACGAGCTGCAGGCGCCGCTCAAACATTTATCACCATAAGAAAAATAAATAAATAAATAAAGGTAAAGATGTGGATGTTATTTCTGAGGCTCAATATAACAAACATAACACAACAACAGTACTTTGGACAGATATTTTAAAATGTCATTTCGCAGAGGAAATTCAGCCTTTTCTGTTCTTTTTTGGTGACGATGTCTTATTTTATTTTATCGTGCAGTTCGTGGATTTACAGCATCAATTAAAAATGTAAGCTTCGTTTAAGTGTTTTTTTTTTGTTCCTGAATGGGAATAATTGAATGGTATCAGTCTGACTGTTTCTAACACTGCAAATATTTCTTTCTTATTTGTATCAAAGCATTAATCTCCTTCAGAACACCACTGAAAATTCTCAATTTTTTTTTTTTTTTGGAATTTTTATTTTGTTGTTGTTGTTGTTGTTGTTGTTGTTGTTTTCACTTCCTCCTCTTTTCTGCCTCCTCCGACCCCTGTCATTTCAGACTTTTTTTTCTCCTTTCATTTCTCCAGTATGTAACAGTGTAGGCCTGTTACTGTCAGGTGACAACAGGCCTCCTGACACCAATATCCCTGAACAGTCTCACTGCATCACAGAGGCTCCCATTCAAACACGTCAGTGTTTTCTTTTCTTTCTTTTTTTTTGGTTTGTTTCTGTCTGAGGGACCAGTCTGTCCTCACCACAGCCGCTGACACTCACAGACAAAGGTCATTTTACAGGAAATGCTATTTGTTATTATTATTATTATCAATAATAATATTATCATATTCATTGTGCAGACAAAATAACAGAAAATTATACTACAAAACAAACCCCAGTGATGGTTTAAAGAAAAATCCAAAAATAAACACTGCAGTCTTACACAGCTGAATCAAATTCAGGTGTTTTTTCAATCAACATTTCTTGGTAAAAAATATTTGGGGGTAAAAAATGCTTGTTTTTCTTCTTATTAATCCAGTGTTAATTAGGCACAGCAGATATTAAATGTTTATAGACATTACTGTCAGGGGTTTCATTTGGTCTGTGGTCTCTCTGCAGGTTTTTTTTTTTTTTTTCTGTGGTCTCTCTGCAGGTTTATACTGAGTTAATGTTTTTAAAGGGAATGCATAAAACAAGTCTATGCACTAAGATATTTAAATACCTTGTGTGTTAATGCATGATAACATTTCACAAGACGTGATGAATCAGTTGAAAATATATAAAAATCAAAGGGCTGGGGCGCGGTTCCCACAAATATCATACCAGACTGGACATAAATCAGGACGAGATGAAGCAGAGATGACTGTTTTCATCCCTGTTTTCTTGTATTTTGAATATGACGAGGGTACATTTACTCTGAGTCACCATTAGCATTTATGCAGCTAGGTCCTAACTCGCCCTGGGCAAGCTGGGAGGGGGTGGGGAGCAGTTACATGTGAACTGGCTGGAAATGACCCAGATTCCCTAGGATCAGTGGAGCAGACGAGACGCTACACGAGTCTGTCACCAACAGCCCTCCTGCCACTATCCCATGAAGACCTCCAGTCCCTTCCTCCCTCTCTGGAGACGCTCTCTCCTACATCACTGCTGCTCAGCATCCTCAAAAACACACTGAAATGGAAGCATGCGGGAAGAGCTGAGAGGTTTCTCTTAATGAACACCACTGGCACATAACGGGACACAGCATTTCTCCTTGAAAGCGTCTAATGCAGAGGAAGGAAATCGCAAAAAGTGTTTGCTTCATTTTCTAGGATCACATCAATTTACTACAAATACAAACTTAAATATTTTACGAAACCACATTCAAAGCTCTCAGCCTTCAAGAAACCAACATGTTTTTAGCTATGGGGGGAAACGATGTGTGTAAATAATTTACACACATCAATGACAAGATTGTTGTCATACTTTTGACCTTAGACCAAAGGTCAAAAATTAGGCTTATGTCTGAGATTTATTAGCCATATCAGAGGGGTTGAGTTTTCTGCAGTTCATAGATAATGGTGCAGCTGAGTGTTCGATGTTAGCCTACAACAGAAAAGCTGTTGTAAAGTATCTTTTTTTCTAGAGATTTAAAATTAGCTTTAAATATTGTTGACAAAGATCAGATTATTTGTCAAAAGATCTTTGTTTGTCTTTCTTTAATTCCTGCAAGCACACCAGCATTGTGTTCAACTAAACAGGTCCAGGTTTAATACATTCTCTGGTAAATTGTCAGTTGATAGAAAATCGAAGATCATTCGCTAACTGCCTAACGTCGGTGCTTCGCCGACTTCTCCCTGTGCAACAGACTGTTTTTACCAAAGAGTGAGCTGTTCCTGCACGGGATTAACTTTCCAATTAAAATATCATGTCAGTAACACCGTCCATAAACCCTGGATGACCCGGACGTATTTAAAGGCCAGGCTCGGGACAGGAGGACTTAAAGATTCACTTTGCTTATACCCAGTCTGGTGGTGCCGCAGCAGCAGCAGGGTTAAGCCAAAGCTCTCTGCCAGTTGTATTTTCAGACCCATTTGCCCTGAAGGGCAGAACAATCTCTTGACGCTGCATTTAATCCGTGGATTTATGGTAACAGAGAAGACTTCTTATCCACTCACCCACTGACCCCCAGTGTAGATAATCCAGTGGCTTTGAGCCGTCACACAGCACTGCTGATAGGGAGAGTACAATACACTGCTGTGACCAGTGTAAAGAAACACACACACACAAAAAGGCATAAAACGTTGTCTTAAAATCCATAAAATGTTTGCATTTTCGTTGATCAGCTGCTAAGAATAAATGCATTGAGCCGTGGATTTATGGTAATGTGGATGTTAAATGTGTTAAAATACACATTTCTGTGTCATTTTGAAGATGTTGTAACAAAACGAATCCATTAAACTTTCATTCAGGAGTGAATCATGAGTGATTAGAAAGTTTAGAATCCAGTGGAATGACCACCTGCTGTTCTAGGAGTTTTGGAATCCCGGCGCCCCTGGTGTTAACATGCAGAACTACATGTTTTCAGATGTGTTGGTGTCCTACATGTCAGATAATTTAATGTGTAGGACTACACAACGTTGGTTTAACCCAGTACTTCTCAAATAGTGGGGCGGGCTCCCCTGGGGGGGCGCAGTAAGGTGCCGGGGGGCGGAGGGGGGCTTCTAATGGAATATGGCAGGTAATACACCTGGTTATTGTGTGGTACCACTGCTGTAATGCTTGAATGATAACAAGACTCCAGTCACTAGGTGGCAGCAACTCATACAGTGGTTTGTACAGATGAAAATAAACATTTTATCAGGTTCTCAAGAGTATTTCATTTTGCGGGGGTGTGGGCGTAAAAACATTTCTGTACCTGGGGGGGTTGGGGGGGTACAGAAATGTACCGTTGATCTTACAGATACGTCAATGGAAAAGCAGCTAATGTTAGCAAAAAGGTTCAAAGTTAGCCTTGTAACGTCATCACCACAAATTCCCAGGAAACAGTTTACATGTGACTGTCGGGCACCTGAGTCCTGGTTTTCTAGCTCCATCGTAACAAAGCAACAGAAAGTCTTGTCCTCACAATGATAACATACCAACATATACTTACATATTAGTGAGGGCAGCATTAAACAAACATGTGTTTCCTACCGTCATACGCTCTCTTTAACCAGTCCAAGAAAAACACCTCTATCTTTACACGACAATTTACCACATCCTAATTCAAACTCTAATCCCAAAATTAACCCCAGGTCCTCAAAGTGGCCACTAGGGTTAGGATTTGCAGAATGTTCTAATAAAGACTGGCCCTTTTGCCCTTCCATCACACTATGTACAAGAACACACACCCTCCAACGCCCACACACACACACACACCCACACAGGGTCAACCCTGCCCTGACACATGTAATCCTCCTCCAAGCGTTTGTTTCCAGTGGACTTACAGTACAGCTCACAGCACCTTGAGCCGTCACCGCCGCCTGTGATGTCAGGAATTATTTCCACTGAGCCAATTCACACTAGTATGATGCACTGAATATTTAATTCTGTAACGCCTGCGCAGGGACTGAGATTGACATGTGAGAGTGTTCGTTTCTGACGCTGCCGTGAAAGGAGTCATTTTACCCACCGACCTGTGCATTATGTGCCCGCGGAGGCTGTACAAAAGCAGGAGTGCCATTACACCTGGGTCCAATAAATCTCTCCTTGTGTGAGCCGCTGCAGCGCTCATACATATTACCACGGGCTTTATCAGGCATCCGTGGCCTGTAAATGTAACTTCATTCAGTCTCGCAATTGTTGTGCAGCATAAAAGCCGGATCCTGCGCCCAAGGTTTCCTCCCGATTCTTCCCCGTTTCATTTGTCCCGCTGATTGCAAATGTAAGTGAGAGAAAACGTTTACGGTACAAGTTATAGAGTGCATGCAATTATTACATCCAATCCACTCCTGAATGCAGTCAATTCCAGGCCAGATAACGGGGCTAAATGAAACTAAGCAGAGCGCACGCCGCACGCCACCTGCCGTCTATTACCTGTGTTTGTGCGAGGAGCGGAGCGACAGAGAGCAGCAATTGTGAACAAATGAACAAATGCATGCATCACCTATAGCACTCGAGCAACAAAGCTATTGTGTGACTGTGTGCAGAGCAGTGTGCCTTTGTCGGAGGTAAAATGGCAACCTTGTAGCTACAGACAATAATTCCTGTGTTGGCGCGGTCACATACAGCACACAGTGAAATGGTTTTCCACACACAAAACATACGTGGAATTGCTGTCCAGCGGTTGTTTGTGTTTTTTCTTTTCACACCCCTCTGTTTTTATGCTATGTTGAAGTTCAACTGCAGAGAGAAGCTGTAGGGCAAAAACAAATCGAAAAAAAAAAAAAAAAACGCTTTGGCAATAATATAGTGGTGTATATAGGAGTTTAACAAACCCGAGAGATAAATCCCTGCTGTGACAGAGCTGCTGTAAAAACAGGTGAATCGACTGAATGTTTGGCCTTTGGACCTTCCTGCTCTGCCACCCACACACTATCCCTGACCTACTTTGTGTATTTTATTCACCATTAAACACTTTGCAATACATCAGGCGTGAAAAAGGGGGAAAAAAGAGGAAAAAAAAACTTATTTGTGCTGTTTTCATGTTGACATTTCATCTTTGACATCTTTGATCTTCCTGCCTATTGTGTTTTAAGCATTTTTTTTCCATCTGAGTTTGTCCCACTCGCCTGCCGACCTTTAGGAGGTTTCTAAAGAGCCGCGCTCCCTGAATAGTATTCCAGTAATTCAGTTTGTGAATGACAAGAGCAACTCTCTTTTCATGTTTCCTGGTGTCTTGATTCTGACTGAAAGGGAAAAGGAGAAAAAGGAAGGAAAGTTAAACCAACGCTCACGTCAGACGATCTCAACAACACCCAAAGGTGACAGGAGTCAAAACTCATCAGAATCACTGGCTTCTCTGGGTTCTCTGGGTTCTCTGGGTTCTCTGGTGCCGCTGAGCTACGTGATGTGCGAGTCAGGGCACACGGGTCACGGCTCGTGGCCACGCCGAGTGGACCTCACCTCCACTTCACATTGTCCAAGAGGCTCGGCTTTACCCACACACACACACATACACACACACACACACACACACGAGCGTCAATGAATGTCTCCACTAGCCGGAGACTTTTGCTCTTTTATCTGTGACCTTTACATGACATTTTTAGTGTGTCTGAGATTTGGGGGCTGAAGAAGAAATTACTCTTCCTAGAAATCCAACAAAAACGGACTAATTTTGTGCCCCCCCCCACTCCTCCTAATTGATGGCACTTGAATTCACTGCAAGGAAAACGGGAAAAAAGTGAAAGTACCCTGGATGATGTCCATTAGCAGAAGGGAAACATCATGCTAAGAAAAAATAAATAAGTAAATAAAGAGTTTTAATAATAAAAACATATCAAGGTCAAAGTGATCATTGGTGTTTGAACTGTCACTTGTGAAAGAAACACATGTGAAACAAAGAACTAACAGCGAGTTATATACATATACATAAATACACACATATGCTTAGTGGTTCTGGAAGTGGACTTGGGTTTGGGGGGGGTTGGTACTGTGCAGTGTGATTTGGGCGGCGGTCATGGAGACTGCTGCCCCCGCTACCTGGTAACAGATAAGCGGATGGTGGATGGATGGATGTATATATACATATATATATATATTTTTTTTTACAAATGTTAAAAAAATGATTGATGGTTGTGACGAAATCTCAGTGCAACCAATGGTTTAAAATCAAACCTCATCCATTCAGAACCAAAATAGACTGTAGTTGTTTTGATACAATAACAACCTTGAAAATACTTCGACCACCTCCACAAGCACACAGTGAATGTTACTGCAGGCCTGAACAACATCATGACGCAAGTCCACTTTCAGACTGAACTGAAGACCAGAATCAATGAAAAATTGGTAACTTTATGTCAGGAGACTTCAGCGAGGGTGGGAGGAAGGAGGGAGGAGAGAGGAGGGAGGGAGGAGGGAGGACGGAGGAGGGAGGGGGTTTGAGGGGTTGTTCGTTGATTATCACCAGGTTTGCACAGATAAAGAATCACTTATTCTTTTATCAATGTGGCCACAGCAGTTAACAGCAACAGTGACCTGGAACAGTTTTGATGCCAGACACCCTACCCTGGAGCGACACCTTGGATCACTGTAAGGTTGCACTAATATAATCACCTGTCTCTAGACCAGGGGTCTCAAACTCCTGGCTCGCAGGCCAGAGGTGGCACAAAACCCACACACACACACAAATAGGGTCAGCAACTAAATGTCAATAATGATGAATAATGATTTTATTTGTTGTTCGTTGATTAATGAAACTCATTTGTATTAGTACACAGCACTTATATGATTGAACAAAAATAAACAACTTTTTTTTTAAATATCAGTGTTTTCTTGGTATTTAATGTCGATGCCTTAGGTGGACCCTGGTGAGATGACAGTGGGAGCAGTGGTCCTCGGCTCATTTGACTTTGAGACCCCTGTGATACAGTGTTGAAGTAAAACAACAGCAGGGTGTCCATGAGCTCTGAGGAGGATTTTATTACTGCGTCCTTTGTCCTTTATATTCAATGTTCGACGTTCGTCCTTCACTGCATAAAATAACAATAAAGACGTTAAGATCTCTACAATAAAACTACGTTTTTATTTGATATCGTTTGTTTTAAATTACAATGGTTTTCTACACAAAACATCACATACAGTAGCTAAAAAAATTGACGAGATAAATACAAGCTAAATCCTGTCACCGTGGCATGAAGTACTTTTAAAGAAGGTTTTAAAATCTGTTATACTTGTTTTTAAATTGACTAAACTGCATTTTCTGACCTCAGGAGCATCCACTTAATGAAATACACATTAAAATGTTTTTTTTTAAAACAAAACATGAAAAAAAGGTTTTTTTTTCATGTTTTTTTTAAAACAAAACATGAAAAAAAGGTTTTTTTTCTTATTTAAAAGAAAAATCTAAATGTACACAGTAATTTCAGAGTGTCCTTTTAAAACACCAGGTTGTGATGTTCAAGGTCAATGAATAAACAAAGTACAGAGAATTCAGAAAAACTCCAAACAACAGACTTTTACTGTTTGTAATTGGCTTTTTTTCTTTTTTTTTTCAGACCATGATCTCTTTCACTGTTTTTACTTTCATGATCAAACAAAATCACGACACGAACCACGTCAAACACCTCTGTTTCCTTCTGGGACTATGGTAAAAAGTAGCCGTATTTCTCCTTTACTGTCCGTCATCTGCCTCACCAACAGCTTATGTCAAATGCCATTCTGACAGAGTCTATTAGGGTGAAGAGTGTCAGATAGGTAAGAGAGAGGAGAAAACAGAGCTGGCAAACTGCCAGATGAGTGTGTGCACAACACTCCCCACTGTACCTAGAGGGCGATGCCACTGACAGCACAAAGGGACGAGGCGATTGGCGGTGTGTGCGTGTGTGTCATTGTTGTACTTGCCCAGTGCCACTGAGCAGGTCCCTGGTTGATGCCACAATGCTGAAACACAACTGACAGCCTGAGAGTCATCTGGCTTTTGCCACTCACACATACTCAGACATCGAACGGTGCGGATCCCTCGCAGTGCACTGCGCGGCATCAGAGGTCTCACACTGCAAGGACGCGTCCCTGGGGAGATTTTCAAAGACCTTGAGAAAATGAGTCAAATGATTCCTTCACATGTCTGTGCACTTTTCTGTCCTGCTATATAATGTAACATCTCACAGCTCCATTTTTAGTCACAATTGGATTTCATTTTATCTTGCAGCCCAGCTCTCAATTCCTGTTATAGTTCTCTTAAATGAAAACAAAAACTAAACTAAACACATTTTACACATCATCATCCAGTGATTACCCACTAATGGCCACCGCCTGGGGTTGTCAAACTACTTTAAACAGCTGAATTCTGTGACCAGCGGCACCACTGATGAGCTCACACTGTTCTGCCACATCTTAATACACTGATAAAAAATGCATATTTGGAGGGTGGGGCAGAGGAGGCCGTCGATGCTCCTGCCAGGGAAGATTAAATCATGCTGCTTACCACACATGATGGGGATACAAGTCAGTTTAAATCAGCAAAATATAAGGTACTAAAGTCAGCAGTAGAAATGCTAATGTTATACTTCCTTACTCAAGAAAGATGCCGTGAGGATATGGTCACTGTTTTTAACGGTTGTCGTCATATTTGAGTCATTTGACGATTTGCATATATGGGGTTTTATTTGCAGAGACTGAGATAGTGAAATGATGATTTGATTTTATCCATGTTCCTTGGTTGAGTTTGTCACCTTGTTTTGATTGACTAAACTAGTAGCCTCCCAGTCAAGGATATAAACAGACTGATAATAAAATGGTCCGTCTGACTTATTGGAAAACAAAGTTGAGCCCAGGGTCTCTGTATATGCATTCATATCTAGTTCTATTTTCAATGATGACTCCATCCATTGTGAAACTGAAGACAACTATTTGCTATCTGATTAGCTCAGTCCCAGCTACAATTTCTTTTTCCGTTACGTTTTTATTAGCGAGTCATACATGTATTCTATGTATCTATTGCAAACTTGAAAAAATAGATTTGAAGGTGTGGATACTTTTTTAAAACATGTATTCCATGTCTGAAAACACTGAACCCCAAGCATCGTTAAATGTGACTGAACACACCCGCACATCTGGCCAACTGGAAACAACACAGTATCAGTTGCGCAGTTGAGCTCCGCATTAACGCACGGTAATTTAGGAATATAAACCTATAATTAGTTCGGTGGATACTGCTTCAAATACTTAATTTACTATATTGTTTCCAATAAACACATGCGCTATATACAAGTTTATATCGCTAACTTTTATATAGTTTTGCATAACTGTCGCTTACCTGAAATACAGACACAACGACCGGCTCATTTGGTCAACTGACAACTTTAGCCAGAAGACCCTAAAGGTGCCCTTAAAGTGCCTGTTCACAAACAAATTAATTTTTTATTTTCATTTTTTTTAAAAGCTTCTTAACTTGTAATTCTGACACAATTGTCATTGAATTACAAATACCACAATTAGTAATGTAATTAGTAGTAATGGTAGGCAATAATTTGGCAATAGTGAGTAATATTTTCTGGTAACCTAACTTCAGTAGTCATGGTGATATTAAAGCAGTAGAAATGGGAATAGTGGTTGTAGTTGTATAAGCAGTAGAAGTATTGGTGGTATTAAGTAGTAAGTATTATTAAATACAATAGGGAATATTTGTAGGAATATTAGACATTTATAATATTAATTTAAAAAAGGCACATATTAGAGAATAACAGGAAAACTAGTCCTAACAATATTTGTGGTAGTGCCTGTATTTGTTGTATTTAAGTAGTAGAATTACTAGTTGTATAAGTCGTGGTATAAGCAGTATTTGTAGTGCAAAAAGTTGTCAAGTTGCAAAAAACACCTGAACAGTAGTATTAGTGACCTGCAGTCCACTCAGATTCCTAACTGCATCATAGCAGGCAGCAGGGCTTTTCTGTATTATTTCAGCTGCTGAATCGAGTCTAAGCAGAGTCTAGTGTCATTAACATTTTAATTTTCACCAAGTTCAGGAAAAGAATTCACACAGAAATCCACTATAAAGAACGGATTATCTCATAAAAGGGAAATAACTGTGATATTAAAAAAAAGAAAAAAAAAGCTGAACGTGTCAGTGATCACGGCGTAAGAATGTGATACAAGTTTGTTTGTGGCCTCATCAGCATCCGCTTTCATTAAAGTCCTGCCAAATATTTTGGCTCAGAGCGCAGAACATCAGCTCTGATGGCAGCAGTGGAGTAGAAGCTGAGACAGATGGAGAGGCCGCCATCGTAGCTCAGGAGCTCTGCATGGAGATAGGCCAAATCTGTGTGTGTGTGTGTGTGTGTACGTGCTTGGTACAGCATTACTTATAGGGACATCAACACTGTTGAGGTGT
This sequence comes from Cynoglossus semilaevis, assembly GCF_000523025.1. Classification (NCBI taxonomy): domain Eukaryota; kingdom Metazoa; phylum Chordata; class Actinopteri; order Pleuronectiformes; family Cynoglossidae; genus Cynoglossus; species Cynoglossus semilaevis. The sequence goes on along the minus strand of NC_024307.1, from coordinate 6,858,958 downwards.
GGGGACTTGGTCTTGTGGGGACTTGGTTTAGTGAGTGAGTGAGTATTTAGAGGTTTATGGTTATAGCTTGGAGTTAGATTTAGTTTATATATAGGGTCAGATTAAATTGAAGGTATGGCTGTATATTTGTAGGTTAAGTGAAGGGTCAGATTAAATTGAAGTTATGGCTGTATATTTGTAGGTTAAGTGATGGAATTATGTCAATGTGAAGTTCTTAAAAAAAACACAAAATGTATGTGAAGTCTGCTTGTGTGTGTGTGCTAAGCTGATCCCAACTGCTCTTTCTTTGTGACTCGCATACCAACCAATATATGCCATATACCATACCATATATGACAAAAACACATAAGCACCTACGAGTAAGTAAGCCAGATAAATGACTGGTCTATTGACATATCTCAAGAAAAGCAACATATAAGAGCTTAGACTGCTATTAGAGCTGTGTGTCTATATCTACTCCCAGACACTTTTTCTAACCAGGCCATATAAAGGATTGGCTATTGTATACAGTATCTTTCTTCTTTTTGTAAATGGGTTCCTGACAGTTTTTTTTTTTTTTTTTTACTATCACCACTTACAACCTTCTACATGCTTTCAGAAATCCTGGCTGTCATGGCCTTGTGCTGAATAATACAGCTTTAGAGCGAGCAGGGGAATTTTCCTCAGGGCACAGGTGTGTCCTGATAGTCTCATAAGCCCCCGGCAGCACAAAGAAAGGAAGATGCTTCCTCGGTGAAAAGGAATCGCGAGGCACGAGGTGGAGGAACAGATCGACAATGGCTTTTTTCATTTGGGTGTATTTGGTTTTGACCTTCAAACTGAGCTGGAAATTAATGTGAAACCCACGGGAAAATGTGATGTTGAAAGATGACTGAGGGGGAAAAGAAAGTCTGAGTCTTAAAGTGTGGAACATTTACAGACAAATGGAGACACAAAGTGTGCAGGCAGTGACTCCAGACCATTGGAAGCACCAGCAGCTGCTTTCGCTTTCTTTTTATGTTTTTATTATAGTAGGCCTGCCCATCTACTGTATACAAATATGATAATGATAAACAATGATAATATTGGGCACAGGAAGTAAAATTACAAAGTAAAATTTACTATTCAGCATCAAAGATAGAAAAAAAAATCAAGAATTACAAACTAGTAGTATTCTTTTAATTTAAGCTAGCATATAGCCAATTTGATTTTTTTTGTTTAACTTTAGGTACTCTCTTTTTTTATTATTTACTAATTCTAATATTTTTGGTCACCTAGCTAACTTGCTAACTGCTGCCTGTTTCCTCCTGAAGCATATCAATTGTGCTTTAATTGTAGTTCTTTTGAATCCTTTGATCACTTGGCAAGCTAATTGCTATGTTGTGATGTTTTTGGTTTAGTACCATTTATTTAGTTACAAATGTTTAGATTTTTTTTTTCTTAAATTTTCTTAACCTCAGTTTAATTTTTGAAAAACATATTGGAGCTGTATTTCTCAGCTATACTTTTTGGTGTATATTTATTTTTTATATTTATTTTTTGTATTGGAAAAAAAGAGGTCATTTCTTAAATGTATATAATGAATGGTGATTATATTTTTTTTTACCAAATTGTACTGATATTGGTAGGGGTTTTTTTGTACATTTTCTCTTAGATTTTGTTACTATATTTTGCTCCTATTCTCTCAGTGTAGTCCTTGTGTTGGGCGGCTTATGAAACAGAAGAATAAAAAAAGCGGAACATTTACCCATTACAAGGTAATTTGAATCCCTTTAGACATTTCCACCCATTAAAACATGTCTGTTACCCCTGCCCTTGGACTCTAGAATTCTCCTCCCTCTCCCTATTCTGCCGTGCTCTTAACTTCTCCCCACAGATGGTCCTCTGA
>NC_024307.1:6843125-6857042 GCF_000523025.1 Cynoglossus semilaevis | reverse complement strand
GTTGACAAGTGGTAAGTGGTCAGAGTGCTAAGTCAGATGGTCAAGAGAGAGAGACCAGAGCATTTACTGTACGAGAGAAAGAGCTGAAGCAAGTGTCTGCTCAGGAAAATTCAATGAGTCTGTCAGAAAAAATCTCATTAATGTTCGTGGTGGCTGACATCACTTTCGCATCAATTTCTACCTGTGGTTAAAATAACAAGATCGAGGATTAAAAATATGATCTTTTTTAAAAATAAAACAATCCTTTCAGCCCAGGGCTGTCCATTTTGAAAAGGGATTAAATTTCATTTTAAAATACCTTTTAGAGAAAACTCCTGAGTCTCTACCATTTGAGACTATCAGTGAAAAGCAAAACACGTCTACTTCAAAAAATATGATAATGTCATAAAAGTCCTAGTTATACAGTTTTGGAAACATTTTTATAAACCAAGTGGAGGGAAGTAAGTGCAAAAACAGCACCAATTTGAAAATAAACATCGGAGTGCTAGTTCAAAAACAGAAAATAAAAAATATTTATTCACTGCCTGTCCTAAATTTTGGACTATTTTAACTGGAAGCCTGTATTTGTCCACGACTCGTCATATATTCATTTTTAATTTTTCCTTTTCAAATGTTTATGGGCGAATTAAATTCACAGTTTTATTTTCTTCAGTTCTTGACACTTTGGTAATAATTTGGTAACCCTGTTATTCCTGTTATTTTGTCACTGCTATGAAGCGTTTACAATGACATCAAATAAATAAATATAAATATAACTTTTTTAAAAATTCAGCCTCCTGTGTATCAACGCGTAGTACTGCCTGTAACTTTATGGCTTCATAAACCAACGTATCATAATAAGGCTTGTCATTTTTTGTCAAACAATTTCGCTCCTGTATGTTATGTTAAACAATGTTAGCATTTTTAGGACGCGCTAATATTTTTATTCTTTAAAAAGGTGTTACATAAACGTACATAGGTAAGACTGCAACTGTGTTTCACCGTTTATATTCAAATGACTTGTTCCAGAAAATCCTGGCGTAGTTTCACCTTGACGACTACAGTCTGGAGACCTCCACCTTGACCTCTACATTCAACAGATTTGTTTGTTTCCCACCAGCCCTCAGCAGCAGTGAGGCGCTGAAGTATGGACCCAGTCAAAGAAGCTGATGACTGGGTGGTGAGAAGGTTCTGGAGCTGCACTCTGGTCCTCTGTGTGTTTTCTCTTCATTTTATTATCTACACTCCAGCAACAAGGAGAGCCACAGTGGTGAAGTAATGGGAAGGTGGAGCAGGGAGAGGAGGGGGGAGGAGGAGGAGGAGGAGGAGGAGGAGGAGGAGGAGGAGGAGGAGGGGGGGGGGTGTGTGTGTGTATGTGATGATAAGGAAGGAAAAACAAAACTAAAAGGAAAAGACACACACACAGAAGGAGTGAGTGCCAGCCTCTGAAAACTGGCATGCTGCAGTTGTGTGTCCGTCTCCTAGCAACAGGTCCTCCCCATCACTCATCCCTCACCCCAAGGCTGCTCTTCTAACAAAACCCTTTCTGCTCCGAGGGCTAAAGGATGTGGGCCTCCGCTCGACATGGCACTCAGCTGCCCATTGACCAGCGGGGCCTTTCTCTGCACACACTGAGGAACCGGGGACAAAGACGTTAAAAGCACGGCCGGCTCCACAGAGAAAACATTTGCTTGTAATTGTGTTTGACTGCATAATGAAAATGATGTTCTTTTTTAATTTGGGCTTGTTAAGGCCACACTATTTTCCTCCCGGTCACCTGACGGTTGTAAAGGAACAGCCCCTCACTTAGCCCGTGGGCCACAGAGGGGGGAAATATTGAAAATGGTCCAAAGACCTCCCCACTCTTTACTTTAACCCCTCTTGTGTTTCAAGTGTTCTCTGGAGGAGAAAACATAAATATACAGGCTCTGTTCATTACAGGACGGGAGAGAAGATCCGAGAATGAGGTTTTTCACCAGAGAGGATAATGACGGACGCACACACACACACACCTACATGAAGACACACCAGTGGGAATGCGTCCATGTCTGCGCCCAGACTGCAGCATTGAGATGGTGAGCATTCTTGGTGCTACTTCAGCAGAACAGCCCCACGGTGCCTGCGTCAGCCTGGAGTCTCCAAGAGTGCTCCACCGAACACATTCACATTCAGCACTTATTGTACGGTTTAGCCACAAATTTAGCCTCTTTCACTAATGAGCGCTTCCTCTTGCCCAGCCTCCCTCTTCTCCTCTGCTAACAGTGAGGAGGATTTACAAAAGTGTATTTACAACATTTCATCAACTTCACTTCCTGATAATAATCAGTTTTTACCTCCATCAGGTCTAACATTAATATCAGGTTAGCATTTTCACAGGACTGTGGCTAACCTGCTAGCTCGCAGGAAAATATAGTTTTCTTCTCTTTATGGCAAAATATGAACAATTTTTGTCATATTTATGGAAGTCCAGGGTGTCAGGGTGCTGACAGTTTAATTTATTCGAATGATTTTTGGCTTTTTTCGATCTGAAATGTTAGATAATGTTCAGCAAACGTTGGCTTTTTTGGCTTTTTTTGGTTGCATTATTTTACAGCTGTTTATAAATGTAGCATTTTTGAGGTTCCATCTTTTCCTGCTCTAACCTTTATGTTAAGTTTCAGCTTATTTTAGTCTTTGTTTGACAAGTTCTTTTACCTAGCTTGTAGCATGTTGGTATTTTTCTGGCTCAGGTTCATTATTTTGAAACTAACATGTGGCTATTTCTGAGCTAATTTTAGCTAAGTCTACGCAAACTTTTCACTTTTCTTTCTCACTTGGCCTGGTGTTTGAATTAGATTTATTTTTGTTGGTCCAGCTGTTTGGCGTCCTTTGGCATTTTCGTGTTTAACTAATTTATTTCTTTTCATATTTATTAGTATTTCTGTTTAATTGGCCTATTTCTCCTACTTTTTCTTTTCAGTTTTATTGTCTATCTCTTTGATGGGTATTTTGGACTGAGAGAACAACTCTATGGCAGTGGAGACAGTGGAAATCCAAAATTCTTTCTAACTCAATTCAATCATCTATTATGTGATTTGATGAAAAAAATTGAATCTTTATCTAATATCTTTGTTCAAATATCTTTTCTACAGTTCTTTTCACCCTTTTGTAACAGTGATATCTGGCAATTCTAATCTGTAGATATAAAAGTAAGGACAAGTTTGATATCATACCGACTTTGTTAAACAATCACTACTTTCATTTTGATTTTAGGCAATGTGATTTTTATTTTCATTTTTTCTCTTACACCTTTATCTGCTTATTCATTTTTATTTTTTTTACATTTGAACTTTCACATGCTAGCTGTTAGCTATTTTGCTATTTCGTTTTTTTCTTAAACCTAGCATAGCTAATTCTGGGCTACCGCTAAAGCTATCTTCTTGACTTGGTTTATAAGGCTTTGGTATCATTGGCTAGCCTTTTACATCGCAGCTAACCCTATTTAGTATCATTGGCTTTTTGCCTTTTACATCGCAGCTAACCCTATTTTGGTGTATTTTTAGCCAACTTATAGCTATTTTTTATGTATTGGCTATTTTGTTGTCCAACTATTAGCTATAATAGCACTTTTTATTTATTTTTTTTCCCAGCTTCTTTTAGAATGAAGGCCAGATAAAAATCGACTTTGTACAGAGTAAATTTACCTCCACGTTCATGGAGGGTAAAGAAATAAATGGTTGTTGACGATTCTCATTTGCAGAAGTTTGACAACATCGTTTTCTTGATGCATGAGGTGTGAACATGAGGAGATTAAAAGTCTCCCTATCATTAGGAGCAGGTGTAAGGAGAAGGATATTAACGAGCGTCAGAGGTCAGACACGGCCGACCCGGGTCTGCCGATCCTGTCGTGCACACAAACACACCCGCACTGTGGAGGCCCGGACGCTTCACGACAACAGCGGCGACGCCCTCTCTCATTTGCTTTTTGAGCATCAACAAGTGAGCGTGTCGTCCTCTGTGGGTATTTTCTGGACTTTCACCACAAGGAGCTCCACTCTGACACCAATTACACAGATTATGTCTCAAGATGAGAGGGAAACTACAGGCCTGTGTTGACACAGTGATTACCTCTGACAAGGTCAGAGGGTACGGTGCAGCAGTGCACATCCTCCACTGGCAGCTGCCGACCTTACTGCGGTGTAGGCAGACAAAGTGGAAAACTAATCCCGTGACAAACACTGAAAAGGCCACAAAGAGGGATACCACTCGAAAATAACGCAGTAAGCATATAACATGATTAACACCAGCTGTGGTGCAGAAGTTTTTCATTCCAGGGCCCCCCAGACAGCATTCGTTTCTGACCACGGACCCCCCTTTGAGAACCCACAGACAAAATATGTTATAAAACCTCAACTTTCAGAATATGTTTTTCTTACTTTTATTCATATAAAAATATTTTATTTTTTTTATATTTATAAATAATAAAAGTGACATCTTATCATTATCCTGTTATCACTTAAAATTAAAGGACTGTGAATTATTACTGAAAGTAAAAAAAATCATCTTATCTCCAGGTAAACAAAACGTGAACCTAGAGGTGTTCAAACAATTTTTTAAGAGCCCAAATTTAATACTAGTAAAATGGAATCACAAAAGAAAATTCCTAGAGATAATTAAAAAAAAAATAGAGGATTTACGGAATTGAATAGAAATCCACAGAAATCAATCTAAAAGGTGTGAAAACACATCACACAGGGCCATAAAAACCCTCTCATCAAATTAATTTCCTACCCTGCTGGTGGCCATTAAAAATAATTTGGCAAAAATATAAAACTTTTGGGCCAAAAAAAAACCCTTTCCATGTGCAACAGTTGACCTCTGACCCAGAGATGATTGAGAGACACAGTAACCTGAATGAGCCTCACTCATGTCTTTGACCAGATAATGCAAATCATATAATAAAAATACAAATATAATCATTACGAAAATAAAAAGAAATAATTTAGCTTCAGATTAAAAGCAAATCAAACCTGAAGATCAGAGGCTGCGTCATTTATTACATACAAAATGAATAAATAAATAAGTGGCAGCAACATGTGGATGGTGTCGGCACAGACTCAGTCCTGCTCTGACCTGCAGAGGTGAAGCAGCCTGACGCTGTCACTGAGTTTCTCACAGTTTCTCATGTCTCAGCATCAGCTTCATCCTGACTCACTTCTGTCTCCGATGAACTCCTCTGGCCTCCTCCTCCTCCCTTTTGGCCTCTTCTCCTCCTCTATCTCCACCTCCTTTTTTTGCTACTTTTGAGAACACGTTTTCACGGTAATTGGCAGCAGTTGAACTGTGAGCCGTAAATCAACAAGCGCGGAGTGTATTAATGAGTGGGACCACCCAGGGAAACTATTTGGTCTGCACTTTCTTACGGGACAATGTGCGGACACTCGAGTTTGCCATGCTCTGAAAACCATGAATGGACCCTGACAAGAGCAGTGCTCCCCTGCTGCCACGTCTGTGGCCGGCTAATGCTGGCTACAAGAACGGCTGAAAGGACGGGAGAGAAAGGTGAAGTATTCTGGACAAAAACAGATCATCCTGCTGCAGGAAGTTTAGGCTTACTCCCTGCATCTGTGTGTGTGTGTGTGTGTGTGTGTGTGTAGGGGTATGAAGGCTGTCTGTCAGGTACAGCTATACTTGTGGGGACATTTTGATGAAGAAGAATCCTGTTATTTGTGATATTGGAGATGATATTGTGTGTGTGAATAAAATATATAGTTCATGTAAATATAAATATTTTTGAACATTTAACACGTGAAAAAATGTAATTTAATTATGTGGGGGTTTTTTTGTTTGTTTGTTTGTTTGTTCCTAAAAGAAAAGGTCAGATTAACAAACATAAACGTTTTTCCTCACCTTTAAAAAACGTTATTTTTTGAAGCTAACTTTGACATATTGCACCACATCTATGAATATTTGGCTTTCATATCCCAATTTGTTTCTTAACTATTCACAGGTAAAGGTCTAGCTAGCTTAGCATTAGACATACAGTATGTCTTTGGGCTTGAATTATGTTTAAAATCTGCTTTTTATCAGTTAGCATTAGCATTTCTCGTCTTACATATCTGAGTAGCTGTTTATTTATTTACTTTTCATTTAGTATTAAATATTTTACTTACCTTTAAAGATAAAATTGTTCACATTAACATTAAGGCAAAGCTAAAAGTTACTTTTTAAGTTTTAATTTATAGTTTATCCATCCTTAAAAAGAAGGTGAGATTAACAAATTTATAAACATTTCTTTACATTTAGAAAACTGTTTTATTATTATTATTATTATTATTATTATTTTAAGCTAACTTTGACATATTGCATCAAATGTATAGATATTTGGTTTTCATCCATTTCTAACCTGACTTTTTTGGATTTTTCTGCTACTTATGAGGTGTGTCCCAATTAGTAAAAGTTACCTAAACAAAGACAGAATCATAAAAATGCAGTGTACTTTTTTAAAAAGTGCGTTTTCTGATCGTTCTTTTAATAATCTTTTCCTCAGCCATCAAAGTGCGTTCTTTTAATAATCTTTTCCTCAGCCGTGCACAGAAGGAGTCAGTTTACAAGCTGTTCAGCAGCAGGTTTTATGACAAACCCCAAAAGAAAAAGAAATCTTTCCACATTCTTTAAAAAACAACCTTAAATAAATATTTTTTATCCCCTTCAGAAGAGCAGATCCTCTCCACGGTGAGTAGTGCTTCATTGTCTTCCATTATAAACTCTAACAAAGATAGACCACTGGCTACTAAAATACCAAGGTTAATCTTGATTAAATGTCTTCCAAGGTACAAAAAGCATATTTTACATAAAACATTCTTCAAGGGGATTGAGGAAGGATGTCGGAGGAAGAGAAATACATCAAATATTGCTGATGGCAAGGCCAAGCATCCCACCATTTCAGCATTCCACTAATACGGCCTCATCTCCTCACCTTATTATCCTCCTTCCAGATTCAAGACACAGCTCAGAAACAGACAACGCAGCGACTTCCTTTTTTTTTCCTCAAAGAATGTATGAATTTTTACATCAACTGTTTTCAGAGCAGACCATCTTCACTACATTAGCATTTCCGCTAAACTGGTTTTATAAAGTTTTTAAGTATTTCCCCCTTTTTTAATTTAATTCCCTGTTTTTGGTGCAGATGAAAACCAGTTGTAAAGTGAATAAAAATCTTTCAAAATGCCAATGCAATAAAATATAACTCAAAATAGATACATACAGGTGTTTATCGTTTCTTCGTAGCCCGAAGTAGCCTTTAGCATATATGCATAGGCATTTTTAAATTACTTCATCACACTTATACACACAAATATATTCAAATTTTCTCTTACCTATTCAAAGGTTAAGGTTTAGCTAGTTTAGCATGAGACATATATTATGTCTTTGTGCTTGAATTATGTTTAAAATTAGCTTTTTACCAGTTAGCATTAGCATTTCTCATGTCAGACGAGACTGAGATTTATTTACTTTTCACTTAGTGTTAAATATTTTACTGACCATTAAAGGTAAAATTGTTTGCGTTAGCATTAAGGCAAAGCTAAAAAGCTAGCTTTTTTGGAAATACTAGCTATTATTACAAAAACATGATCAGTGACTGCTATTTCACTGGATTTCTGAAGTTTTTGTTTTAACAAATATTAAAGATTTGTATGTGTATTTTTGGGTTATTCTGTTAGCATTTGTGGCCAACCTAGCTATATTAGCCATCCACTCAAAATCCCATATTTGAATCCTGAAGGGCATTGGGCTAATGTCTACCAATGTGTTTGGATTACAGTCAGACTTTTCTGCCACTGGTTTAAGAGAACCATTTTATTCCAGTGGTTTGAATTTTTCTCGACACATTCACAGCCACTGAATCAAATCAATCTCCACTGAACAATAACCAAAAATCTGTAGTACAATTAAAGCTAAACACTAATCTGAAACTGTGAAATGCATTAGCAACACTGGGCCCATCACAAAGACCCTGCGCCCCCTGGGGGCTATAACTAACTGAACGTGGAACACAGTTAGTGAAATCATGTTAGTGATTACCATACATAATGCTAATGTTTATTCTGTTTGCTGTGATAAGCAGCTCTCTGGCTTTTGTTGGTCCAAACACACTCCACGGGAGAAGGAAATCTTCTTCCCACACCTGTTGATGAATGGCTCAGAGTAAAAGGCCCAGAAATGGGAAAATAACAGGTATCTTTGTAAAAATGTCAGGCACAGAACCAAAACACCAGCTCGCCTTAATGGGCAGGGGTAACTAAAGGAAATCTTCGCACAAAAAACACCCCACAGACTCGTCACAGCCTGTTTGGAATAATCACCATCATTGACTAACAAAATAATAACACTCAGTTTGGACAGGAAAAGTCACAGGAGGCTTTGTGGAGGGAAAGTAAAGGCAGTTTGTGTTTTCTCTGCGTGAGGCCGAAGGCTGAATGAGGCTGGACTGGTTCAACAGAGAGAGGCAGTGTTCACACACCACGATGTCCAGCTTTACAAACAGCTAGCTACACAATTTCAAAACCTAAAATTTAAAGTATGATTCTAATAATGTCTTTTTTTTAACAGCTCCCACTGTGAAATACTATAAGATTTGGTGTTGTTAATGAACCGTTTTAGAGAAACTAATTCAAATATATATATATTTTTTGCTTTTACTAAAAAAAATATATAACAAACCTAACCAACTGGACTGGAAGTAACGGTAAATTTCATCTATTCATCAACAACTAACATTTTTGGATATTGGTTTTGCTGCCAACCGATGTCAAAAGATGGCTTAGCGTCAAACTGCAACGCAATGCATCATGGGTCTACATTTATCAGTAGGAGGAAAAAGCCTTTCTCGAATATTCATCAGGAAATAAAAACATTTCTTTGACCAATCAGGTTCTGTCGTCATCTGTGAGGAGATCCTCATGACCCTGGTTACACATGTAGGTTTTTAATATAAAGTACTACACATGTACACAAAGGGCACTACTGCATATCTAGTGTATATCTGTACAGTAACACAAATTGAGATAAATATTTATATATATATATATATATATATATATTTATATATATATATATATATGTGACATTTGGAACGAAGAAGTAAACTGACACGGAGACAGAGTTATTCACAGCTGTAAATGAGTTTTCCGTCACTCGGCGCTGATTGTCATTCATGAAGCCGGCGTCTTAGATTGAAGCGACTCTGTTCTTGACCTCCCTCGGTGTTGGCTATCACTTGTAAGCAAAGCAAATTGAAAAGTGTTAATGGAGAACAGGCGTACGGCGTCTTGTGTGAGACGTACGGAGGAAGACAGTGGCCCATTATGGCAGACGCGCCAGAGACTGAAGGCACTCTTCACCTCCGCGCTGTCACTTAAAGGAGGCAGAGCAGCTCCGCGTGACCCATAAACACTCCGACAGGAATGCTTACAATGCAGCGATAGCCCGTTCAAGGTTTGTTAGTGGATACTGTCACTCAGACTGAAGAGACACTCCTTAGTTTAGACCAACAGTGAAACTGGAGAGCAGTCGTTCACAAAGGCTGCGTCGACTCAGGACACGCACGCATGGTCTGAAATTTGATGTGTTTATTTTTTGTTTGTTTATTTTTCTGTCAAGCTTTTACCTGAGTTCTGAAGTTCTTTCAGATTTCCAGCACACTTCAGTGAGCTGCGTTCTCTGAGGCTACATGGCTAGAACATTCTACAGTCCAATGATACATCAGTAATGAAACAACTCATGTCTTTCAGCCGCAGCCTCAGAACCAGCCACTTATTTCAGCATCAGTTTTTTTTTCTCCGCAGACTCTTCTGTAACAAGTCATGTGGCGAGGTTAGAGAACGAAGACGTGGATGTGAGGTGGACCATGAACGACTCAGGAACACTTACCTCTGAATTAAACATACCGCTGCGTAGAGACGAGCCTGAAACCTGCACATACACAGCTTTTCAAAACCAAGGTCAGACTAGATTTTCATTTACGTTACAATGGACGAGTGGCAATTTTTTTTCCCCCTGTGTCTGCGTTTGACTTTCCTACCAGTCCAGCAAAAATTCCATTGACCGTAGGTGTGAGTGTGAATGTGAGTGTGAATGGTTGTCTTAGCCACAGTCCTGAGAAAGGGATTTAACGGTAGAAGACTTGAATGAAATGGTCAGGATGTCGAGATGACAGGATGATAAGAAAGCGACTTTAATATGAAGTTTTTTTTTTCCTGACTTTGACCAAGTTTTAACACTGAAAGCTGCAGATGCAAAAACGTGGAACCTGAACGTGACAATAAGTTATTTGAAGATGGTCACGATACACAACTCACGATACCGTGATTCATGATTTGTTCCGTTCACGATACAATTTTATCTCGACTTTTTTGACAAATTATGACCAAATACAATTATAAGAACTAAACAAATACTTAGTACCAACTGAAATCCTCTTGTGTACCTCGTAAATCACTGCACATCATTTTCTCCTCTTATTAAAAGTCAAACTGGTCCGTTCTTATTGACCTCGTTAACTGTCAATATATTAAACCACAAAAAAAAAAATCCTTTCTTTACAGAAACACCGTGTCTGTGGAAGTTCCCACGCTCTGTATGAACACCTGAATGTCACCTAGGCTACGGAGGGACCTGAGGTCTTGGTTTAAAAGCCTGCTATTACAACCAACGTTTTTAACCGCACACCGCCACCTACTGCACAACAGTGTGTAGTCTCGTGGTTTGACCAGTGATTGACCTACTCCTTACACCATTGTCACTCGTTTGTATTGATTTTTAATCGATTCACGATGCATCGTTACATCCGTAGTCACCACACAATCAAATCAGAAGCGACATCTTTGTGAAAAAGAAAGACGAACCCCAAAAACTGAACAGAACATTACTGTTAAAAGCTTGATCCCGTGGGTCGCACTTTATTATTTTGTGTTCGTATTTGCCCCCTGGACAGGAGGTGAAAACCAAAACAGTTTTATTTTAAATGTGACGACAACACAGAACGACACTTCCTGGACCTCGGACTCAAACAGCATTCAAAAGGTGGGCCGCGTACATGTGGACAAAGAAGCAACTTTGGTTTTTAAACAGTTTAACGACTTCAACTGCATCAACTGGCCTCAATCACACTACATTGGTTCCTGTGTGAAAAGGATGTACACATAAAGGCAGTTTCCCAACCTTTTTTCGACCACAGCAGATACAGGGGTTCCTCGGTTTACGACGTCCTCGACCTACGGTGTTTCATGGTTATGATGTCATCTCCCATAAAGTTATTAGGAAACTATGTACGGCATTGGTCAGTTTTTTTTAAAGTCAGACTCTTCTGATGTTTTTATGTCGTAGGCTATAACGTTACCGTTGTGTTAGCATAGGTGACTGACGTAGGTACTTCTGTTCAGTGGGTGAGTTCCAACGAGAGACGTCACACCGTAGGAACGGAACGTTGACGTAAGTCGAGGAGCCTCCTGTATTTTACATTAGAAAAATCCAACGGGACTCCAACAAAAACAAAGACGTAATGAAAAACAATGACCTTCTAGTTCGACTCTATCCATACTTCATTACCAAGTATTAAACTCTGGTCTGTTTAATTGAACACAACTGATATACTGGCAGGAATTGAAGAAACACAAAGATATTATCGCTCTATTTTTATAGCCATCTGCTGCCACCTAGTGGGAGAGTGCTTGTCTCTGTCACATTGACGAATAAGACAAATGACTTACAATCAATAACTAATGAATAATTTCACATCAATTACACAAGGGTGGATGAAATTCCACAGCACACCTGATGGTCAGTTTGGGAATCACTGCACAGGGATGGAAATTCACACACATCAGTCTCTTGGCGGGTGAAGAGCTGTGACCAATTTGTGAACTACACATTTATATTTTTTGGAGTAGATGGTCCATGTGTGTGAAATAACTTCAGATGTTTACATACAGGAAGTGCCAAGAAAAATGTTGCCCTGTCATATCAATGTTGCCCTGTCATACCAATGTTGCCCTGTCATATCAATGTTGCCCTGTCATACCAATGTTGCCCTGTCATATCAATGTTGCCCTGTCATATCAATGTTGCCCTATCACACCAATGTTGCCCTGTCACATCAATGTTGCCCTGTCATATCAATGTTGCCCTGTCATACCAATGTTGCCCTGTCATACCAATGTTGCCCTGTCAGACCATTCCATGTAATGACTTTGTGTTAATGCCCATTTAATAAATGCCCCTTTGATATAACATCACTGTTCTGAGCTTGTGCTGCTGACGTGAATGGACTCGTACCCTCATGAGGTGACCTGACCGGTATATTATTATGATGAGACGTAATAAGCTTCAAGTAAATGGTAAATTTCCATCCCTGCCCACAGTCTTGTCTGGTGGAATGATGGTACGTAACGACCAGAGACGAGAAGACACTGGACTTTCACTGGTGTTTGAGCTGTGGTTGTACAGTGTGGGTCGAACACTGTCAGCACCGACGGTACAGAAGTCACCACTGAGAGTCATATTATGGTAGATATAAACTTTTCAACTGGAAACTAGTTGTTATTTTATGACTCCTGTGAAATAAGTTCTTCATTTTTTTAATCATTATTATTTTTTAATCATTATTAAAATACTGGTTTATATTTCTTAGTGGGAGGTATGGTATGGTATGGTATATTGCCTCATTTTTGATAAAATAATTAGTGAAAAAAAAAACCTTAACATTACAGATGATAAAAAATATTAACAGCAAGGTCTGACTGATTTCTATACATCCTTAGAATGTGTCAAGCCATTACTTTATATACAGTATATATATATATATATACTGTATATATATATATATATATAGATGTATATATATATATATATATGTTCATCAACTAAATATTTGAATATTTGTTTTAGGCCTAATAAATACACATTTCAACTGTAATTAGTCAGTATCTTTTAAAACACCTAAATGAAACTCCAATTCCATCCCACAGCTCAGAACAACCTCGGCCAGAACCCAAGATGGCAGCTGCTAACATCGCTAACGTACGTTTGCTCTCCTAACGTTACCGTTTACAGCAGTTCTGTGGGGTTTGTTTCACATCAATAAGTCAAAGACAGTTGAACAGTTGAACTTGTGGCGGGTGGACGACTGTTTGTGTCTGTTTAACGGTAAAAGAGTGTAGTTTTCAACCACAATGGCTAACTTTTGTTAGCATTTTTATGGCTAGTCCTGGGTCTTGGCTCTAAACCAACACAACGAGCAAAGAGCATCGGTTCTGACAAGGTGATGACCCACAACACAACCACACTTCAAGGCACAAGTTTTATCACTATTGACAATAACACTGTAAACCCAAATAATGGATCAAAAATGATTGTGTGAAAAATTTTGTTTCAATTCCATTTTAAACTTTAAACAGAGTCAGAATGGGATTTAAATTTGATCAAAACCACAACATGTTTTTAAAATAAATGCCCAGCTTCTTCAGTCAAAGCACCATGTTACGAGGGCCACTATTGGCCGGGAGATTTCCACGACCTTAGGTTTAGTCAGGTGTACAGTGCTGAGGTGAGGAAACGTGGAACGGCTGTCACTGATGTGGGAAATGAAACTGGATGAAAACTGAACAACAAATGAAGTGAGGACATATACTGGACGTCGATGATGGACAAATGTATACGGCGATAAATGACCTCTTGACCTCCTCTGATTAGTTCTTGTTTTAGCTGAAACCTCGGAAGAGGAGAATGTCTGAGTCCTGGAAAGAAGAAGAGCAGGGTGAAGATGAAGAGGAGTCTGGAGATAACAGGGACCCTTGTACAGGAAATGGATGTAGCTGTAGCTGTAGCTGTAGCCGTAGCCGTAGCCGGAGCCCGAGCCGTTGGCCGGGGCGGTGGCCGTGCGGGGGGGCGGGGGGGTGC
>NC_024307.1:6840241-6842951 GCF_000523025.1 Cynoglossus semilaevis | reverse complement strand
TGCCTTGAGCGTTGGCCGTAGCCGTAGCCGTAGCCGTAGCTGTAGCTGTAGCGGTCTCAGTCTTACGGTTGTCTTGTTTAGCTCTGGAGCAAATGGAATAATCTCAAACACTAGTTTTTATGTGAAAAACTGAAAAAAATAGTTTGCAATTTATCATAAAATTAGCTTGAGGGCGACAATAATTATCAGTGCCTGGAGTTGGGATTATTTTCAAACGTCCTTTAATATGAGCTTTTAATTCTTTATCTTACAATTTCTCCTAAATGGGATCAAAATTTACATTTAATTACATTAAATTAAGGACGTTGGTAAATGAAATTACGGAGAAGCCTGAGATGTAGCAGCAAATTTCTCCTTGACTGTTTATATCATACAGTTTTTTCCAAAACCAGTGACTTCTACGGTACTTCTACGGCAGCTGTGGCCATTTCTTATACATGGTCACTGAACAAGACGGATGAGGTGAAGTGAAGGCGTGCACGCAGGAATGATGCAGTCAACATGATCCACATGCTACATGCAGAAGGATGAAGAGAATTTGGAAAGAAAATAAAATAAAGACTGATACTTTGTGAAGCTATGATTGAAAAAAAAACATCATGAGAATTCCCACAGAGACGGAGTGATGATGAGACACCCACAGACAGCTTTGAATGTTTCCATTCCACAGTCCAATCACAGACAGAAGGCACGCTGGAAACAAGAAAAGGCGTCACGCCAACAAAAGAAAAACAATTTCCTCCCAGTTGTATATGTTCACAATAAAGGACAATGGTGCCACGAAAAAGAAAAACTCAGGGATAAATCGAGAGAAGACTGGCACAAAAGCCTGTGAAGTAATAACATATTTCAGTAAAAAAGAAAGAAGAAAAGCAAACAGCGTAGCCTCATTGATAAATGGGTATTGAACCTCGTCTCAAAAAGGCAAAATTGAATTCCTTTGCTTTAATTTCACGAGGTTTCGATTGACTTTAAAAATCGGTGCTGAGCAACTTTTCATCGCTTCCTCGCAGCAGAGACACCGTTTAACAACAGTTTTATACCACGGTGATTTACTCAGCGAGAAGCTCGACTAGTGGCTGCATCGGCTTAAAGTGCATACGAGTCAAAAAGTTCTCAGACAGATTTTTTTTTTTTTGTTTCTCGAAGATTTTACTGTTTTTGTTGCTAAAACATCTGAAGACCCCATTTGAAAGGTTTTATCTTTTTTTTAAACATGTTAGTGTTTACATCAGACAGGCTTCTAAGAAGGACAGGACAGCAGATAGCTGAGGTTTAGCAAAGATATAGCATCAAAAATATTTCTTTAAAATAACTCAATGTTGCCCAAACATATTGGAAAACAATAAATAATGTTTTTAAAAAAGTAAACAAGGGTCCTTTACAGAACCCACATACTGTACATACTGTAGGTACCAAAGTCACGCACCGACGCTAACATGATGGTAACATCATAATGTAGGACCCAAACTCAGGCATGGGGGCCAACTCTGGCCCACAGTGTAATTATATTTGGTCCGTAAGATCGTATCAAATGTGCAGTACAGTCGGCCCACCAGTATGTAGCCCCAGTATACTGACAGGTTTGGTGGTATTAGCGGTGTATGTTATAGCAAATGCTGTACATGACGTCCGCGCTGCTAGCCAGCTAGTTCCCTATTGGAGGTAGTGCTAACCATGAAACGCTGTTGGTCTAAGATGTCATTTCTACTTAAATACAAAGCTAAAAAACATGAATCACGTAACCTAACTCCCACTGGAGCGCTAACATTTGATCAACTTTGGACAGTTTGTACGTAAAGAGACCAACACAAACGAAGTTCAATCTTTTTCTTTTTTATTATCAGGCATATTGTTGACTGTAATTCTCGTGTCCTTTCAAACCAACTTCTCTTAAAAAAAAAAAACACTGCAAAGAGGTTTTGAAATATCATTTCCCGTGATGTTCAACTAATCTAATGAGAATGATTGTGAGCCGGCCCTTTGTTTTCCTCCTCCTTTAGCCAATGACACACAGAGTGGTGGAAATAATGGAGCTTCCCGCCATCACCGATCAATCAGCCCTGCGTCATTTGATCCACAACAGTGCTGACCCTGCGGCCACGGCTGACATTAATCCTAAATCTTTCGGTCAGTGTGGAAAACTGACCGGGCCACAGCGCCGTGTGGGTCCAGGGCTCTAACGAGGGAAGGTGCTGATGCTAATGAGCGG
The DNA here is from genome assembly GCF_000523025.1 of Cynoglossus semilaevis. Taxonomy (NCBI): domain Eukaryota; kingdom Metazoa; phylum Chordata; class Actinopteri; order Pleuronectiformes; family Cynoglossidae; genus Cynoglossus; species Cynoglossus semilaevis. The sequence goes on along the minus strand of NC_024307.1, from coordinate 6,840,739 downwards.
CTCCTTAACAAGCCCGCTTCACTTGACGTCCTGATTCACACTGAGCCCTGTCTCACGGCTGCAGGATAATGAGCTGACCCCGGGATCCCCCAGGGCAGCAGCTTGTGAAATGCACCTCATGCAGGGATGGACGCCACCACGGCCCCCGCTACACCCGCTACACCCGCCCCCCCCGCCCCACCCCCCCACCCCCACACTCTGTGACAAACTGACCTCGGGCACCGAGAGCACTCACAGAGAGAGGACATGGAGACGGAGAGCACGGCGGCTGGAGGAGGAGGAGGAGGAGGAGGAGGAGGCTTTGAAGAGCGGGAGAGCGAACGGCCGCTTTCTTTGGTTCCACTAAAAGAATATTTATATAAAAACAAGCCGTCGCTCGTGTTTCACCGTTTGAATTATTAACAATCAAACACCGGAGCAGCCGCCAAGTCCTGGTCGACGCCACGGCTCGTGAGTGAATGTGGATCTCAGTGACCTCAGCGTAGAGAGCGCCCTGAG
>NC_024307.1:6762322-6820500 GCF_000523025.1 Cynoglossus semilaevis | reverse complement strand
AATGCTGTGTCTGCATGGACGCATTAGTCAAGCTCAAACGGGTTTTTCTGCCATGCGAAGCAGAGCATGACACGACGTTAAACAAAGGCCGACAGATGATCGGCCGAGTCCATTGGACGATGGCCTCTCGGCCAAGTGGACACTTTGATCTGGGGGCGTATTGGGGCAGAGTGGTTCGTTAGAGGGGCACAGGTGGTCTGAGAGTCCATGAGTCTCAATCTGCGGTCGGTCACGTGCAAACGGTCCATAGAGAAGATACGTTCAAAACTGTAAACACAGCTTTGTCTTTTGATGTAGACCACGAAAAACCCAGGACGGCACGGGTGTGGTTTTATAAACCCACAGCTGAGGTGAATCTGTGGTGTGTGGAGCTGGGCTTCTCTTTTTGTGTCACAGAGATTTTCCTAATGTAGAACAAGAACTTTCAAAATTCAAACTGGGAAAAGAGTTGGTAAAAAGGTCAAGAAAGTAATAAATAAATGACATAAGAACTTTGTTAATAAAACACAGGCAAACTATCAATTATGCAAAAGTTAGTGGAAAAAAAACAAAGGTAAAAAGAAATCAAAGGTAAAATTGAAAAAAACTTTAAAATAGTCAAATACGCTCAGGAGAAAAACTTAATACTAAATCAAAAACAATTAGCACAGAAGCTAACATTAAGCTAAAAGTGAACTTTTTTAACTTTTTGGAGGTAAAAAGGGTAAAAGAGGTCATTGTTAAAGGTTAGTTTCATCAGTTTATCCAGTATAATCTCAAATTCACTGAAATGTTTTGGAACAAATTAAAATACAGAGTTGTCCAAATAATGAGGTGAAAAACTGCTTGTAAACAAACACTGAGAACATTAGCACAAAAACACTTCAACATCGTCGCTAATGCAGCCCAAAATGAAGCCAAATCTATTGCCCCTGTCAATGTGTTCCATCAGGAAATCGATGTCTGACCTGATTACAGTCAACATCAGTCACCGGACTTTTCTAATTCTACTAAAAGCATCATTATTTTGCACAGTGACTGACAATTATAATTATATTCATCAATGGACTGTATGTCAGAGTGTGACACAGGCACTGCCTGAGTTAGTGATAGCTGTCAAATATTAACACTGCCCCCTGTTGGTAAAGAGGCTGCCAGACAATGACACTTGGTCATTGACAAGATTTTGAACACAAAAAGAAATAAATCGCTTTTAAAAAAATTATAATAATAATAACAGCAGCATTAAATACAAGTTTAACACAGTGTATTTAAAAATGATAAATTATTAAAAAAAGCAAAAGTTGTTCATAAATTCAGAGCGTGCTGCGTCGACAGTTTGTCGTGGCAGGTTTCATCAGAGCAGCCACAACAACGTAAACCGTACCTGATGTGTTAACTGCTCGCCACGGAGCACGGTTTGAACATTTGACCTTCTAACACAGCTCATGACATTATGCTGACATTTACGGTAATCCCTCCCACAGTTCTTAATCCCCGTGGCTGTGGACTGTCCACACTCAGGCGCAGAGAGTGACGGACAAACTCAACCCAACCCCCGACACCCGGACCAGTCCAGTGACCAGTGGGCAGCACGGAGTGGACCTCGGACAGGTTAGTCCTCACGTGTAGAGTGAGGCTCGAGTATTAAAACAGGTCTCCTACACCACGGTTTCCCAAAGACTGGGTCGCAACCCTCAGGTAGGTCGCAAGAGGTTGTTTTTTTTGGGTCGTGTCGCATCATGTTTCCCAGGAGTTTACAAGTAACATCTACTGACTTGGGTCACGAAGGTTTGTGACATTTAAAATATGTGTCCCCAGAAATAAATAAAGTTTGGGAAACACCGATCTACACAGCGTACAGTTACTTTGTTGTTGTTCAGCTTGATGACATTTTGGACAAAACAGCTCACTTTTCTTATTAGTAGTCACTTATTCTGAACCCTTTATCAAAACAGGGATAAATCTAGAATCTCACCAGTCGACCTCAAAAACAAAAGAAGACGACAAAAAAAACAAAAAACATTAGTAGTAACTTCCACAAAAATCTGTACCTCTGCGAGAGGTACAGATTTTCACTGATCTGATCTGTCTGTGATCACGTCTGTAGACCAAGTCATGCAATTAAATTAACTCTCAGGTTAACTAACAGGCTAGTTAACTTGCATTAACTAGCATGCAGGTTAACCAATGCCACACTTTTCAGGTTTTTTAAAAAAAAAAAAGAAAATTGCACTCCATTCATTGTGATGTAAATCCTACAGTAGAGCAGCTCAAAGGACAACTCTGAGCAGGTTCATCCTCGGTTTTTATCTCTGTTTTACCAGGACCAGAGAGGTCACCCAGTGGTCATCTTTTTTCTGCTTTAATTCTCTGATTAAACTGGCAGTTTTTAAATGTGTAGAACACAGCTTTCTGTAGCTTCTGCAAGATTTTTATTTTACTTTTTCTTGTGTCACAAGTCCAAACGTTTGAAATAAAAAAAAATTTAAAAAAGCGATGAAATGAGAAGTACAAGCCACATGTCCAAACGTTTGAAATAAAAAAAAAAGCGATGAAATGAGAAGTACAAGATGACAACCCATTTATTTAGTAATACATTCTGCAAACTAGAAATTTTATTCAAACTTCAAAGGCTAAAAAATGAAAGAAAGGAGGGTTCAATCAACAACACAAATAGTACAATTTAGTTCTGGGAACAAAGCTTTTTTAGACAGTTTCTCTCTTTTTTTTCCCACCATTCCTTTGGAGATCCAACATAATACAAAATATACAGTTATTGTATTCTGTAAAATCACTCACAGAGGCCTCTGAAGCATTTGAATCAACAATGACAATACTTATCTACAGCACTCTAAAGCTATCGTTGAATGTAATTATAAATATATATAGCAGACATGAATGTATGTTCGCACATTTCTGAATGCTTACGAGGTTACCATGTTCAAACACTTGCATTTGTTAAAAGTATGACATCATCTGCAGTGGACATGTGGTGTCATTAACCAAAGCTCCATCGGGGACACACCGGGGTTACGAAGGGTGTAAGGGGACGAAAAAGATACAAACCGGCCGCGGCTCGTACGCTGTACCTAGTGAGGACCAGGGACCGGGGTCGTTTTGCTAGTAGCTGAAGTACCTGACGTGAAGGCGACTTTTGTATCTATCGACCTATCAGGGCGTAATGTCAGCAGCATCACTCCACCTCACGAGTACTTTTCGGGGGTCAACGTTAGAATTGGGTAAGGCAAATCGGTGAGCTTATTCGTGAGCTGAAAAAAGGTCAGCAAAGTGAGGCTCAGGTGGCCCGGCTTGGGGGACAAATCAACAGCCACTGCTCTGGGTCACACAGTAAACGCCACAACTGAGGTACATCCATATGTACAAGAGGGCGCAAGCATTTTTAAATCTCTTAAATTGAAGCCAGGTAGTATTCCATACAAGAATATACAGGATGCGTTGTTCCAGGCAACCGGAGGTCACTCGGTAAATAGCTTTATAATCTTTTCCTTTTTTGTACAATAACAATTCTGAAAAGAAATCGACTGTACAGATGATCAGTGCATATGACTATGACCAATTAGTCTCACCCATTTCTCCCACATCTGCGGAAACATTAAGTGTCCACACAGTTGAACAGGTGACCATCCGATGGCGCTAGTTGAGGCCGATCAGCTTATAATTCAACGTCAATAGTGTTCCTACTAATAAAAAATAGGTTTATTAGCTGTGTTATTTTTTTCGGGGTTTTTTTTTTTTTTTTGGTTTTGGTTTTTTTTTTTTTTAAACATCACTACACAAATTTTCAGTCAAATACTGCACATGAGCACAGACTCACCCCACTCTACAGATCACAGGGAGGAGTTAGTGGAGGACCATTAGAAAAAGGCTCTGGTTTTTGTGAACTGCTGTTAGAACTGGATCTACATACATCACACAGGAAAAAAAAAAAAAAACAAGTAAAACACACTTCCTATAATGACAATGAGGTATTTCAGCTCAAATAAGAATGGATGCCAGGGCTTTTTTTTTTTTCCTCTTTTGGGGTTAAATCAGTTCCAGGGAATGGGCAACATTAAAGGATGAGTTACATTTAACCCCCCCAACAAAACAACACGACCAGTCCCAACCAAGCCAAAATCAATGTCTGCTCACAATCAAACTATAGATGTTTTGTAGTAAAAATAAATTTTAAAAAATCATTTTTAAATCTGTTTGCAGGCCGAGTCTGTTATAAAACTGTTATTAACCAGCATGAGCCGTTGGCCGGGGTTTGAACAGTTTAGAAAAGCGCGGCAATGACGGCTTTGAAAGATGCATGTAAAGTGTTTTATTCATCAAGCTTTAAAATAAAAAAATAAACAAAAAAAGACATGGAAATATCCTATAAGGGTCATCAACACCGACCAGGTGTGCAGTAAGCAGCTGGTGCTTAAAACAGTTTGATAAGAGACGTTAGTGAAGTCACTAAACAAACACAGTCAATGCAGCACAAAATCAAAGAGCTTAGAGCTGAAATATAAACCGATTCATTGGAAAGAATAAAATTAAAACAAGTTCCGTTTCCTTGAACACTGATTAAAGTGAGATAACATTACATGACGTGAGCACAGTGTGCATATAAGTACAGGTTAAGCATTGGATTAGGAAGAAAAAAAAGAAAATGTCATTTTTACACTAAAAATCTTTTATAAGGTTGTAGTTTTCACGTTTTTGTGGAAATAATGTTTTGCCATGTTTTAATTACTTCTAATTGACATTTTTGGAAGTCTGAAGGTACTCGGAGTATTTTTCAATGTAGGAGCCAGTTTATCTTTAAAGTCCATATATTAAAAGGAACAAAATTAGGCGATAGTTCAAGTTTTTGATGTTTGAGTAACTTTTTACATTATGATCCAATTTAAGGGAAATTGGGCAACAAAGCATGGCAGGAGAGGTCACACAGTATCGACTTTGGGACCGTGTCCTCATCTTTGCCACATTTTAAAAATGTCCATTTCTTATATATGTGGTATCTATTGTGGTTGTAGAACAAAAAATCTGTTGTCAAACAGAGATGAACTCAACAGCACCACTAGTGGTCAAAAACTCCACAGAGTACCTTAAAAGACAAACAAAAGTACAAAATTAGAAATAACCAATACAATTACAATTTTTTTACTCCTCGAATAATTTTTTTTGATTTTTTTTATATATAGACTTTGTTGTTACAAAATGCTTTTTGGTAGCGTCGCAGCTAAAGCATGTTAGGATGCAGCCTCTTCAGGATTACATGGAAAGTTAAAGTCTACGCTTTTAAGATTTCGTAAATTGCTCCCCACCACACAACTCGCTGTGGTGACATCGTTAGGATTGTCCATTTTAATAATTTAAGGATTACACACTTTTAGTACATTAGATTTTTGATATACATTATAAAAAAAAAACTAAATCCTCAGCGTTGCTGTGAAGGATACCATCATGATCAGAGGGAAAACATTCACCTCAACATACCAACACACACCAGAATCACACATTTGCTCCATGGCAAAAAAAAAAAAATTAACTCAGGTGACATAATTATTATCATAATTGAAAATTTAAGTCAATATACTGTATACGTATATACATATATATAAAACTCCAACAGTGTAATTTTAGAACAAAAAAAAAGGTAAAAATGAAAATTGAAAAAAAAATAAATCAATTTCTCTTCACGAAACATGTCTACCGCTGTGTGTGTGTGTTTGTTAGATGCAGGTTGAATCGATGACGGGGGGGTTGGGGGGGGTGTTGAGTTAAAAAGTGAAACACTAAACACTGAAGCTATAATGTCCTGTGGCTTTTGGCGGCACTAGAGCAGGTTTTCAAGCAGAGCAGAGCAGGAACCCAGGAGTGAGACACAATGACAGGAGCTCACTGTAGGTTTAAAGATTTGTTCTTGGTGGTCAAGTCCAAACGGGACTGGGTTCCCTATGTTTAACCTCATAGTGGGTGATGTTGAAGTTAAAAATCAGTTTGTACCACATAAAAGCACTGAATGAGGTGGAAAACAAAACTTGGCATAGTCTGATAAAAAAAAAGAGCTAAAAAAAGGTGGTGGTAAATCATATGGCAGCCACGGTGGGCACTTGGAGCACGTAATGTTTACATATTTATAGTCAAATATGACACAAAAGATGCTGAAATTAGTCGAGTCCTGACTAACTACAAGCCACTGTACACCATGAGTACATTTCTGACTACTTGTGTAATCTCAGATTACAATATAGTGCTGATATATACTGTATGTAGCTTAACATTGTTCAAATAGCTTAACTCTGTTAGCCGTAGCATTTGGGATTAGGAAGTGGAGGGAACCTGTGACAAAATGGCAAACGGTGTGTAAGCAGTGGGGTCGTTCCCTTAAACTCCAGCCTGGTCTGGTGTCTGAACTTCAGCAAAATCAAATTAGACTCACACCAAAGGATACAAACAAACACACATGCGCTCATACATACAAACAAACAAACAAGCACCCGCGACACGCTGGCAAGTATCTATCTGCACAGACAAACGTGTTACCAGGGGGAAGTTTGTTGTTGTTGTTGTTTTAATCTGACGCCTAAAAAAAAAAAAAAAAAGGTTTTGCTTTACACTTTCCAAAATGATGGAAAAACACTTTAAAATTAATATTTGCGCATGTACAGAAAGCCGCTTACAAAAATAAAACAATTAAAAAAAGCAAAGGGAAAAAAATAATTAGGATTTAAATGGTTTGATATAGAGCTTACTGTGCTGTCAACTATACAATTTACCCGTTTCTTTAAGAGACTAACTGAAAAAAAAAAAAAAGGAAAGTGAAAGCGCAGAGACATTGTGCCTGGAGGACAAGCAATAATATTCACTGAAGAGACATTTGTTAGAATTTGCAGAAGAGCAGGAAAAGGCAGATAGTGCATAAAGGTTCTCTTTTTCATTTCTTTCATTTTTTAACTTAAAATCAAGCTGCATTAGATACAGGCTGTTTGTACAGGACAATTGCACTTCACAAAAACAGAAATATACAAACACACGAGGAAATGTGAATCAAATTAATTACAGCAAAAACAAAATTACTACTTAGGCAGATTTTTTTTTAAACAAAAAAAAAAGAAAAGAAAGAAAACTTTGTGGACTCACTTGTTATGGGTTACTTTAGAAGAGAGTATTTAGATGAGTGAACAGAAATGGGAGGACAAGACAGTGAGGATCCTGAACTCCAGAGTGGACTGTTGCTGCACTTTTCCAGGTTTGTGTGCATGCAAATCTTCTTCCTCCTCTTCCTCCTCCTCCTCCACTTCCTCCTCCTCCTCCTCCTACTGCCATGACATTCCCTTCTTAGAAACCAAAAGCTCAGAGTGACGGCGAGACAGACTGCTGAGCTGAGCTGCTGTGGGTCTTGAGAGGATGGTGGTTTGTAAACTCTATGGTGTGTTAGTGGTAGGAGGTTGTGTTACCACATGTCGTCTGTGGACGCAGAGTCCTTAATAAGAAAGGAGAGGAAGGAAAACCCTTCAGACTCTGACTCTACACCCATGAGATCTCTATCAAGAACTGGACAGGTTTCAGCATGTACTCCTGGTCTTTGGTTCAACCTTTACTGCAGTAGCTGATCATGTTAAATACATTACTACGTGTACACGATTGGAGAGCAGTAATAGTTACCAAAAACAACAGTGTATTTACTTTTATAACTAAAGATCCTGAATGTTGACACCTTATGGAACTGCAGGCCTTGCACAAAACTTTTTGTGTGTATATATATATATATATATATATATGTGTATATATATATATATGTGTATATATATATATGTATATATATATATATATATATATATAGAACATAAGGTGTGTTTTGAAAACTTCAAACTACTTCCTACTACATCAGAACAGCAACACACAGACTGTTCTACTTGTTATTGTCAATACTCGAGTTATTGTCTGTGTAGGTTCTCAGTCATTCAGGTCATTTAATTCACAAAACAGTTACATCGAAAGCAACTGGACAAAGTAGGTTTGTTTTTGAAGAGGCTTCTTCAGTTCAAACTGTCTTTCTGACAAAGAATGTAATTTTTTGTTGACTATGAACGATGATGGTTGATGTAACTCGTCCGTTTCATTACTCTGTCCTGCAGATACTTGAATTAAAAAAAAGAAAAGATCGGTTCTCTGCCAAAGCTACAGTATTTGTAAAGGATGTCACATGAGTGGCTGCCATACTGTTGATAACTACATTAAGTGACACATTATCAGGAAACACCATGTGAGCACAAGAAAGGGGCCGGGGACAGACTGGCTCATGTCAAACACAAGCATGAAGAATTATAGAGAATGAAACAGAAGATGATTATTTTATATTTTAGAGGAAAGATTTTCAATCTCAAAAGAAGTTTTTCTGAAAGTTTTCCTCAAATCCCTGAACAAAAATCCCGTAACAGACAAATGAGCACTGGGCAAAAATATTGTACGTAACAGACAAATGACCAAATGAGCACTGGGCAAAAATATTGTACAAATTTGCCACACACCCTTAAAATGGACAACATTGTTTGTAAATGTATCATCTGTTTGTGTTAACTTCTATTTTCACACTTAGAAGGAGTTGATGTTGATGATGCATTAGATAAGTAACAATAAATTGGCTGGTTTTTCAGGCAGAATCCTAGTGTTGTACATCTTTCTCCTATTTCCTGAAGACACATCTCCAACAACAGAGCTAGACAAAGAAATCAACTGGAGTTCTTATTGGAGTGCAGCTCTGCGTGTCACTTCCTGCAGTATCAGTAGGACAACAATGTTTCCTGTATGTTAATTTTACATCATTGTAGCTTTTGTTCACTGCTGTGTTGGGACTTTGCCTGTTTCATTCAAACTGAAAATAAAAAAAAAGAATAAAATAAAAGACCAAAAATACTTAGTGTTGCTTCTGAGAGCTCTGTCAAAGCTGAAACTTACTCCAACAGAATTGTTTGTCATTATAACTCAGAGTGGTTAAACTGCCATGTGTTTGTTTTTTTTGGATTTTCTAGTATTTAGTTTCTTTCCCGAAACTTTCCCAAAACAACAACATGTACAACAAGAAAAGAGAGAAAGAGCAAAGATTTGTGCTTCAAAATGTCAAAACTCAAACCGCGTGGAGTCTGAGTCACTGATTTTCTATTTACTGTAATATGCAACATTTTCAAAATGATACATAAATACCGAGTTTCCTTGAAGTGGCCGAATACAAATGCCTTCATGTAAGTTTCTTCAACTGTAGCTGTTATGCTATAACAACTTAAAGGTAATACGCAACAGCCACATCCTTAGAAAGCAGTTACCACGGAGATATGGAGGCCAAACCAACAAAAACTCTTTACAGTTTCATTGTGCAAATTAAATTAATTCCAAAGAAGAAAAAACATTTTGGAACTAATTTAAATTTCCTAAAAAGGTTTGTTCAGGCAAATTCATTTACTTGAACCCATTCATTCCGACGTTCTGCTGATACAGTAGGTTGATGTGTGCAGACGAGTCAGACTTTACACAAATATAACAACAAATTGCCAGTATTTCACGGTGAAGGACGAAGATGTTAGGAGATAGAGTCAACATATTTCACGGAAATTTAAAAGCAAAGTATTTGAGTAGACAAGGGTGCCACCTTTGTGTTGTGTGTATAAAAGGACTGCTGAGAAATGCTGCTTTCCAAATACAAGAGAATGCCATTTTTTTTCACTTCACACAAATGTCAGATATTGATGATTTAACGTATTAGCTTGTTTACTAATTACTGAAAACATCTAATGAGGGAGAATGAGCCTTTTTCTGCACATCTCTTTTGTCAAATCTAAGCCAGGCTGTCTAACGACAAAATGACTCTGAACATGTCTTTTGATCATAATTTGTCAGTTGAATATGTTAAAAAAAATTACAAGGATGCACAGAATTAGTTTGTTCATAAATGTCAGCGTGCATATTCTAAACAAAGCACACCTACTGGCAGTTAAAGGCGGGCAGGGATACTCACTGTGTCATCACTCCGGTAAGGGTTGAGTTTGTTGTAGACTGCTTCAATAACACTTCTCCTAAAGGTGGGAAAATGAGACAAATATGACATTATATATTGCAGTAAAACTTCAAGTGAAAGAATGAAAAGGGATGAAGAGTTCAAGTTTGTCTGAGGAGATTACTCACTTGCTTGCCAGCTCTCCTCCAGGAGGAAGGTTGGGGATGCTCTCAGATGCTAACGTTCGCATGACGTGGACCAAATCTGGGATGCCTTCATCACCCTGCTTTTTAATGATTTCTGTTGAAAAACAAAAATTACTTTTTTACTTTTTGTAAACGTATGTGAATGTTTAAAATGGGCCTATATCTAAATCTGTAAGTGTAACTTAAGGATAAGAAAACTACAATTCTTTAGTGATGTGTGAAAAAACATTCATGCAGTGTATATGTATGTGTATATATACTATATATCAATATAAATATATATATCCATATATATATATATACACACACACACACTTTTAAAATATATGTAGTAGGCCCCTTGGACTGTGTTATTAACCAACGTATGAATTACTTTTCAGTCAAGTGTGAACATTTTGTGTGAACAACTTGTTTCATCTACCTTCTACCCTGGCTTCCAGATATTTATCCAGCTCATTTTCTCGTTTCACTGCTTCTGGAGAAACCTTCGGTGCTCCAGGAAAGCAGATTAACACAACACTCATATTATCCCGACTTCCCTGAAGAAAATAAAACAAAAACACATCATGTAAATCAACAATAAAACTTAAACCAATATGCAAAAAAATTTGGTTTGTCCACATGACATACCTTATACAAACACGTGTCAACGATTTCATTGCTGACTCTTTCGAGATCATCTGTCACCTCCAGCCTTGATCTGACAAAGTCACAGAGTTCCTCATTGGCCATGACGTCCCAGATGCCATCACAAGCTAGTATAATGAATTCATCTTCTCCTTCACATCGCTCTATTGCATACACCTCAGGTTCAGGAGAAACCAGCTGTTCCGTTGGACCTTTCCCATGAACGCACTTGTAGTCGAAGTCACCCAGAGCTCTAGAGACAGCTAATGACCCATTCACTCGCTGGATCATGACTGAGCCTCCAGCGTTCTGAATTCTTTCTTTCTCCAGTGGGTTACTGGGTTTGTGATCCTGCGTGAAGAAGTGCACAGCTCCACCTCTGCTGAGGAGCCCCCTGGAGTCACCACAATTGATGAAGTAGATATGGCTTGGTGATATCATCACTCCCACTGCGGTGGAGCCACTACGGTCCACACCGTGTTTCTTCTCTAAGATGGTTCGCATGTGTTCATCAATCTGCAGGAAGCCTGTGCGGATCCCAGTCTTCACGTTGTCCACTGAGGTGTCGTCCTGCAGAGCACTCTGGAAGTCTGAGTTGCTGGTGATGTGCTCCAACAGGTGCTCACAGCAGTACTTAGCCACCTGAGAGCCAGCATGCCCATCGTAGACAGCAAAGAATGACCAGAGGTCCAGGCCTTGGGGCAGTCCAATTACTGCTGTGTGTGCATCCTCCATCTCTACCCTCCAACCCTGCATGCTGCTCAGCCCATATCGCAGGCTGTTCCCTTCACCACGGGAATTATACTTTTCCATCTTTGGTTTGTCCAGAAATGCACCCATTGTGTCCTCTTAAAACCTGCAACATAAATATAAAAAGTGTTAATTGGATTCTAGTCAAAACAGAGACGTACTTCGTCACTTCAAAAAATAAATTAAGCAACAATGTGCAAAAATTGAACTTCAATGCAGAAAAAAAGGTAGCATATGCAGGGCATCTAACAGATTTGATAAGAAAATAATATATATATTTAGACTGTATCAGTGGCATTATATATAGTGTGCTGATCTGATTAATGTCTGTTTCTTTCTTGTTTAAGTTGTCAGGATGTTACAATGAAAATCAAAGATGTGGCTGTAAGTCAACTATAAAACTACCAGACGCTCATAAAACAAACATGTGGCTGTAAGTCAACTACAAAACTACCAGACGCTCATAAAACAAACTGTTACTTGTGTATTTAAAAAGGGGAGATGTACTAGTGTTTCCCCTTAATTCATTTTAAAAGTACATCAAAGTAAATACTCCTTACAAAAAAAACAATGTTATTCGTGTCAGTTCGTGCTATTGGCAGTGTATTACTATTTAACCAATGAAGGTCAAATGAGTACACCAGAAACTATGTCCAAATATAGAAGTTAATGTGGAATAGGTAAAAATACAACAGATGCACCAGCTCTGTACTCCAGGTGACAGTTCAGCAAGGGTCACATACAAAACACATTAACCTCATTTAAAGTAATTGTTTTTGTTTTCAACTAAACCTAACAAGTATATTATTCGTTTATAGGTGTACATTAGTGTACACAGAAAAAGAAATAAAAAGCAAAGGTGTGACAAAGTGTACACACAACTACCCAAATGATGAGACAGAAAATCTGTCTAAATAAACATGAAAAAGTGTTAAAACGCAGCATTTATGGTTGCATATTGTGGTTGTGCTCTTAAAGCTCGCCAAGGTCGCAATTGAAAGGATTTCTAGGGGAAACACTGAACATTTGTAAAAGCTGTAGGAGTTAGGTATTTCACAGACAGCTGAAACCTGTAAGGCTGCACGCAGATTTCTTTGGCTATTTTCTGTGACCAGCTGGCAACATCCAGGACAAATATACACACCATGAGTGAAAATACTTTTACACAGTGCATACACCTTAGAGCAAAAGAAAGATGAAAATATTTAAAGCGTATCAGGCCTTCATTAATGAAGGACACGTTTTAGAATTAATCTTAAATAGGCTTTTTTTCCCACTCAACGGTAGCAAACGATTAGCATGTTGGGGCTAAGTTCTCACCCCTGCTGTGGTCTAAAAATAGTATAGGACATTTTTACAACACTTTTGAACAGTGTGGATCAACTCAGCCCTCAAACGGATAAAGTTTGCTATGACAAACATAGACATGAATCCTGATAAACATACACCGATGGTTAGCATCTTTCTGACCTTCGCAATACAGAAAACTCATTCGCTCGTGGAAGTGATAATTGCAGCTATCGTTACGTCCCCGCAGTGCTAACGCGGGCTAAGTAAATGACCAGCACCTCGATTAAACTGAATTTCTGGAGACGTAAAAAAGCCTGTACCAACTATGACGCGTTGGTGGGCTGTTTAATGACAACCCGGTCAGCGAGGCCAGATATAAATAATGTATTAACGCTGGGGAAACAGAAATAAAGTTCTAACAACAGTCCAAAAAAATTAACTGTATTAGTGCCTAAATACAGGCCGTGACCCTTGTCCCTTACAGCTAACTTTGACAGGCCTCCATCTGCCAATGCTTTCTAACGTAAATCCTGTCGGCCTTGCTAGTTAACGGTGGCTACATGCTAACCTAGCTTGCTATCTCACTACATTTCCTTCAGTAATACACGCAAGAAATAACATTTTAGCACTTACCAAATTCTTAGATTAGGGCTCAACAGAAACGGAAGCTGCGAGTTTGATGAGGAGTGACTGTGCGAACTACACTCCGAGGAGGGTAGACCGACGAAACTAAGGGCTTAGCGTAGGGTAAGCTAAGCTACGATAGCCAGTTCTGTAGCAATGGCCAAGCGTCACTCAAGACTCGCTGCATAGACAATATCTACGTCCCTCTAGACGCCAGTGTCGCATTACATTATCTCAGCTGGCGACATTGACTGTATGTGGCCTGACGGATTTTGGTGTAAAGGTGTGAGTCGTAGTTCTGAGTGGCCAAGCCAGGGGGAAGCTGAAACGGTTGTCCCAGCCTCTCCACTTGACAGCTTGACAGCTTGCTAACCAACGTTAGCTGCCTAGAAAGGACCCGGATGTTGCAGGTTGCGTTACTCGAAAACATGACATCATCCCTGAAGAGTTAAGGCTGTGTTCAGTACATGAACATGGGTGGGCGGACATACGCATACACGCGGGCGCGGGCGCACGCACACATATACAAATACATACAGGTATATATAAACGTTAAATGCAAAAAAAAAATGTAGTGTGGGAAAACTACTGTCACAGTGTTACACTGTGTTCACTGTGTAACACACTCTCGCCCGATGACTGCTGGGATTAGCCACAACCCTGAAAAGGATTAAACAGGACAATATGAATGAATGAATGAGTCATGTAGATGTTATGTAATGGGATCTGGTGTGAAAAGTGGCCTTAAGGTTAAATACGGCCCACCAGTAGGTCTCCATCATATTGAGTACGTATAGTATAATAGCTGAAGGTTGTAGTTCTTTACTGAAATTTTGAAATCTGTAATATTGAGTCTGTGCCAGATTTAAATGTGGCAGAAAATGGCCCCCTCTATTGCTTCTTTGACACAATGTACAAATCCTCATGTCAGGCAGTTGGAATAATTGGAAATTCAATTTGTTCACTATAGACTTTGCATTGCAGTGTTTCAATTTTTTATTTATTCCTTCTCATGTTGTGTTTTACTTGTGTGGATATAACCATCACACGAGTGCAAGTGTAGTGGGGTAAAATCCAGGTGAGTTACCACTGTGACACATATCAGGACAAGACAAAAAGGTAACGGTGTTCACAGAGAGCACAATAAAGTGAAGAACACAAATAAACACACAGATGAAATCCAGTGGATTATTTTTGTCTTTTCTTAAGTACAGTTTTTTTCATACACTGCCAAACAGGGTTGTGTTCTGTAAACGTAAAACAAGAAATTGTGAGAAATGAACTATAAAACAAAACGTTTATATCACCATTTACCCATTCATTATCACACATCGATAAACGAGTAATACTGCTTCCGGTTTACTTCCGGGCTTTACGCGCCAACTATACCGGACTTTTATTTTGCAAATAGTTTAGCGGAAAATGCTGTGCATTTGGGATTAGCACTTCGTCTAGTATGGATCTTTCTATTCTTACCATTCTGTGGTATTTTTCGTTACTTTATTTAGTAATACACATACTGTGTTTCATTTTCGCCGATGGAGACTTTGAGTTGTTATTGGCCAGTTTTAAAGGGCGACGTCCAGGTAAGATACTAGAGTAAAGGTTGTCTCCGACTTATGCTGTATGATAGATAGATACATATTCAACAAGGGTCACATACAAAACACATTAACCTCATTTAAAGTAATTGTTTTTGTTTTCAACTAAACCTAACAAGTATATTATTCGTTTATAGGTGTACATTAGTGTACACAGAAAAAGAAATAAAAAGCAAAGGTGTGACAAAGTGTACACACAACTACCCAAATGATGAGACAGAAAATCTGTCTAAATAAACATGAAAAAATGTTAAAACGCAGCATTTATGGTTGCATATTGTGGTTGTGCTCTTAAAGCTCGTCAAGGTCGCAATTGAAAGGATTTCTTGGGGAAACACTGAACATTTGTAAAAGCTGTAGGAGTTAGGTATTTCACAGACAGCTGAAACCTGTAAGGCAGCCCGCAGATTTTTTGGCTATTTTCTGTGACCAGCTGGCAAACAAAACAAAAACTAAAAACAAAACAACATATGGTACTTTTCAGTTCATTGGAGATCAAGCAACAACTGTATAAATGTTGATGTCAGAGGGCTCAAATATAGTCTTATGTACATAACGGGTCTTATGTGCTTTGCTTAAAAAAAGAAAAGTCCTCCAACTTAAACTACTTTAACTGGTTCTTTTTAAAATTGGTTTTAGAACCAGTTAAAAAAGAACATTTTTTGTACAATTTTTCTAGGTTATTCCATTTAAAACTCCCCCAAATGTGAAAATGTAATGTGGCAGTGGTTAATGCATAACATTTTCATCTGGTTGTATGAATCAGAGACCATACTGAAAGGACAGGTGGTCTGGGTCACTGGAGCTTCCAGTGGTATTGGAGAAGAACTGGCCTACCAGCTGGCAAAGTGTGGTTCACGTCTGATCCTGTCTGCTCGCCGTGAGGATGAGCTAACCAGAGTGAAACGTCTATGTGTAGGTGAGAAAACCTTCACTGCGTTTCTGGTTTAAAACATGAAAAAAATAGTAATGTATTTAGTGACAACTCTGTTGTTTCTTCTTCAAACCGTGCACATTTGTTTTATAAATCTTTTACCCATTTTTGTCCAGCCTGATTGAATTGAATCTTTTTCTACTTCCAGAGTCATCCAACCTCAAGGATGAAGATATTTTTGTTCTTCCACTTGATTTGCTGCAAAGGGAAACTCATGCTGAAAAAACAAAAGCAGCAATCCAACACTTTGGGCGTGTAAGAATGTTTTCTTACTAATTTTTTTTTCACACTTATCCCAACGTTTAATAATAGATAGATTAAATATCTTACCCTAACCGTATCAAGCAGCTGTGAACTCACCACCATAGATGCATTCATCACTTGATACTGGCTGGAGGAAAGACTTTCCACAACAGGAGCAAAAAACAGATGGTTTCCAAAGAGGAGACATTCACCATTCATTCATTTTACCTTGAATATTTTTCCTGTCTCAGTTTCCATCACACTTGTACATTTTCAGGTTGATATTCTAATTAACAACAGTGGGCGGAGTCAACGCTCCCTGTTCATGGACACCAGCATTGATGTCTATCAAGGCCTGATGGAGCTCAATGTCCTGGGCACAATCTCCATTACCAAGCAGGTGCTGCCTCACATGACAGAGAGAGGAAGTGGAGGCATAGTGACAGTGAGCAGTATTGCTGGCCTCATTGGAGTGCCACTGTCAACAGGGTACGCAGCCAGTAAACATGCTCTACAGGTAAAAACAAATTGTTGTTCTGTTTGGTATTTTGAACTTCCTTCAAATCAGGAAATGTTCAATAATGTATTTATTTTCATTAGGGTTTCTTCAAATCCCTCCAATTTGAACTAAGTGAATATCCAAACATATTCATCAGCACAGTTTGTCCAGGACCAGTCATGTCTCAAATTGTACAAAATGCCTTCACAGTGGACCTCAACAAGGTAGTACCTGGTTAGAATTGTGGGGGTTTTTTTCCCTTCAGCTCTGTTTGCTGTGTCGTGTGGATCTGTCAAACACTTTTTTGTGTGTTGTGTTGAACCAGCCTGTATCTTCACCTGGTGACCAGAAACACAAGATGCCAACGAGTCGCTGTGTGCGTTTAATGCTTGTGGGAATAGCCAACAATGTCAAGGAAATGTGGATCGCACAACAGCCCTTCCCGCTGATGTTCTACCTGCGGCAGTATACGCCAACATTTGCCATGTTCATAACACAGAAGATGGGCAAGATCAGGGTGGAGAATTTCAAAGCTGGTCTGGTAGGTAGAACATTTTTTAATGTTTTGAACATGAACCACAAGATGGTACAAACAGACACTGTTGGTGATTTGTAGTAATCCAGCAGACCCTGAACTGGGAGAAGAAAAAAAAATGAAGTTTGTCAGAAAGTGATGAACAGAGACCTCAGCTGTTGCTAATCCATCTTGAGATTAACAGAAAAGATTGTCAATAAAGAACAAGAGGGAACACACAGACTGAGCAGTGTTTTTCTGGAGGCCTCTTCTCCACAAATACAACAGAGGGCCAGGCAGAAACAACACACAGCATTTCATTAGGCAGCAGCACTGACTGTCACCTTCTTATTTTTTCAGGATGCTGACACAGCATACTTCACTAAGCCCAAAACTGCCTGAAAAGATGAGCCTGAAGATCCCATCCATCCATCCATCCATCCATCAGCCTGAAAAGATGAGCCTGAAGATCTCATCCATCCATCCATTTTCATCTGCTTATCCGTTACCGGGTCGCGGGGGCAGCAGTCGCCACCCAAATCACATTGCACCGTACCAACCGCCCTAAACCTTCCTGCGGGTGGTGAGTCCACTGGAAGGTACCAACCGCCCTAACCGGGACTTGAACTTGCCCAGGAGGTGAACCCTGGGGTTCCACACCAATGACAGAGACATTGGCTCTGGGCCAAAGCGCCTAAATCCTAAGATTATTATTTGTATTACATTCCATATGTTTTGTACCAGTGCTTTCATTTGAACGACTTGCAAATAGTAAATAAAACCCACTTGAATCCACTCACACATGGTTCATATGGTAAGTAAACCATGACTAATCTCTTTTGCGAAGGAGTTTTATTATAAGTATATACACTTTCACATATAAAAATGAACAGTATGTACAAGAGACTATAGACATGTAGGGGTTTTTTTCTCCGTTGTAAACAAGTGTAAACAAAACAGTAGCACTAAACACAACACACACACAATAAATCATACTCAAGGCACATCCTTGACACTTTTAGGAAAACTCATATTCCATTAGTGGAAGTAGAGCCTGATATTTCTGATAAGTCTAAAAAGTACAATAAAAGACCAGAGGTATTCTTTGAGATTGAAGGGCAGGGACGTTGGGAAAATGTTCTGACTTTTTCTAAACACAGTTATTAATAAAATGTTGTTGTTGGACAAATTTAAGTTTTCAAACCGTTTAAGGATAATATTTTTTGTCAGATTTATAAATCCTGTTTTAGAAATCTGTTTTTGAGAACAAAGTGTTTTTATATCACTTCTTAAAGCACCACATAGGTCAAAACATGGGACAAAAGCAAAGTCTCTCCTTCACAAGTGGACAATGACTCGTCTGAACTCAAGATTTTGCTGGTTTTTACATCAACGTCATGACAATCAAGAACATCAGAAGAAGGAAACTGGCTGCAGGGGGCGGGGGGGTAACAGAAATAACTCCTCACGTTCAGAGGCAGGGGAAGTGAAGAGGGGCTGAGGAGTAGATGGGGTATCCTAAAGGAGGATCGGCCGCCTGAACAGTTAAGTTTCTCAACATGAATGGGTGGGCCTGGATGCTGTACCGCTCCTCGTCGTCATTGGTGGCATACAGAAGCTCCCAGGAAAGGTTTGCCCACTGGCCTCGCACCCCCTCTGCATTCAGACGGCCCACCTGAACCAGCTGCTCCTGCAGGGACAGGACTCTGCCGGTGTAGGTACCCTGTGGACGTGGACAACAAGACACACTTCTTACTCTGGTTGGGAGCTGAATGAATTAATAAACGAAAGCTTCTCCATCTGATACTGTTGATATGTATATTTATTAAACTGTTTCTCAAATATAGACATGAATAAATCCATTACTAAATACTTGATACACACCTTGTAACTAACGAACAGCAACTGTGTGCACTGGTATCAGTGCGACAGGAATGCATTTATAAAGAAAACAAAATTAAGTTGCCTCAGGTTTGAAAAAACAAAACAAAAAATGTATTTGTCTTGTCGTAGCAGCAGCAGATGGTAATGTTAAAAATTATCCTAAATTTGAATTAGCACTTGAGGTTCTTAAAAATGTTTTCTGCTCTTCCTTTATTAAATTCAAATATGAATTGATATTTGAAACCAGGAAAAAAAAATTTGAATCAATAAAAATGATTTAAACTGATGTCAATACAACTGCAGCCCTAACTGAAATTCACATTAAATTTTCTTTTTTGGTTTACATGAAGGTATGATCTTTAACAGACATGTTCGTAATGAATATGACAAGCTGTTTGTGAACTTACCATAGCCAAGTCATGACCCAGAGAAAACAGGAAGGGCTTCTCCTGGAGGACGCTGTCATGCCAGCCTTTCTCTGTTACCAGGCCGATGTACCAGTCCCTTTCATATTCCTCCAGAGTGTTGAACAGCTCCTCCAGGGACTCCATGGGCCCCAAGCTCGCTTGATCAAATAGTAGCTTAAAACTAAACCTGAAACCATACGAGTCCAGTGTGAGAAAAGGTAGAACACTTTAAGTGCATTTATAGGTTAAGGTGAAGAGAGTATAAAAGAGAGAAGAGAGTACATTTACCTGAAAGCTTGGAGGGAAAGCTGATAAAGTTCTTTACTGGAGGAAAGCCACTCCAGTCCTTCTGTCCACGGTACATCTCCACAGTACAGCCTGTAGACATAACTGGGACTGGTGAAGGCCGACTCTGCCCCGAGTGAGACGAGACAAGACAGGGCGACCTGTGCATGCAGTTCTTTCAAAGCCTCGTCCTCCTTCAAGGCTTTGGACATGTCCTCTGAGGTTTCGCTCTGCACAGCAGGCCCACAGCGCCCTAAAGTGAACCTAAACCAGTCCTCGGGAAACAGAGGCCTGAGCTGCAGCAGGCGGGAGGGCAGCAGGGGTGCAGTCCTCCATCCCGTGGGTAGGTTGAACGCCTCAGATTGAGGGCAGCTAAAGTTCAGTGGAGGGGCAGACGTTGGGCTGTCTCTGAAGACCTCCGTGCTCCGGCCTTTATCTACTGCTGGCATCCCAATGCCCAGTCCAAGAGGCTGCAGAGGCTGTAAGGCGGAGAGGGCCATGTTTTCAAAGAGACTGTCCATCTCCACAGAACCTGGCAGAGAGGCTCCAGTCTGCAGCACCGTCTGTCCTGGCTGCACCTCTGCAGTCACTAACGCCACCGTCCTCCTGGCTGGCTGAGGACCAAACAAGTCATCCTCATCTGACCAATCGCCAAAGGAGGTTAAACTGGAGCTATCCTGTCTAAACCTGAGAGAAGACACGTTGGATTCGACAATCACTGCCTCCGGTGGTTGTTTGCAGGTAGTGTGGGCCAGCTGTGAGGACTGGGACTTCCTTCCTCCAATCCCCGACCCTTCTTCACTCATCCACATAAATCCTTTGTGCCTCTGAACGCAGTATCGCAGGAGCAGCCAGACCAGCACTTTAAGAAAGTCCTCCTGAAGTTTCCTCAAGTTGTCGTGAGAATCAATGATGCCAGAGAGAACGTTTCGAGCGTCAGAGTAGACTCGAACAGCGAGGGCGGCACAGGGAGTGAGAGCGTTCCCCCAGTGCAGGTTGAAACCCTGAGTGAAACCAAGACGTTCGGGGCGCTCGAAGGCAGCCTCAAACACCTCATCCACCCTCCGGGCTTCAACCGTGTGACAAGACGTCTCCTGCAGCTCCAGACCCTGTGTCAAACCATACAACACTTGTAAATAATGGAGGACAAAGAAAAAAATATGAAAACTTTCAACATTGTTGTTTGAAGTTTTCCTGATACAAGAGTTATTTTTCCTCCAAAGGTTTTTCAAAATGAATGATACTAATACAATGCAACATGACCCTGCATTTCTTGTGAGGCAAATGCCAAAATAACAGTATTAGTGCAGTGTTTGTACAAACAGTCACACAACATACGGTAATTATTTCCCTCACTTCTGTTAAAGGCCATTTCAGTCGAATGAAAAGTAAAGTTTTTCAGTAACAAACTGATGTTGGAGAGAAACAGGAAGTGGAATTAGATACAGAATGAGAAACAAAACCCAAGAACCAACATCGTGCTTGGCTTTCCGTGTATCGTGTTTCTTTAACAAATAAAAGTCAACTTACGCAACCACATCTATGACATCAGACTGGAGCAGAACAGATAAGTCAGCTCATCTGATGTGGACGTGACCAGAGTTAATGATTCAAGGGTTATTTGTGTTCCTATAGAGTTACTATAGTGAACTGTAACCCTGCGTCACTCATTAGACTGTGCATATCCCAAACTCAAGTTTTCTTCCCTGCTGTTTGTTTGTTACTGTTAAATTCTGAGGGATTACCAGACATATCATAGTCAAATTCCCATCATGTGCTGACACCATAGGCCAGTAAAGCAAATTCTGATTCTGAAAAAGAGCAAGTGAAGTGTACACAGAGTACTACAGAATTACACAGTATGACAAACAATTGAGGGTTTTCCGTACTGCCTGTAAACGAACAAAAAGTAAAAAAGAAAATCAAAATTACACTTTCTGTAAAACCAAAACTGAACAAAAATACAACCTGACTTCATTCTGCAGCATGGAAATATTGTCCTAGTTTTTTTTTAATTATTCCCACAAGTAAAATTAATCAGTGACAGAGTGACACAGAGTCTGTAATAACATTGTGTTTGTGTTTGTGCTGCATATTCTGGCCATGTTTAGAAGTGCAAAACTAGATAAAAAGAAGGGGAAAAAAAACAGTACCTTAATATTTACTGTACAGTAGCCATATCCTCGCTCCAGGATCATTATCCAAACCATACGGTCCTGGAAGCGGCCAAGAAAATGAGAGCCCGGGGCTAAAGAGCCTATGAAGGGAAAGACGTAAATACATCATTAATGTGTTTCACATGTTGTAGTTGTGACTTTTAAACTGACAGAAATGAATAACAGAACACACAACATACATATCCTGCACCACAGAGGGAGTCTTGGTCAAGATCCTTTTTCATTTTGCATCATCTGTGTTTCCTTGTGCCGACTACGTGGATAAGTGGACTACGTGTTGAGACAGGAACCATGGAAGAACAGGAAGGTCATGATACTATTTTAACTGGCTGACTGTACAGGGATTTAAATATTGAATGCGTTCTCAGTCTTAGCTTTATGGTCACTTTGTGGTGAGAGAAAGAAGTTGACAGATGTGCCGTGATGAAAACTTTTTTTTTTAGGTTGACAAGTGTCTCTTGGCTCAAGGATAATGTCATCTCAGAATAGACACTAGTGCGACCTCAGGAGAGAAAGTGACACGCTGGCAAGACTCCTTTCTACAGCTGCTGTGTGAATAAAGAAACACAACACTATGCGTGAGCCGTTGTTAGACTCAGAGCAACAACTTCACTCACTGAGAGTTTGTCATCGGACACAGTCCACCAATCTCAGAGACAAAAACCGGCAGGAGACGCCGTGACGACCTAACCTCAGTGGTTTAGCTCAGTTTGACATCATTTATTACTTGTGCGGCTTTTCTCCCCTCTGACTGAGCACGATACAACGTCCTGGCAGAGTTTTCCATTTGCCCAGAGAGTATTAGACTGTAGATGGTGTGGAAACACTGTGATGTAATGAATACAGATCAGAGCTGTTTTTGTGGGTCGCTTCACAGGAACTCGACTAGATCATACCACTCGAGCTAGCATTACTGGCAGCGACTCCAGTCCCCAGTGCTGCTCCAGCAGCATTCTTCTAACTATTTAACCATATGATGGGATGCTTCGGTGCTCACTGAACTGCAGACAGGCCTGACTTGACCCATGGGCGAGGTCAGCCAGTGGCAGTCAGTGAAAACAGCATAAAAGCTCAGTTATTGTGGTATATGTAAACATGAATATATTTCCATTACAACACATTTCATTGGTTTATAATTTACTCAATAACAGGATTTTCTTAACATTTATATTGATGTGTACGTCCCTTTTTTTATGGAGTACCACATGGTTCTACTCTCAGTCCAAATATGTTTCCACTGTGCATCAGGGCACAAGGTGAAACTGTTTCCTCTTTGAATTGTTTTGCAAAATATCTACAAAATCTATCTGCTGACAAACTTTAGTCAAAGTAATGGTTTTTTTTTATCATTTCATTGACATTAGCCTGTATCAAATTTTCTTTGTTTTCTACTGCAGGCTAAGCCTCAGTGTAATGACTCAAATCTTGTTTTTTGTATTAAAAGCTCTTCCCAGAAATATGTTGAAATGATCATTTATATGTTTATTGGAATGGATTATTGCACTTTTTGCTGGTATGATGTAATCCTTTCTATAACTCCATTCAAATGGGAAATTAAAATATGTTTTTTAAGCCATTAAAGGTGTGCCTGACTTTACATAGTTAAGATAGCGACCCTGCACTTAAACTTTTGATTTTTATACATTAAAAAAATTAATAAACTTATAAATTTAGCTCTACATTATAAATAATAATGTAATCAAATTTAATATTTTCTTACAAAAAAAAACAAGACATAAAAAAAAGGATGGATAACTAACCCAGTGACCCCCTTGCGAAGGCCATCCTCATAGCCGAGGCCAGACTTCCACTCATCTGCTGGTAGAAGATGGAATCTGTACAGGGACAGGCAGTACCCACAGGCCCAGGCCAACTGCGCTGAGGTCTGGGAAACCCCACCAGGAAGATGGGCAGAGTGAAGAGGGGCAGCAGTGGGGCGGAGAGCAGGGCAGAGAGGGTCACCACAGCCAGCAGCAGAGGGCACAGAGAAGCGTTTATAGCCAAGAGTGTTCCAGCTGACTGTCGACGCTGCTTCTTCTCTGTCCACGATGTCACCAACACTGTGAGGGTGAACTTTAGTTTGGCCAGGAACTGGGTCAATCTGTCAATGACCAGGCCCACCTGAAAATAAACCACAGCCGGGTCCTAATCATCCTGTATTTATAATCGCAGCATCGGCTTTAAAGTATTATGCATGAATACACTGTTATTATACTACAGTAAAGGTATGTGTCGGCAAGTAAACACACAATGCTGTTACATGTTACATAACATCAGGTTACTAAAATCAGAACACAGGGATCTACATTTGTAATTGCACTCTGGCCATATGATATATATCGCAAAGTAAACACACGATTCTGTTACATGTTACATAACATCAGGTTACTAAAATCAGAACACAGGGATCTACATTTGTAATTGCTAGTGAAGAAATTAAAGTAAAGAAAGTAAAATTAACCAACAACATGAATATTTGCATGTTAATTGTTAATAAAAAATCAATACAGTGCTGTAAATGTTCAATACATTATCATGAATAATTTTTTTTTTAATTTTTCTGTGTATCAATATATTGTTTACACCCTTATATTATACTATAGAGGTATTGACTGTATTATGATAATCCTAAAATAAAATATCTCAGATATTTAAGTTTTAAAAGAGCTAATGTGAATTTTACAAGCATCTAAGCATCGTTTTTGGTTTACTGTAATTAACGTAGAAATCAGGGACCAATATTTCTGAGCTCACCAGAAGAAGCTGAAGTCCAGTTCCCAGGTTCTCCCACCCCTGTACCATGTAACTCCCAGCTGTGAGTCGCACCAGAACCACCACCACCATTTGGAGGAGAGCATCTTCCGAACTCTGCCACACCTGCACAGAACAAGAGCCACACTGAGCATTAAACAAACAAAAATGTAATAATAAAAAATAAGGACACTTCATTTCTTGGATTTTTTTTTACCACTCTGAAGGCTCTGGTGAATCCCACACTGAGGGAAACCCTGTGTAGGAGCTGCAGAGATTTGTCCATTGAGAGAAAAGCAACCATCGCAAAAGGAGACACTGTGGGTTCAAACACAATTTGAAAAATACAGTTACAAACCAAACAAGAAAAACGAACAAAATGTTGAATATATTAGATTAAAAATCAAACTTTTAACAAACTCACCAAGGTAAATTAGGACTCTTCTGATCGCTGCAGCTGTGTATAATCCCTTACTCCTCTGCTTGAATTTCTGAACACTGGACATCCCTTTAGGATACAGAGGGTTGAGAAATACTCCTCCAAAAATATAGGCTCCCTGGATCTCTCTGAGAGCCCAGCACAGACAGAAAAGTACAACGAGTAGGTAGCTGACAACAGCCTGGGGTCCTGTTACCAGACTGTAGGAATCAGCTGAACCCAGGAAGTGATGCAACAGTCCTGCCTCTGCTACGGCCACGAGTAACAGACTCAGATAAAAGAAAAGCTCCCTGCAGCCCAGGTTCCATCCAAACGAACCTGGAGGAGGAGGAGACACTCCTCTGCCAAATCCACGATCCTGAAACCCTGGTCTGGGACCTTTGCAGACCGTCCCAACCTGGCTGAGGTCCAGACTCAACAAAAATCCAGTGGAGATGGAGAAGATAACCACACCCAATGTCGATGGGATGAAATAATTACACACAGCTACAGCCACAGACGCACCAAACATCAACAGCAGCCTGTAAGAAAACATACGTAACAAAGACCAGTTAACACACACACAATTAAGAGCACAAATATCATGAAAGTATTGACAGAAAATATGTAAATATTCACTGTTAAGAAATACATAAAAATACATGTACTGAAAACAAAATATGACCAATTCCAGGACAGAACACTTTGACAGTGGAAAAATGATGGAGATAATATTTAGTGCAGTTATATTTTTTTTCAAACAGTTCTATAATTACTGTAATTTTTAGGGTTTAAAGCTATTGACAAAGATACTATAAAATCTAAAAAACTACTTTTAGTGTCCTTGCTATTTCTTTTTCCATTATCACCTGAGGTTAGTGGACATGGGTGAGCCTCCTAAGCCAAAGACAAGAGCCTGCTCCATGCCCCAGAGGAGCAGAGCATCCAGAGGAGGCAGCAAACCCAGGGCCCACAGTAGAGGTAGGAAGAGGAACAGCACATGGAGAACCTGGCTGGCCAGCTGGAGCTCAGGGACAGAACCTGAAAACCTGGACCACAATGCAAATCAATTATTGTGACAGAATAAAAACTATTTAAATATAGAAAAAAATAGCACCATATTGAGATATTTCAGTTACTATGACGATGTTTTTGCATCTGCTTTACCTATGAGCCAGGTCAACGGCGATGAATATAAAAATGTACAGAGGACGTGTGAGCGGGGTGATCTCATACGTGTCCTGTGCGTGGAAAGTGGCCGTCTCCGTGGCTGTGTTCACAATGAGGGAATATTCAGCTATACACAGTGTCACCCAACTTAGGACAAAGACTACCAGGGATGCTCCAATGCCACCGTAGAGCGTGGTCAGTCTGCCAAGGAACACGTACCACGTTCCAAAGCCACAGAGCAGTCCAGCCAGTACTGTGTGCAAAACCACGTTCAGTCCAAACCTCTTCCCAGGAGCAATGAACCGGAGTGTCTCTGGGCCGACACAGTGGGTGAATTCCACCTCCTCTTCATCAACCAGAGCACCAACATTCAGTGCACCCAGCCTTTCCACTGTGCCATTTCTGCGTGCAGCATACAGAGCCAGGGCCTGGACTCCCGCGGCAGCACCAAACATGAGCATGCCAGCGAGAACCGCAGCATGGAGTTCCTGCAGCAGCTGCAGCTGGCACAGCAAAGTACCAATCCCTCCAAATAGCCATGGTGTCAAGAACAGGACTGCCTGATTAACATAGACATAGGGCGGGGCACAGTAACCCAACTTGAGACGTGGACCCCCCAATATTGTCTGTGGAAAGCGCTTCCAGAAGAACTCCTGCTTGTACTCATTAAGAAGGGGCACATCTGGCCCCATTCTGACCATTCCCAACTGGGTGGGAGGTCATCTCCACGCAGGTGAGGGCAGGGTTCCATTCATCATCCTTAACACAGTGAACCTGTCTGCAACAGAACGTACAACATACAAGCATTATTATTATTTTACACAAACTGACACGTATACAATATACTGTATATATACAGGGTGTACAGGGTGTACAGGGTGTACAGGGTGTACAGGGTGTACGACATCCTAGTTGTACGGCATTTCCTGGCTATGTCGCCATATCTGATATATTTATTAATGAAATCTTGTTCCATCATCCCGATGCACAGCGTTATAGCTCGCCAACTAGATCGTGGGAAATAGTTGGCCATTAAATCAGATGAATGTTTGCCTTTGTTTACATTTGCCAGCCATACGCCATACATAGGATTGTGTCACATTTACTTTTTTTCATTTGTTTTGTTTTTTTTCGGGGGGGGGGGGTCTTTGCCCTTTATTATTACTCCCAGGCGCAAGTCAATGTTTTTATTGTCCTAGAATATAATGTTACCACTGTCTTAGCCTTGGGGAGTTACACAGATACTTATGTGCAGTATGTGAATTCAGACTTACAGCAGAACGCGAGTTACGTCGCTCCATATGAACAGAACTCGTGAATTATACGTGACCTATAATAATAAACACATCGAATATTAATACCCTTGAATATTTTGGAATTCTTAAAAACTGTAGATACATCACCTAACGGTACCCAATGTGAAGGTGAATTTAGAACTAGGAACAAACATATGCTTAGTTATTATGTTATCGTGTGTCCTATACAGTGAACATATGAAAGTGTTACTGTGTCTATATTTTAACGTCAGACCCTTTCACATGGCGTGCATAGTTAATTAAAAACGCTAAATGAATTTACCTATCATCTTTCTAATCAAAATGGACACGAAAAACCATTAGAAATAAAAAGGAGCAACATCTACAGAGTTGCCATTAAAACGTGATACACAGCAGCAGAGTGGATGAGTCTAATGTGTTAGCATCTGAGGCTGAAGCCGATAACGGGTCTCGTCTCGTATAACGAGGACATATGTTTTATATGAACGTATTGTCTAGCTTTTCTTTCTTTTACGGCTAGCTCTGTTATTGTTAGCCTACAAAGCTAAATTTGCACTGTTTAAATGCCGTTAGCTTGTTATTACCAACAGGTGAATATTATCGAGTAAGCAAATTGTAAGCAAGTGGTGTAAAATGAACCTACCGTCAACAGTACAGTATCCGACTGCGGCTACGCTGTGAATAATATGTCACGATATTGTCGCTAATGTCATATAACAAACGAAAATCGCCAACTATGACGTTAGCAACTAGCTAGTCACTGGAAAGGCAAGCAATGTCGGCATGATTCGCTGGGCGATGACAACCAATAGGAGTGAAGACGAGCCGAGAGCAAATATTCCGATTGGACCGTGAACTCTATTCATCCCACCCCTCGGCAATCACAACACCTCATCACGGTAGCAGCGACACAAAGAAAACAAAATCAACTCCGCTCGAGCCTGTGCCATGGAGACACTTGTTACAACACAAAATACCAGACACTAATGTCGACTTTTTTAGTGTAAATTAAAACAAGTTGAAATAAACTGCAAGAAATGTTATTTTATCAGGTCAATATAAAACGAAATTGTATCTACGAATAATAAATAACCATAAATAAAGTCTGCCATTTTCCTATCTATCTATCTATCTATCTATCTATCTATCTATCTATCTATCTATCTATCTATCTATCTATATCTTTTATGTGTCTCTAAATTATTATTTACTTAGATGGGAAAAGAAAAATGAAGATGACAACATGAGCAACTAAATAAACAATAATATTGACAGAGATAAGGCAAAGAAGATTAAACCGTTCTGTTTATTATTGTCATTATTATTATTATTATTTTTAAACAGAGCAGATAAGGACGGACAAGAAGATGTAATTCTCTCCTAATCTTGAAGAGGCAATTTGTCTTTTGCTGAGGACATGTTGAACAAACAAACAAAGAAGGCTGTCAGTCAAGAAAATACCCCCNTTTCAATGATTTTAGTTTGGTTTAGCAGCCATTTGAAAAGGATTGTCTACCTGAAATGAGACATCAGAGTCATCAACCGAGGAACAAGTGAATAACCAATGAACTAAAATGTCCTGTCTCCAAACACTTACTCTAAAACTGATTCCCTTCTAATGTATTTGCTGTTGTGTTGTTATTACGCGGCGTCCTTTGTTTTTTTTTAACAAACAGAACTCTTTATATGATTGAAATAATGTGATAAATGACACTAGTCCCATAATGAGGTGAATCACACACACACACACCAGTCCAGAAATGAAAAGCAGTTACAATTTGTTGCTCCTGAAATGTCTGCGCAACATAAAAGCTTTTCCTGTCGTTCTAAATTTCTATTTTTCTTCCTCTCCTTATTTCTTCTCTCTCTCTCTCTCTCTCTCTCTCTCTCTCTCTCTCTCTCTCTCTCTCTCTCTCCTCTTGGGAAACACGCAGGGTGCAATTTACAGGGAAATGACAAACAAAAATGATAACTCAACAGCACATTTCTTAGATGAGCAGTACAGCAGAATTGTTTTTGAATGGGGGATATATTTCTGGGATGGAAAATGACCATTAATGTGCACCTTGAGGACACGCAGCCATTTATATTTCGATGAGGACTTGTAGTCACATCACTACACCAGTCAAATGTGGTGATATTTACACATAACGGCCACACGGTGGCAACTCACCGATGTTCTCAAAACATCAAGGATGATGTTCTGATAAAGCTCATACTGAGCCTTAAATGAAATGAAATAATTTGGATTTTTTTTTTCAAATTCGGTATGAGAAAATCTTTTGATTCTGCTGTGGATTAATGAGAGTGAGAACCCAAGTTTAGGATCCACACGGTCTCACCAAAACAGCAGAAAGAGGGGGTCAGAAAAATGTTACCTGATCTGACCCTCCTCAGAACTTGTTGTCTACACAACATGCAGTTTGTTTGGTCGGACTTTGATGCGAACAGTTTAGATCACGGGTGTCAAACTCATTTTGGTTCACGGGTCACATGCAAACTAATTAGATGTCAAGTGGGCGGGACCAGTACAATCATAACATAATTAACTATAAATAACAAGTCCATGTTTTTTTCCCTTTGTTTTCATGCAAAGAAGTAAAAGTATATTAGATTTCTATTCATATTAATTGAAATATAATTTTGTGTATTTTTTAATTTTCAAAATTCATTCAGCGGGCCGGACTGAACACCCTAGCGGGTCTGCTCTAGTTTTCACTACTGAAGTTCTACTGAAGCCTCTTCAAAGCTACCGCAGCTCGTGCACGTGCCGTATATTTGACACCCTTGGTTTAGATCCTGCTGGTGTAATGGTTTAGATGATGATGTCTGTGGTTCTGACCACACCTAAAAGTCTGTCAGTTACTGGATCCTAATGCTGTCAAGAAGGTAGAGTGGGATCGCACATTCGTCTCAGCATTCATATCATAGTTGTGTAGCTTTAGTATCCACACGGTCTCACTATATTGGGCATTTCCAAAGACCATGGTACCTGGTAAGTGGATGGTGAGTCTTGTTCAGGCATGGGCAAACTATGGCCCGGGGGCTGGATATGGCCCGTTTGGCTTTTTTATCCGGCCCGCCAAACTTAATGCCCGCAGTTCTCCAATAGACATCATAGAAAAGTCTTAAAACATCGTAGCATTTTAGGCTTTATGACTTTTACATGTCATTTGTTTTAGTCCATACGAACGCTCCATTGATCCTGCTCCCTCCCGTTAAATTTTAGGACCTATTGCGGCCCGCGAGTCAAAAACTTTGCCCAAGCCTGCTCTAGTTTTCACTACTGAAATTCTACTGAAGCCCCTTCAAAGCTACCGCAGCTCGTGCACGTGGAGAGCAGGGTGTAGCGGTGCTTCTGCATCAGATACATGTTCTTAATGCTCCGATGAGCACTGCACATGATGCAGTGTTATCCTCACCATCGAACATCAATCAGTGTCCTCATCCCTCTCACTCCCTACCTCCCCCCCCCCCCCCCCCCCCCCCCCCCCCCCCCCCCCCGACCCCCAACATCAACCCCCAATACTGGAACCTGAATAGATAGCAGTAAAAAACACGGTCCATTCAGCAATTATTCACAGAGTCTTGGACTAATGGTGCTCTGAATGCACCGACGCAGCAAATGTAGGGGAGTCAGCGGAGCAGCAGTAACAGCTCCACACACAGAGCATGTGTATGTGTGTGCATCAGTGCGTGTGTTGGCCAAGATGAGGAGGGGTATCATCCATAACTGATTCCCAACAAGCACAAACATGTCAACTGATGAATCCAAAATACAACTGTGGAACCAACTCACATTCTCTCTCTCTCTCTCTCTCACCATCTGTCAGGTTCTCTCTGCCCTCTCCCTCTCTCTCCTTCCGTCACAGGCCTGGCTCCATATCAGGTTGATGAAAACATAACCTGTCATATTCCATCCCATTAAACCAGCTACAAACCATGTGGTCTACTCACAGGGAGAAAGGGGGGAGGAGGGAGGGGGTGCAGAGAGAGAGAGAGAGAGAGAGAGAGAGAGAGAGCAGTGCATCTGGGTTCACTCAGAACTGATGAATAATTCACAGTCTTTATGCAAATGTCATTTTCATGTTGAAAATACTGACAGATATGCAGAAAAGACACATACTGTATGAAATGCTACACCCACCACGGAGCCACAGCCGCAGGAGAACACACTCGCTTAAAAATGTGTGCGTCTACCATATCCATTCTTCACCTCCTGTACACAACTACAACACATGTAATTATCCTCTGCAATACCTAATGCATTAGAGTACTTGCACCGAGCCCCCCCCCACACACACACACACCCTACACCCCCCCAAAAAAGTGCATTAATCTCTTTTTTAAGCGTGCCAGTCCATCAGCTGCCGTTCGATGTCAGGCAGAGCACAATAATGACACACACTCACATGCTCAGTCATTAGTCTTGGTTAGTGCCAGGAATTAACACAAATTAAGTAAAGTTAAGTACATGCATTAGAGGAGCTTTTGGCTCCTGCTGCCTATAGAGGTGGATGGTTCCTCGGACGGTCAGTAAATGCAACACGGGCACGGAGTACAACTGTGAAGGACGCACACGTGTCCCTCTTCAAATGATACAAAAAATTACTACCTGTAATAAAGAGCAGGTGGTGGATTTGTTGACTTATTAGAAGGGATCGGGCGGGAGAGTTCGTGGAGCTCCAAGGACACCTAGTGGTCACAACTATATTGCAAAAGTCAAAAAAGCGATGAATTGTTTTTCATCACCTTGAAAACAAACAGTTAAAACACAAAACCTTATTTGATTTTGAATTAGTCACAGGAAGTGAATACTGCTCGGATCATCAGTGGGAACTATTTCCACTCTTTGTATTTTTTTTTCTTTTCCAGGTAGAAATGTGTGTGAGTGAAAAGATGAAGCACTGGTGTTAAAGATAAACAGTGCAGTATGTGCTGATCTATGAACCATAACCCACTGTGTGTCACAGAATACAATTTGAACATTATTAGATGTCTTTGTGCCACAGTAGGCCACGTGTGAACGAGCGCCGGCCCAGACAGTTAGTTACTGTCTGGTTAACTGGTTATTTGAGGAAAAATGTGGGTAGAGTTACAGCGTCAGAACACACAGCGTCAGAACACTTCTGCTAAAACGGCACAGTCATACAATGACACTGAGATTATTCATTGTACAAATGATTTTTTCAATCTTTAATTTTACATTTTAAGTGAGAACAACTTCAACAGAAAATAATAATGACAACCAAAATAAAAAGCACATTAAATATATATATATATACACTAACACGTGATCCTGTAATAAACCACCGTTACAATTCAATTCACAGCATTATTAACATCTTAGAACTAGGACCATAAACTGCTACAGCGACTCCAGCCTCTGAGAGGCTAACGTTTAGCCGTGCTGCAGATTTAACATGAATTCAAGTTGTTTTAAAATCTTATAACTTCATTCATAATCAACTCCTAATATTATTTTGTCTTTGCTTTGAGATGTAACACCGTCATTGCCACGGAAACTCAACCTAAAGGCCAAACTGTATCCAGGTGTGTAGTGACTAATCCAGCATGGGGTTAGATGTGATAAATGTAGTAAATCAATTCAGTTTTACTTCATAGGTCTACTGCATTATTAACTTAACAATATTAACATAACATTAACATAACATTAACATAATATTATATTATATAATTATATATAATATTATATATATATTATATAATTATATATTATTATAACATTAATATTAACAATATTAACTGCTAAAAGGCTAAAAAGAAATACTGCAATCCCTTTGGATTTTTATTTTTCATCGGAGTTTGCAGCCTGGTGTGACTGACTGAAGATTACAGGTGTGCTAAACAGGGATTATCCCACTTATCTGTGGCTGTGCTGACTTATTATTTTCCACACGTTTGGTCCCAACACTGGGATCATATCAGAAATGATGCCTAAACCTCTGATCCTCAGATTAGTGGGAGAAATGAAATACTTACTGTATGTGGACAGGAAAATAAAACCAGTCAACATGAATGTGTTAGAAGGCCACACAACATGCTAATAAACCCTTAAAAAACCCTTAAAAAACACAGAAGGTCATCTGTTGAAATTCACCTTTAGCAAGAGTTTTACTCACTGAATATTATGAATTGCATGAAGATATGCAGATGCTCATACACATGAAAAATTCCTGTAAAGACATCCCGCGTGTGCCATAACAGTACTGGAGTGTAGTGTTTCTCAAAAGATGGATATTGACCCAAAAGTGGGTCAGCAGGCTGAATATGACGGGTCACAGGTCTGGATGTTACCTTTTAAACCTGTTCTACCGCAGGAATCTGTGTGTTTTTCTGTCTCGTTATATTTTTGTGCTGCTTTCACCTTCGCCTTTCTTTATGTAAAATAATACTTTTGAACTCAGTGAACATTTGGAGAGAGAGAACATTTAACACACGTTTTATCGAGTGCAAATATATTTCATTGAATTTTAATGCAGCGTAAACATGTTGTAAACATAATGTCCCTGCATTAGCGTTTAGACATTATGTAATGTGTTTGTTTTGGATAAATTTAAATTAAGGAGTTTTAAAAATAAAACCTGTGTCACCACTGTTTTAGTCTAAACCAATGTCTCTGTGATGGTTGGATTTATAGTTTACCTTGGTAATCATGTCTCTGTTGGATTTGTCTTGTCGGTTGGATTTATAGTTTACCTTGGTAATAAATGCTAACAGATGAATATCGTTGTCTTCAAACTCTGCAGGATGCTACAAAGGAGGATGTTTACCACCATTTGGGAATCTGAAAAGACAAAAATAAAAAACACAATTTCACCATTTGTTGTGTTTTTAACACAGACTTTATGACTGACATCAAACCTTTTCATAATACTAACTAACTTTTTCTCACTTTTCTTTTGCTGCAAAATACAATTGCTTGTTTTTCTTAAAATTGTTTTTTTTTTCTAAGGTATCAGTAAAATGAAAATTTACATTTGCTTTTTCTTTTGCAAGCAGACAACCAACCAGCTCGCACAATAGCCCAGGGCAGGTTGTTGTGAGGTGGGTCACTGATAAAGCTTTTTCCGTGATTGAAAAGAAATTCCAGTCATGCTACTATAATTCAGAAAAATGAGTCATAGGTCTTTAAAAGTAAAAATTCTGAGATTGAAGTTTGACTCTTGATAAAGACATAATTTTTTTTTTTATTTCGGTCTGACAAAAATAAAGCCAAAACTTGGCTAGAAATTTGACCTTTCTTTCTGCTCGAATTCTGACATTTAAAAGTGTTTTTTGCCGTACAAAAAAAGAATAAAGGAAAGAAAGGAAAACATTTTGCTATAATGAACCTGAACTTCATTTATTCAACAAAAGAAAAGTTGTTGTT
The DNA here is from genome assembly GCF_000523025.1 of Cynoglossus semilaevis. NCBI lineage: Eukaryota > Metazoa > Chordata > Actinopteri > Pleuronectiformes > Cynoglossidae > Cynoglossus > Cynoglossus semilaevis. The sequence goes on along the minus strand of NC_024307.1, from coordinate 6,785,480 downwards.
GTGGCACGGACATTAATGCAGCGTAACACACATTTTATTAGAATTTAGTACCAGTTTATTTATTATGTGAATGTAAATGATGAAAATGTTTATATTTAAAATCACCTAAACTGGTTGACAAAGTCAAAACAGTGTTAACTAGATGCTGCGGCTCAGATTTTCCCTTGACCTCTGACCTCTGACCTGCTGTCGTGCTCCTGGTTGTGATAGGTGAAGATGACTCTGTTCCCATCAGGGAGGTGACCTGTGGGTGTCATGAAGCTGTTTCCTGGTCTTCTAACGTATCTGAAGGTCAGGTCCGTCTGAGCGCTCCGACCTGAAGGTATGTGCTTGTGCTTCCTGTCTGGTTTTGGAAACACAGCAGACGGTTAGGGTGACAAAGCATCGGCTGGAACAGTAAACTACATAGTAGAACTCTGTCACCAGTTACTGCTTACTCCTGTAGGAACAATGAGCTGGACTTTCATCCGTGTTACTGGGCAGAACGTGTTCAGTCCCGTGGACGATGCTCTGCAGTCCACTTATGTTCATTGCTCTCAGGGGGGCGTTTCTGGTCATGGGAGGAAACAGTCCAGGGAGGAGGATTTCACAGGGCGGCTGAGAAACCCCTGAACACTGGGAGCACGGCTGAAGGAAAAATATTAAATATGGAAAAAGTAACGGCATGAGACAGGTTCGAATGAATTAGTAAAATATTTACATAACGTGTAAACAATTATGTCCCATGAGCCTCTCAGGCAGAATTATTAACATGTGCATCCTGGTTAATTATGTGTGTTTTGACCTCCATCCTCCCACGGCTGCCTCTCTCACTACAGTGTGTTTACTCGGAGCAGCGTTGGTGATGACTTCTGCTTGTTGTTCCACGTTTAAGCAGTAATCGCTTGTCTTCAATAATGATGTTTAAAATTCAAACAAAAGCAGAAATAATCACCCACTGACACTGACGACCGAGACGGCAGTCATTAGATTCCGTAAGTGGAGTAGTGCGGTCGTGGGGGTGGGGGGGGGGTGACCTGGCTAATAGGGGCTAAATCCACTGGTGCATTATCGGCTGGGCACATTTCATCTAATCAGCAGGATGATGCCAGCAGAGCCGGGAGGATCGGTGCCCTGCTCTCTCATTACGTGAACATCAGACTGAGTCAGACTCCAGGCTTCACTCTTCCCCCATGGCTGCTGTTTACGAGGCTGTCCATGTGTTTCTTTAAGTTAGGATGAGGAACCTGCATTTCATTTTACATGAACATAAACCACGTTCTTCTGGAAATCACACCTCGGGGTGCGACTGTGAGAACAGACAGGGAATCAATTGCAGTTCTCCAGTCTGTACGGAGTATGTGTTATTTCAGTTTGACTTTTTAATTTAATTTATACATCACGCATTCAAAAATTACAGCTTGTTGTCCGCATTATTCAGATGTACAAAAAAAACCTGAACACTGGACAAACGCTGTGTTTTTACTCAGCAAATATATTAATAACCTGAACTCTAGACAAATGCAGTGTTTTTACTCAGCAAATATATTAATATATGGATTAAGATGTTCACCCATCCATCCATTTTCATCCACTTATCCGTTACCGGGTCGCGGGGGCAGCAGTCGCTGCCCAGATCACACTGGACCGTACCAACCCCCCCAAATCTTCCTGCAGGTGGTGAGTCCACTGGAAGGTACCAACCGCCCTAACCGGGACTTGAACTTGCCCAGGAGGTGAACCCTGGGGTTCCACACCAATGACAGAGACATTGGCTCTGGGCCAAAGCGCCACTGGATTAAGATGTTCTATGAGGAAAACCCTTTCATTGACATAAGTAAGAAAATATAAAAATAATTGTACATATATATAAGTCCTTATTGTAAAAGGGTTAACAGATACTGTATGTACATTAATATGCAGGTATGCTGCCCTCTGCTGATATTTTCTCAAACCGTAATTACAGCGCCCTCTGTCTTTTGTCTGTTATGACAGATGTTTGATTGAAAGGTTGCTGCATTTCCATGACGTGTGTGAATGTTCAAACTGCAAACACGATCATGTTTAGTGCTTTAAGGCATTGTTTCCCAAAAACTGGGTCACAAGATTTTTTTTTTTTTTTTTTTGGGTCGACTGGCATCATGTTTTCCCGTAGTTTACAAATAGTGTCTATTGACTTGGGTCGTGAAGGTCTGTGTTTGGGAATCACTGCTTTAAGGGATCAAGTATAGAAAAGTACTACAGTAGATACTTGTCATACTGAATATTGTTGATGTATCCAGTACTTACTGGTGGCTCAGCACTGAGGAGTTCAGCCCTGGTTCTTTCCTCCAGAGTGATCGTCACTCCATCCAGGACCTGCAGCTGCGACAGATGAAGCACAACCGCTGGTCTGTGGAGCGAATTACGGGCCACCTATGAGAACAAAAAAAAAATTACAAGTTAAATAAATTACACTGACATTATGAAGCATTTTAAGACTAAATGATCCTGACAGGAGTGGTGCCATATCTGTAACATATTATTCTGTCTGTGTTCTGGTTCATTTCTCCAGCTTCCTGTGTCTGTTCTAGTGACGCATCAGACAATAACAAACAGTTCCTGACTTTTCTGGGCACTCTCTGAGCAGAGTGTGTTACCAGCTGATCTTTTTTCAACAGCCCACTGGAAAGGTCACGGCCAAGAAACACGAATGAAGTGAAAGGAAAAACATGGGCTGCAGCTGGTCAGAGAGCTCTGGAGCAGCACAGTGTGAAGGACAAGGAACTGCAAAAGTATGACATTGATACATGACTTGAGTAAGTGAAACATTACTGATGTTTAACTGGCCTGAGAGCTGTGGGTGGCAGTCAGTTGACTCACATTCAAGGAAGTTAAAAAAACCAATACTTTGTCTGTGACGCCAACAACACTCACTGGATTACCAACAACTGAGAGCTCCATCAGAGAAGGAAGAAGGTCGAGTTTTTCCAGCTCAGCCATGTCCTACAAAAAGAAGAACAGTGAATTCTGTGTTTAATTTAACTATCATTCAATGGAAATTGATCATAATAAATATGGAAGTTTTGAAAGCAGTTTATTTTGCCTAAACAAAACAAAAACAAACAAATCATCCTAACACTTAGGTCGCCACTGAACACATTTACTTTTTCCTTTGGTTTTGCTCGACTCTGTCTTGGGGACCATTGTGTTAAGTGACAATGATTTTTTTTTGAGACAGCACTGTCTGTCATAGCACTGTAAAAGTTGTTCAAGCCCTGGGACGAGGAGGTCACAGATAGAGTCCAGCATCTTGCCTTCACGCACCAAGATTTAATTTCTTTTTAACTTTAAATTTTTACAGCAACACGAGTTACAATTCATCAGTATTCTGATCGTTTTGGTGGACACTTCTTTCATACCCATTCTGTTGTGACCTCCCTGACCGGTACTCGTCTATACTTTAAAGTTAGTTCTAATGACCACTTGAAGCACTTCACACTACAGGTGTTTTGCCATCGACCTACAGCATAAATGAAACCCACAACCCTGTGGGTGTAACACAACTGGACCACTCACTGAGCCACAGCTAACAGCTAACAGCTAACCCTGCACTTGGACAACTTGGTCAGTGAAAACACTGATATAACTGTGTCACCTCTGAACATGAAGTCAATGATCTAATAAAATTGTCATGTTTTAGTGAGTAAAACCTCAGACCGTACACAGCCTTCTGTGATGTGAGTGGAGTCGTACAGGACGGTAGAAACCTTAGCTCTAAATATTGTCCTTAGACTGGAGTCGTACAGGACGGTAGAAACCTTCGATGTAACGAGGAAACAAGCAACCGACAGAAGAGATTACAAGTGGGAGGTGTTTGTTAATCTCGTGAGAAACTGGCTGGACAAAATACACAAAATGCTACGTTTCAGATGGGATGAGTGTGTTGGTGGGTGTTTTCTCTGCTCTGTCCCCAAACGTGGGTTTGGTTTTGGCTGAAATGAAGAGATGCTCCCACTGTGAGCCTGCTGTGCTGAGGATGATTGCTGTATTTCATGTCTTAATTGAATGCATGAAAACATTTAAGGGCGGTAAAGCAAGTGGCAAGAAAAGTACAAATCACTCACTGTGGGTGAGAAGGACACGCAGCCTGAGATGCTGATTACAGGCTGCGCTGATTTTTCGCTTCTTTCTTCGTACATATGCCCCTGACCTTCAATCAAACTTGATTCTCCCTAATGCTAGCCCTTGTGCTGCGTGGTGGGTGATGATGACTTGTGATTACTACACTTTGCGTACTTACTTTTCAAACGCGGGGGAAAGTCATATTTCTGGGAGTCAAAAGAAACAAGTACGGAAACATTTTCTGCGTGAGAACCAATCAGAGAACGTTAGTGTGTAAATCAAGAGCTTACAGTGACGGAGTGTAAAATTGGTGGTCACTGCAGAGAATGGCTCCGTGGAATTCATTCAGGGAGTTTAATTGAAAGTCTCAGTCAGAAAAACTGAATAATTTAATAAAGAATGTAAAAACTAACATATCCAGAGGGGCTGGAGGTGAATACCTGTAGTTTGTTCATGCCTAGGAACAGCTTCCGGAGCTCAGCCAGGGGATCCAGATGGTTGAGCTCCCGGATCCGATTCTCTGTTAAGTGAAGCTCCAACAGGGAATTCTGGGAGATGAAAGAGTTCTCCGACAAAGTTTTGATGCGGTTCTTGTCCAGAAAAAGTTCTCTGAGCTGGTGGAGCCCCTCCAGACCTTCCACTTGGCTTATCTCATTACCTAAAGTGCAAAGATTAAAAATGTGGAAAATATTTTTTTATCCACATCTAAATATTGTGATGATGTTGTATAAAAACATTTATAAGGCCATATGAGGAGCAGGACAGTGCTGAGTCCAGAGTTCTGGTGTGAAAAGCACTGAAATTACAGAGGTTTGAACAGGTTTGTAGGAAAAAGTAAAAGGGAAAAGTAGGGTCAGCTCGGTGGGACGAAATCACACTAACAAAGCAAACGCCATCAAACCCATCAGGGGCCGGTGAAAAGAAAGTCTGTCTCTCTTTTCTTCCATTCTCATCACCCATCTGGCCCGTGGTCTGTGGGAGTCTCCGTTCCTGGTGTTTGCCTTTTCACAGCTTCTTTACACTGCTGAAGGCTTTGTGAGGGACGGTGGGTGCGATAACCATACATACCTTGCAGGAAGAGTGCTTTAAGATTGGTGAGCCTGCTGAGCTGCAGATTGGCCATATTGGAAATGCAATTGTGACTCAAATGCAGCACCTCCAGGCTGCTCATCAGTGGCTCCAGACTGACACAGGGTCCGGTTTCCCTTCAACACAGACACAGAATGACAGTGTGTAATCTGTCTGGTTAAATGAACATCTCTGTCTCCCTCCTGCTGCCTCATTTAACCAGTCAGACCTCACAGGTGCTGACTACATAAAGCTGCAAACAGAGTCAGGCTGAACAAAAGCCCGTCTGTTCCAGCTCAACGGCGGCGTCTACATATAAAAATGCTATATTAAAAAAAAAAAAAAATCCACAATACTCAAAACAACGATGACACAGAGTGCTGTCATTTTAGTCCAATTTTTATCAACTATAGTATTCTTAAAAGCACTGTGTTGAAAAACAAACCGAGACCATGGTTTGGGGATGACTGCTATAATTAATTTAATAATTTAATTAAATTTATAAAATGTATATAATTTGACAGAAAGTAATTTCTTTTGTTTTCGTGATGATGCTCTCATCATTGAAACCTATTCAAACCTTCAATCCAAACCTAACTGTCATTATGTTAACACATCGAATACCGACAACAGTCAAACTCTCCAGACACACTTCATCCACCTGCAGGTCAGTACTGCCCCCTATTGGCTACAGTTCACACATTCAGATGAAAATCTGAAAACCCTCAATGGTCCAGACAGACATATTATTTATGTAATCACCTGTTGCTTTTAGATGGACTTTGTTGACCATAACCACTAGAGGGCACTTTGTTATAAAGCATCTGTCTGTTTGTCACGTGAGTCTTTTGTTTGGGCAGGATGGACTCAATGTGGTTATGGTTCAAACACAGAGTCTAAAGAAACAAAAAAGACAATGATGGATTTTTGAAAAAAATTTATAATTTTTCTAAAAAAGTACAATTTCTTTATATAGTTTTTCTTTCCTACCTTGATGTTCGGCAGGTAAAGGAGACCTGAGAAGGAGGTGAGGTTGTTGTGATCCAAGTTCACGCTGCACAGGTTGTAGAACATATCTGGTGGAGACAGATCGACGCTCCTATGAGAAAGAAAATACTGTTTTATCCAGATTAATCTATTTTTGGTGATATTTCTGTGTATTTGGTTTTTCATCAGGTGTTACCTGATGGAGCAGGACTGCAGAGTGAGGTAGGTAATGTCCGTGTAGTCACAGTGACCCAGCTTCTCTAAAACCATGTCTGACGTGAGTCTTCCTCCAAACATATCCTTCGCGCTTTCACATTCGTTCGCTTCCTTGAGAAATAAAAAATCAGCGTAAAAATCATTCAATAAAAGTAAACATTAGAGTCTAAATGTTTTATCAGCAGTTGTTTTTGTTAAACGTACGACTGCAATCCCGTCCAGTGCTTTCAGGGAGGGCAGGTGGAAGACAACATATATGCGGTAATTTTCCAGTTTCTCCACCAGAGGGTTCCCATAGAGATCCAGAATGATGAGGTTTGTAACGGCCTAAAAACAAACAATTTAAATAAAAAAAAACAATGAAGCAAATAAATAACACCTTTATTGGTCACTTTTTTTCAGGTAAAGATTTTGTGTTCTTGCCTTAAGGTAGAAAATATCTCGTGATGCAGAAATCTGGTTGTTACCGATGTAAAGTTCGAGGAGAGAGCGAACTCTCTGGATGCCGTGCAGAGAGTTTATCTGATTTTTATCCACGGAGAGAAAGGACAGGTTGGGTAGAGAGTCCAAAACTGAAGCATCCAAACCAGAAAGCTGATTCCCATCCATACTCAGCTTATGAAGGTTTGTCAGTTTTGACAAGCCTGAAGAAAAATACACAGACAAAGAAACGGGTCAGTGTGTAAGTGTGTGTAACTTTAGGTTGGTCGGACAAATCAATTTTTTTCCCGGCTTTATTCAGTTTGGTTTGGCTGTGGGAAGAGCGACTGACCAGTAAATGAAGTGATGCAGTTGTTGTTTAGAGAAAGTTCCTCCAGTTTAAGACAGTTCTCCAGTCCTTCCACTTTAGAGATGTCATTGTTATTGAAGGAGGCCCAGCGCAGATTCACCAGCTTATTCAGATTAGTCATCTTGGTAATCCTCTGGCCTTCAAGGTTCAGGGCTGTGATCTGTTTAAAGGCAGCATTACTGTGGTATAAATATGGATCACATTCATGTCATTAGAGATGGGACGATATACAAATGAGTGACAATTCACATCGGTTGAAATAAAAAGTAAAATGTGCATCGAGGCGTCAGGAATAGGCTGTGTTCAAAAAGTCACTGGTCATACCATGAGACTACACACTCTAGTACAGTAGGTGGCGGTATGCACCTAAAAACGCTATTAAACCAAAACATCATGGACTAAGTGACATTCAGGTGTTCATCAGAACGTGGGAAGTATTTGTTCCACAGACACAAACAGTGTTTTAGTGTTTTTGTAACGTAAGAAACTCTTCCCAGTTAATTTTTTTCTTTTGTTGATTAATGTATTGACAGTTAACGAGGTTAATAAAACCAGACCTGTTTGACTTTTAATAAGAGGAGCTAAATAGCGCAGTGCAAGTTTTCTGTAAAGAAATGTGCATTTTTTGTTCAGGTTTTCTGTAAAGAAATGTGTATTTTTTGTTTTCTGTTATTTTAGATAACAGTTAATGACGTGCACCAGACCATTTCAGTTTGTAATGGTATTTTAAGTTTAAGTTCTTACAAATAAAGGATCATTATATTTGGCTATAATTTTCCATAATCATATCACATTGTGAGTTGAGTGTATTGTTACATCACTAACTGTCACATAAAGTTTTTAGATAAAGCTCTAGTCCCTTTTTCTAAATGAAAGTTGAAATATTTACGACCAACAAATGTCTGAGGTGCAGCGACACCTGGCTGCTGGAACTCACCCTTTCAGTCCAGTTTGGCTCCAGCTCCAGATCTTGGCTAATCCTCCAGGCAGGTGGATGGAGAAGGTGCAGCAGCTGAGCTGTTGACATAAGGCAAAGACTTCTGGGACGATCACCGTTGGTGCGGGAGTGAATCAAAATCGTCGCCTGTAAACAGAACGTTAACATGTCTGGATGAGTCACTGTATGAAATAATATAATCAAGTTCACACAGCAGGAGAGTGACGGTAACCTGGTGAATTTTGGCTCCAGTAGCCAGGACAGTGGCTTCAGCGGCTTCTTCATCTGTTATTACAGCTTCATCCAGATGTGTGAGTGTTGTCAGACGCCCCAGTAAGGTCACTCTGACCGTCTCTGACTGGAATGACAGATTCAGCTTTACTCTTTTTGTTACTGTATTTCTGCTTAGATTTACATCTTAAAGTGGAGGACTCAAACTACTGGCTCGGGGGCCCTGTATGGGCCACAACTAACTGTCAATGAAATTTTTTTTTTTTTTAATTGAACGTCAAACATTGTTGTGGCTCTCCACTGACGTGATCATAGCAGCTGTGGCCCTCAGCTTATTTGCATATTGCAGCACAATATTGCAGTAATACATACTCTCTGAGGACTCACATACTTCTGAAATGTGTATCATAAGGTTCAATTCCAGTTCTAACTGCAGAACTTACTCTGTTCCAGGGGTTGTATCTGGTGTCCAGCTTCAGAAGTGCAGGTGCATGTCTTCTTAAAACTGTGGCATCTTCTCTGGCCTTGGTCAACTGGTTCCAGCGAACATCCAGCTGTTTGAGTTGACCCAACCCTCTCAGCCCTTCCAGGGTTACCAGGTGGTTGAAGCTGGCATCCAGATACTCAAGATTTGGCTGTGGTGAAAATGATAAATATCATTTAAAAAACTAAAAAAAAGACTAAAACCAACTCTCTGTCTTTTGTACTACCATGTGAGAGATGTCGTCAAGGCGTGTGAACTCGTTGAAACTGATGGTCAGATGCCGCAGACATGTTAGACATGAAATCTCCTTTATCTTGTTCAGACTGTTTCCATGAAGATTCAGCACCTGCAGAGAAGATGTTAATTATTGGTCTAGTAGACAGGTTTAGAACTCCACTTGTTAAAACTCCACAGTACTCACAGAGATCTGACTCAGGACGTTGGCTCTGGCAACAGACAGCAGGATCTTGTCGTCCAAGCTCAGCAGCTTGGGCTGTGCTTTCAGCACGGGCTCCATGCTGAGGACTTCTTGGTCCAGGATGATGTTGTTGTTGGACGCGTCATCTTGCTTCAGAATCATGGACTGTTTCTGGTTCTGTAACAGTAAGAACAACATGTTTATAATCACACGTGGGCTACAAGGTGTGAGGCACCAGGTGTGAGGCATTTTTTTATTTAGATGTATGCTATTATTTATTGTTTCAACAAGATCAACATGACTTGGTTAAATTTTTCAAAATATTAACTTTCAAAATCACTAAGTAGTCCAGCTGGAACAAAAATTGCATTAACATGGAGTTAGGGATAATTAGGGATGTCCAATAATATCGGCAGACCGATATTATCGGCAGACCGATATTATCGGACCGATATTAGCATATTATGTCATGTCTGTAAGAATCCTTATAGGTTTTTTCTCCGACAATAATAACCTGACAACGACAAATCACACAATGCCTGAGTTTGGCCAAATGATGTGTGCCCAAAAAATAGTCTTGGGGATAAACGGCTGTATATTAAAGTGAAAGTCACTAGATGGCAGCATTGCAGTTCATTTTGTACAGATAAATAAATAAATATTACCAGGCCTATATTGGTATCAGTTGCTATCGGAATCGGAAATTAAGACTTTGGACAGTATCGGCATATTGGATATCAGCCAAACGTTAATAACGGACAACCCTAATTATAACCTATTAATGAGTGAAACCTGGTGGTTATTAAGTGCACACAAGGTTTTTTCTGAACACAGTTGTGCTGGAGTTAAATATATTTTTGTTATAACATTGTTTACCTCAGTTGTGTAGTGAAAAAACACAATATACTCAGGCAGGACTAGTTCCCGATCAAACATGAGCCACTGCCTCCGTCTGCAGCTGGACTCAGAGGTGGTCGTTGTGTTGGAGGAAGCTCTTTCTGAATGAAAAGACAGAAGTGATTCGTTGAGGTGACGAGCAATAAAAACGTATACTTTTTTTTCTTAAATTTATGTCCTTCATACCATCACTTGGTGTAGTTTTGTTCTTAGCGTCCATGTTGCGATAAACGGAGCAGAGAGTGTGATGGCTGCTTCTGTCACAGGTGTCTCCCACTTTGAGGGGCATGCTGTGTCCCACAAAGACTTTGGAGACAATGATCTGACCTACAGTGAAAAATGATGACATTTGATTAAATAATGATTACTATTCTACTACAAATAATATACTGTATGTTGATGTGATGCTGTCAGCAGAGCCGACGCACTGTGTTTAAACGCTGCTGCGTCCACTCTGGGCTCAGACTCTGTATCTGGGCTGGTCTGCTGGAGAAGGCGTTCAATCCTGGGTTTTTCACTCACATTCAGGCTGTTAGTCAAAGGTATGGCGCCATCTTTGTCTAAGACCTGGTAGAAAAACAACACATTCAATAATTTTCAATTCATAGAAGCACAACATCTCTCAACATTCTCTCAGCTGGACTGGTGAAATCACATCATGAAACTGGGTTTATGGGATGGCTGTCAAAGGGTCTAATGGACAGAATGACACACACTGTACACACAATAATTCAACTATCCATCAGTGATCCTGATATACAGTCAACACAGTAAACTGTCATGTTTAGGATTGTTCAATTTTAGTTAGTTAGGATTGTTGTTATCTCAATTAATCATGATTAATCATAATTAATCAGGGATGTCCAATAATATCGCCGACCAATATTATCGGACATAATATTAGCATATTATGTAATATCTGTAAGTATCGTTTTTTTTCTCCGATAATGAAAACCTGATAATGCAATGCCTGGGTTTTGCCAAATGAGGTGTGCCCTAAAAATAGTTTTGGGGATGAACGGCTTATATTAACGGGCAAGTCACTAGATGGCAGCATTGCAACTCATTTTAATAATCTCATACTTATACAGTGGTTTGTACAGATAAATAAATAACTATTACCAGGCCTATATTGGTATCGGTTGATATTGGAATCGGAAATTAATACTTTGGACAAAATCGGCATATCGAATATCGGCAAAAAGCTCATAATGGACATACCTATAATTAATCATTAATCAGCTACAGGGGGATTAACCAGTTTGAAATTTTCAATTTATTCTGATGATGTGTTTCGTGGGTGAATTTGTCAAAATAAAAACAACAACCACAACGGTCCACACACCTTAAACTCTTCAGACGTTTTGAAGCCCTCTTCCAGAATGCTGAGAATTTCCTCTTTCTCTCTGTTTTTTTCAGGGTGAGGGGTGTAGAACAGGTGGTCCAGTTTGCGCCTGTAATTCTTGCTTCAAAAGTTTAACATAAGATAAATGTTAGTAGAGACAATAAAGAGCTGCAGATGTCGATTACGTCACCACTACATAAAACGCAGTTTATATTTTGTTTCGACCAAGTTACACTTACTGTGACAACAAAGCGCTGTCCTCGCTGTCAATCAGGCTGTGAAGTTTGTCCTCAAAGCGTTGTCTCAGAGCACTGTTTAATATGCGAACAACTCTGTCAATTTTAATCCCATAAAAACCGTACGATTTGTAGTCAGTGGGACTGAAGCGGGAAAGTAGGAGGTCACAGCAGGAGGTGAACCTGTTGAACACAAAGCAGATGACGTTAGTATTTAGTTGAAACAGAATTGCAGGTATTAAAATCAAACATGTAAATTACCAAGGGTCGGTGGAGCAACCTTCTTCCAAACGAATGTTTCCGACACTTTCTAGCTCCATCGATAGAAAATGAACAGTAAAGTCCATCATAGCTGTGGCCTGGGCCACTTCCTGTTTGTAGCAGGATTCAATCCTAGACATGAAAAATTAATGAATACTGATTCCAATTGGAGATATCTAAAAAAATTATACTGATTCCAATTGGAGATATCTAAAAATACACATTTTGTCAATTGATGTTTTTACTTTATATACAATGGTGAAATAATTCATTATTTTCTATTTCGTATCCAAGCATTCAAACGTACTCATGTAGTCGTCTCATCCAGACAGACAGTCTCTCCTTCACTGCAGCGATCTTCTTGAGTATTTTGGTCTCCATGGCAGGATCACAACCGATAATATCAGTGGTTGGATCACAGCTGTTGGACAAATCTTCTCCCTGTTTGGTCAGTTCTTCAGGTTCTTCCTCTTTGATGCAAGCAGAATTTCTACCCCCGGCCAGAACCTTGGAGAGCTCCCGTTCAAGCTGTGTACAAGAGACAGAACCGTGACAGAACTTTTCACATCGACTCTCAGGGCTGACAGTTAGAGCTGCGGAGATCATTTTTAAAAACAAATTGAACCCACATTTTTAAGAGTGTGACTGAGTGTCCTGACACACTCTTCAGGCAGCTGTAACAGGGTCCTCTTCCTCTCTGTCAGACTGAAGTGAGTCTCTGCCAGTTTCCTCCGAGTGGTCCGCACTCTCATGTTGTAGTACATCATCTTCTTCGTCACTGTGGCCTAAACAAAACAGAGTGAAAACTTAAACAGGCATCATATAATGTACACGTGTGTATTAACATAATTTAAAGACTGAATCCCACATGTTTTATAAGAACAAATATTTTTCTATCAGTATTAAATGCGTAAAGGCTAAATCTTTAAGTCTAATGTAATGTATTATAACAATGGGACAAAGAATGTCTGCTATATATTTATTTAAAAGATTGGATGCAAATGTTGTATTAAAAATACAAATCCAATGCACAATGTGACTGTATCTTTCTTTAGGCAAAATAAATAGGCAAAAGAAATCAAGCTTATTTTTTTAAAAAAATCATAAAAAAAGGTTTAATTTAACTGATGTGTAACACTGTAAATTAACAGAGACATGTCCTCATCCCTAAGGTTCTCGTTACCTCAGCTGCTTCCTTGACTTGTTTGCTGGAGACATCGTAGGCATCAAGACGCTGCAGGCCCGGCATGTGGTACAGAACGTGTGTGGCGTAATTACACAGAAGACACACCGGGTTCGGGGTCGAAGTGGGGTCGTGCAACGCCAGCACTCTCAGACTGGGCAGAAAGGCCAGCCGGGTCAGCTCCTGTTATAACAACAGGGTCTTTTTAAACCAACAGCTGACGTACACAGTGTTCTGTCTACGATTTAAATGAATCCTTCGTTGTAGGTGGTCATGAAGTACATGTCATATTTATATGACTTATTGATTCACCACTCATTTGGAACCATGTACTGATGCTTTAGGAAACTACGAACAACATTTTAACAGTCATCTGAATTAAGATGATCAAAACTAGGGATGTCCGATATCGACTTTTTGCGGACATCCAACATTGTCCAAACTTAATTTCCGATTCTGATAACCGATACCGATGTAGGCCTGGTAATATTTATTTATTTATCTGTACAAACCACGGTATGAATATGAAGTTAATTAAATGAGCTGCAACGCTGCCATCTAGTGACTTTCACTTTAATATGCAGCCGTTTATCCCCAGTATCCCCTATTTTTAGGGCACACATCATTTGGCGAAACCCAGGCATTTCTTTATCGAGTTTTCGTTATTAATGATATTACATAACATGCTAATATAGGCTGATAATATTGGTCGGCCGATTTTATCGGACTTCCTTAGTAAAAACTGTTGCAGAATCCCTTTGAAAAAGACTCTGAAAAAGAAGCCTAAAAGGCTTTTATCACACATTGTAGCTCAAAAAAAAGGAAACCATCTCAGGAGAACACATAAACAGCCTCCAGTTTGTGGCACGTACTGTCTACTCAGTGACTTCCTTTAGAAGGAAAAATGGGTGGCGCAGAAGAATGATTACAGTAATGTTATCTGAGGTGTCGATTATCTCAGCACTGAGAATCTCATTCATCAAGGTTTGAGCCACAAAGCCTTTTGTTCTCCTGTCAGATTAACCTTAAACAAGACATTGATACTGTGTCACCAAGTGTGACTGTATAAAATGTTTGAAGGAAACTTCTTCTTACCGCTGCCCCCTTCAGGCGTCGCCTCACCTGACCTCATGTCTCCACATTTCCCTCAGCTTCTCTACTTTCATCAACAATCTTCATAACTGTTTTTTCAGTACTTTTTTTTTTACTTTTACTAAAAAAAATTGCAATCGCAACAGGAAAGGAATTTTGAACCTGATTAAAAGGTGAAAATGTAAAACTGGCCTCGACCTTGAAGATTTTAGGAGAATTTGGAGACAACCTTCTCTCACAGCAAGGGTCTTTGATAATATTTTTTAATTATAAATAAATTCTCAGAGATGGTTCCAAATGTAAAATGTAATTTTACCTTAAAGGAACTGATCTTGTTCCCGGACAGATTGAGATTCTGAAGACCAGCATTAGAATCAAGGCCGTGTCCTGGAAATTTAAATAAATATATTTTTTAGCATTTCAGTGATTTACAATAATTAAATAAGAAGTTAACATTTTTACCTACCAATTTTTTCAATAAGGTTGTCGGCGAGGTTAAGTTCTTTAAGGTTTTGAAGTGACTTTAAGCCCTATATAAAATTAAAAATATATATATTTATTTTGGCATTTCATAGTTTTAAGTAATAAGTCAAAAACTGTGCATAAATGTTAGTTTTAACAACATTCATCCTAGAATGAATAACAAACCTCTATGTGTTTTATGCAGTTATTGTTGAGCCACAGAACCTCTAGGTTGACTTGCGACACTAAACCGGTGATTTCACTTATTTGATTTTCATAAAGGTAGAGCTTCTCCAGTAGCACACAGTTCTCCAGACCAGAGATCACCTGAGGACAGACAAGAGTTGGCCGCTCAAAAAAGAATATATAAAATAGAGTATAACTATAACAACTGTTGTTATTCAGTATATTTATTTTCACTGTGGTTTAATAATACAGATTAAAATAGCACAGCAAACATTAATGTTGCAAACAGAGACAGAAACTCTTTGATTCTCTAAAACCTGTAAGTGCTGGTTCAAGTTAAAACTCTGCAGTAAACAATATTTTCCCATTGTAGCCATTTTCTGAAAATAACAACCTATCCTGAGCTTCGATAAATTCAATGTCTTTTATAATTATCATGACAAAAATAACTTTGAAAAATTGCCCCAGAACCTTAAATATAAACATGATACTAAATATAAACATGTGTAATCATTCTTTTACAAAAGTGACCTTCATTTAGTTCGTACTGTACAAATAGGTTTCAAATAATCAGCACTGAAATGCAGAAAAATTCAATACTGATTAAGATGAAGAAATCAAAATGTTAACCTGTATGTAAAAATATTAATATTAATTGATATAATTTCAGGTAAAATATTAAACTTACTCTGGAGTCTGAACTGAAATGAGAATAAACAATTATCCCAAAAAGAACATTTACAAGGATTATTCTAAACATAACATGGTCTCCTGTGAGAACCACTTTTAATGTAAATTTTAGTTTTTGCAAATTATTTTAACCACTTGAATTCAAAGGCTGATGAATATAACAATCAGTATTGATCATATTTTGTAGATCAAACAGATGTCGACCCTTTTTGCCTTTTTCATGGTCCAGATATAGAATGAGCTTTAATTTTTAATAATTATTTTTATGTTTTATTAGCACTTCATTTCATTACTTACAGTGAGCTGGCACTGGACCACCCAGAGCTCTTTAAGCAGAGGGCATCCCTCCAGGCCTTCGATGTTCTCAATGCCCTGGCCAATGATGGTAAGGTGACACAGTCCTGGGAAGAAAGAAAGTCCAAGCATGCGTGGAAAACCAGAGAAAAACATCTCCAGTGAGCTGATGCTGCTTCCTTCCTGTGCAAGTTTGTCATAAGACACTCCGTTGGCCAAACACTGTCAAGATTAAACATAAAATGTGACCCTCAGTTAAAATACACATGTTGAATTCGGGCTTTTGGAGTAGTTTGCTGTGAAGTTGTTCACTCACCACTTCATTGAGCACATCTTCATCACTGCAGTGTTTTTGTCTCTCATTGTGTATCATCTTTCTTCTGTGCTGCAGAGCTGAACACTGAATGCTGCTAATACCATCACTCAGACTGTATTTACTTAGCGGTTGTACTTTGTCATACAAAGAGAAGCACAAATGTCGTATACATTTCTAAAAATAACTGTCTAACTTTAAAGCGCCAAAAAAAAAAAAAAAAACTAAAGAAGGAAATTTTAGGAACTGCTAGAATTTCATACCAGCTTTCTGTACGTCGCAAGTCAAAAATACCACGTTAGAAAGGAAATTTTAGGAACTCCTAGAATTTCATACCAGCTTTCTGTCCGTCGCAAGTCAAAAATACCACGTTAGAATCACCAATAAAATCCGTGGTTCAACTAAACTATGTTGCCAAACTTGCATGCTAATTTTTAAAGCACTTGGCGAAAGACAAAAATAGTTTAAAAAACGACTACAGAACAACTCCCGTCTATGAAAATTCCAGAACGTTTTTAAGGATGAGACACAGTAAAAGAACAAGGTCACGCTAGTTAAATTATGTTAATAAAAAATGTGTAAACAGGTACTGCGGGAATACTGACCGACAGTCTGCCTCAACACCTATATTAGACTACAGTCGTCATCAGTCTGTTTACGGTCGCCCCGGTCTTGTTGCTACGGCGGCCATCTTGGAACTTTCGGGTCTGTGATTGTACGTGGAATGCCACACGAGGGCGCTGCCATATCGATTGATATAGTGTGAGAACGCTCTAGAATGCACTTTTTAACTTTAATTATTAATTTAAAAGAAAAACACACTAGTATTTACCGTATGGCATTTGACTTTGTTCAGAAAAAATATTTATTTGACGTGGTTCAGGGAATATAGAAGAATTTTAAATAGTCATAAAAACTATTCAAATCTCAAAAAAAGTCCACATTAAGAGACTCCTTGAGCCTTCAGACAGTGTTATACTGTGTTTGCTGAATCACTGAACTACTTTTGGGTAGTTTGAAAAAGACTAAATCAGGTCTAAAAACGTATTCCAGAACTTATGTTCTGAACTCTTTCGAGCTTCCTCATATTTGGTGGTCGTCTGGTCTAGTTCCTGGTCTTTATGGTAGTTCACGCCACATATTTATTCACGGAAATTAATATTATTGTTCAAAAAAATGTTGGTCCTTTGCAAATAGCTATTTCATTAGTAGAACCACTCAGCTATTACACGTTTTACAAGTATTTCTTTCTCATCTTTCATTTTCTACACCTATCCATTGTATTCTCTTAAACCTTAAATAAAATCTTGACTCATGAAAACACAGACATCGTCTCCTCCTCTTACAGGGAATCCATTTTGTTTTCTCAAGTACTGTATACGTTACTTTGGTTTTACCATGTTACTCTGACAAATAACGGCTCAAATCCTAAACTATTAGTCGTAGTATTTCAATATAAACCTGATATTTCACTTCAATATAAAGTTTTTAAACATCAACCTCCTTTTCAAACAACCTCCTTTTTTATACACATCACTGTTTTGTGTTACGATTCAGCAAGTAGGTCATTTCTTCAAAGGGCTTTCAAATTTGACCTGCTTTTTTTTTCTTTTAATTTTGCAAAGTAATCTCGTTTTTGTCTCCAATTTAAATGATGTACGCTTCGTGAATGGTGTTTTGAGAAATAGTTTTGAAAAATCATTGCTTTACGAAAAGAAATGGGAAAATTGAGATTTTGAGAATTGATTCGTCGTAAGACGAGCATTTTGTTCTACTCTCTATTTATTCAGTATTTAGAGACGTGTGTTTGTGTTCGTGTTAATGTTGTTGTGGGTTTGTTTTCCATCGGATCACGTAAAACACACGACTGTGCCCTAAATAAATTGTCAGTGGACACCATGACGTCACCGCAGGAGCAGTGAACTAAAACAATAAAGCACACTCCTCTCTCCTCCTGCTCCTCCACAGCGACCCGTCCACCGCCGGAGCGACCGCACCTCCTCATCCTCACTCCCAGCGGACATACGCCATCCGGGGTAGTGCGTGTTGGTCTCCGTCATCAGGGTAGACGTCTGCGCGGCTCACTGATAGTCCCGGTGCACGGCAGCGGAGGAGGAGAAGCAGCAGCAGCAGCAGCTCGTATCATCAGCAGCATCAGTTTTAAAGAGAGGGAGAACAGCATGTCAGCTCAGCCCGCAGAGGAGCTCGGCTCCGAGGGGAAGTGGTTCGGGGAAGACTACGGGAGGAACGGCCTGTTTGGGAACGCGGCGACCCGCTTCGACGAGCCGCGGACTGGTGAGGATAAGGAAGAGGATGACCTGCCGCAACAATTTAATCCTTTTCAAGGGGGCGACGGGAAAAGGCCCGCCGTCGCTATGGAAACTGCATCTACAGGTAAACTCTAAATATTTTTAACCGATGTGACGTTTGGGTGACACTCGAGGGGTTTCATAACAAACAAACACACACTCACACACTCATCGGCCTTAAGTGTAAACACAGACCAGAGAGAACAGCCTGGTCCATTTATTACACAGATGGAACTTAAAGGTGCAGCGAGCTATAATTGATGTCAAGTGTTTGTAAACACACTGCATGTACCTACGTCCCCCTCGGGGGGAGCTATAGATGCAGTCAGTTCACATTTGAGTCGTGATGTTGAACTCGCCTCATAAGAAAACATTGCATTTTTATATAAACCTAAACATGTTACTCAATCAAAACGTTTCTGGCTATTTGCCAAAGAAGTTGAAGAGGAGAAAACCTGTGAAGAGGGCAGTGTCCCCGCAGATCAGCAGGTAACACTGGTAATGACTGTCTCTCCATAAATCAAAAAAACATTGAAGCATCAACTTCCACACATTGTTGTCTATAACAACTGTGATGCTCTATGAGCTCAATTCATCACTGGTTTAACCTTTGACCCCCAGCCATTATCTCCTAGCATTCTCTTCCAATGTTTCAGACTAAAATTGACATGAATCATCATTGTAATGAAACTTCAGTGGCCTGTGTCAGTCATTTCCATATCAGCTGCAAATTGACTATGAAAAGGGAGAGTTACTAGTCAGGAGTTTTCTGTGTCTGGGTCAATTTGACCTTAGAATATTGAAATTCCCCAAACAGGATGCCATTACAGTGAGTGATGTGTAAAATGTCCATCTGGACTTTGGTTGTTTACACAGAACTGCCGGGTAATGAAAATATAAAAAATCTGATCAAATTGTTTCAACGTCAAAACAGAGTCAAAATAGTTAACCGGGAGCTCGAGTTTTTTAGGCTAACTAGTTAGCTTAAAGGTAATAAAAATAGCTCCTACTGTAATAGCTAAAATAATAAATACTGTGCCAAAAGGCACAAGCTCAACGATACATGATAATTATCAGTCAAATACAAAAATCACAGCTTAAAGAAATTTAAAAAATGATAAATAGTCAAAAGTTACATGTTTACAGGATGTAAAACAAGACACAGTGAAATTTGTTTTAGAAACAACTCAACCAACACTAAAATCTTCTACAATCAACACCACATCATATTATAACATGGTCCATATTGCCACCAAAATCTAGTAATTTTTCTCCATACCACTGTAAGGTTATTTAGGTTCCGTCCTGAGTTTTATTTATAACAACTCCAACAATTAGTTAGACCAAGGCAGCCAAAATAAAACTTTTCTGGCAGAGGCAACCCCACTTCCTCTAATGACTTAGGGCTTGGAGCTAAAAGCAGGAAGTGTGACGCAAGATTGCTTCATTCTGTTCAACTATTGCTGTGGATATTCCTATTTTTTCGTATTATTATTGGATGAGTGGGTGTTTTTGTGGGAACATCTCAGAGGCCACAGTCTGTCCTCGTAAAAACTCACACTGCTATTTTTAATCCGGGCTCTCTATTCGCTCGCTGAGGAGTAGAGACCTGCTCTTTCATTCACAGATTCACTGAAAAATTCATGAGATTATACAAAAAAAAAAACACATAGGACTTAGTTCCTCTCCACTTCCTAAACTACACTCGATTTTGCGAGAGCTACTCTGCTTGTGTCGAAAAAGCTTTCAAACTTTTTTATACAGTAATTTAAACCTCTCTAGTATTTTCTATTTTCTTAAAAACATAAAAAATTGAGGCCAGATTTAGCTAAAAGTTAGCAAAAATATATTGGAATAGCTTTATTTAAATCCAAGTAAATTGAAACCAGACAGAAATATAGGGAAAAAGTGTTAGCCAAAAATTATTTAAAATGTACATAGATACATGTAAAAAAAAGAAAAGAAAAAGCAATGCTAGTAGTTTGAACTCAGGAAGGTAAATACCTTAAAAGAGCTAAATGTTAGCCAAAATTCTTTGATTTTTGATTTCCAGAACTCTGTACTGAAATCACCAACATTTTAAAAGGCAACGATGAAATCGTTTCTAACATTTTGCACTTATCTTCTTTCAGTATTTGAACTGAACAAAGCACATCCTCCACATTGACAATCGTTTCAACCTGTGTAGGTGTACACAGTCTCACCCCTTACACTCTCTCTCACACACACACACACACACACACACACAGACTGAATGTTTTATTTCTCAAAGGATAAAAGAACGGCCCTGTCTCTCCCACTGAGTCTGATCTTTAGCTGTGAAATAAATCTCACTGACACTGGTGTTCTTTAAGGAAATAACACAGACCACATCTATCAGGACAGAGGGGACGTTTTCTTTTTTTTTTTTTACCAAAAGTTTCACATGTTGTTCGGTTCTTTGTTCAAATCATTCTCTGTTTCCGAGCCTTCGTCCGTAACATCCACTTCTCCCACTGCTATCAAAGGTTAAGTATTTTAAAATTGATTTGGCAGCCATTTTGAATAAATGGACTAAACACTGAAAAAGTATTAACCGGTCTTAAGCTGCATTTTTTAGCACTGGAGCCGTGTCTGTCCTAAATCCCCTTCAGAACACTGATCTGCCCGCCGGAGCCCAGGATCGCTGATTTCAGCTGTATTACATTACTACAGGACAGAACCCCGTCTTAAATTTCAGACACTAGAGGACAGTAAGTCGTCTTTTATTTGTAAAGGTCGCTCAGCCCGTGAAGGTTGACGAGGATGTCGCTGCATCACGATGATGTCTGTCGCTCTTTGAAAACGCAGCTCAGATTTTTTTTCTGACTTTTTTTTTGGCACCTGTCAGACCTTTGTTTGTTAGGTTTTATAACGGCCACTTCATCAAGTCCTTTCATCAGTGCATCATCTGTGTGAGAACAACATCCCCATCATCACCAGTGCCTGACAGTGGGAATTTAGACGCCAGCATTTCTCTGTTTCAGCATATCATCAGTGACAAGGATGAGCCAGCATTTGTCTGGATGGGTCTGTTCCACATCTTTCAGAAGAAAATAGAAAAAAAGCTTTTAGTGGACTGCGCTGGACTTAAGACGGCACGGTGCCTTTAGTGCATGTTCCCGGGGGAGGGAGGCAGCACTAAGTCTTTTCAGACAAGGTCATAAAGATGGAAGATTGTACAGCAGAGGAATGGGGTTGGAGTGATGGGGGGAAGATGATGATGATGATGATGATTAAGAAGATGAAGATGAGGGTGTGATAGTGTTGGGTCAAAGGTTTGAGTCCCTAGAAATATCTCCTGTAATTACTAATTTAATGTTTAAAGACATTTCACGCTCCTGTGAAACAGGAAGGGAACGCCCAATGGAGCTTCAAAAGCACATATATGCAAAATTAAAAGAAAAAAAATCAGGTCAAATTTAAAAGCCCTTTGAAGAAATGACCTACTTGCTGAATGGTAACACAAAACAGTGATGTGTGTAAAAAAAAGAGGGTTGATGTTTAAACACAGGTGTCAAACTGAAGCCCGCGGGCCAAACCTGGCCCATGGTGTAATAATATTATATAGCCCAGATGTGGGCAAACCTTTGACTCGCGGGCCACAGTTGTCCTGGAATTGGGGGTCGGGTCAGGAGCAGAGAGATGATGGAGCGTTAGTGTGAACTAAGATAAATGAAAAGTTTATTCATAAAGGCTAAAATGCTGAAATGCTTTTATCATTTTCTACGCCATCTATTGGGGAAACATGTGTATTGCAGGAAAAAGGCAGAAGTATAATGATAATATAAATAAATTACATAATTTAGAAAAGTTTGGGGGTGATTATTTTTGAGTTTAGCCTGAGACTTCGGCCCAGTTTTTAATTTTGGTCCACTGTGAATTTGAGTTTGACACCCTTGGTTTAAAACAATAGCTAAATCTTTGATAAACTAGCTCATTAAAAAAGTCACACAAAGGTCAGCCAAGAAATGAGCCAAAAAAATAATGATCCTACAGCCAAAGGAGAGGAGACAGGACAAAGAGGGGGTTTTCTATACTGATGAAACGACGTAAAAGTAAGTTTAAAAGTGATTCCAAAATGTTAGTAAATTTAGGGTTTACTTAGTCTGAGAAGAGTGAGATTAATGAATTAATGAATTAAGTCCACCATGTACCGCCACTAAGACTTACTGCTCTCACCGTGTCATGACATCATCGTTTCATCTGACCTTTGAGTCCCCAGTGTTTACCCTGAAAACCGTTAAAATCCTGCATGTGAAATTCGATACGTAGTCTTCACCATCTCTGCTGTCGCTGTCTGGCTCTCTGTAGCTCTCAGGTCTGGACTAATCCCTGCGCAGACTATAGAAGAACTGCTCAGGGGGATTAGAGCTGCTATCAGGAAAGGCACTCACAATCAACACGCTGAGTCTACACTGCAGTACATCTCTATTTATGGTCGTAGGACACCGCGTGGTTGCACGTCTGCCGCCTCACCCACACCATGTTATCCCAAACTGCGTTTTTGGTACATTTAAAGCAACGCACCAGTCTAAGTCAAACTGAACTGACAATTCAGCGCCCGAGCAGACACAGGCTGCAGACACAGGCTGCAGACACAGGCTGCAGACACAGGCCGCAGACGGAGGGTCCGGGCCACACCCTGTCCTAGCACC